>NW_028262358.1:117943850-118246998 GCF_047370975.1 Nipponia nippon | reverse complement strand
TGGGAACCACCGAGGAATATGCCACACGGCAGCACAGTGCCCCCGCTCCCAGCTGGGCACGCAGCAGCACGAGGCACGCCAGCATGCCAGGAGCCAGGCTCACCGAAGGGACGCCAGGCAGGCAGGAGTCCAGTGTAAGCCCGGGAAATGCTGTGGAGAGGAACCAGTCTTAAAATCCAGCTCTCTGAAGGGAGGTAAAACCCTCATTTCAGCTTCCCAGGCACCATCTCCCTACCGGTGTTTGCTCTTTGTTTCATCTCCCTTCCCTCTGCTACGAGCAATAAAAAGGGGAAGCTTTTTTTAACCTCTTCCCCTTAAGCAGTTCAAAAGCATCATTCCCCTTCCCTTCAATGGCTCAGTGGTTGAAGCACTTGCCTTAAATACAGACATCTGTAGTTCAATCCCCTTCGCTGTCTGAGATCTGAAATCCCACCTTCAGCCCGCAGGAGGCAGCTATAACCACCAGGCTACCAAGGCATAGTTTGGGATGTGAGCATGCGTGTAGGACCCTTTCCCCCTCTCCCAGCAGGGTGGCTCTCCTGCTCCCTGCTGCGGCACAGGAGGAAGGCAAGCCTGCTCCCCGCCATCGCGCTCCCACACAGGGTAGAAACGGCTCTGCCATCTCATACCATATATTTGTATGTACATACATATGCTTGTGAGCTCCAGGGATCCAAAAAACCTAAAGAGAACATCAAAAAGGCTCTTCACCTTAAATATATTTACCAGTAAATAGCATTTAGCAGGTCAGTGCCAATTCTCTGGCACAGCATAGCTCCCACCTATATGCCCAAACTCCCCTCCAGAGATGTACTACCGTCCATCCTGCCTCCAGAGACATGCCCACACCTCAGCACGGTTCAGGGAAAACCCACAGGCAAAACCCTGCGCAGAAGCATGCAAAGATCACCCAAATGCACAATTACACTGGAGCCTGTGCCCTGGCCCTATTTAGTTTACCAATACAGATGTAGCCATGCAGAATCAAGCTAAAATTAAAATTACAGCATTCAAAGCAACCTCAGGTATACAGAGCCTAAAGAGGGCCTGAACTGGCAAACATCTGTATGGCCTAACCCACAGCCAAGACTTCAGCCTGTGTTGCTTCAACTGGCAACTTAATGCAACCAGTATCGGGGAAGGAACAAAACCCCTCAAATCCAAAACCCCACATTTGTTGTGGTCAGCTGCTGCATTTCCTGTGAAACATTCCCACTTCTTGCAAGATGTAAGAGTTCAGGAAGCGAGTTAATTAACTAAGGGCATATCTACATTTAAGAGCTCTTCTGTGAAGACCCCAGTGCTCTCACCCACCACCCTGGCAGCCTGGGGGCTTGCTGCTCCTCACCCAGAAGACTGTTTCACAACAACCAGCTTCCCGACACAGAGGGCTGAGCAAAAGTCGCCTTGGGAACTAGTTAGCATCAATCTTGTTTTCTTCCTTAGTATCTCCAAATAGCTGGGCAAGGGCTCTGTTTGCCCTGAGGGACCATATGCGGCATCTCCCTAGCACCCCTGCCCAGGGACCGCACTCCCAACATGCCAGGGTGACAGCCTCTTATGCCCAGACAGCACTCCCGGCCAACCTCCAGATGAAACAAACAGGCAAGATAATTCACCAAGAAAAGCTTTTTTTTTCCAGCAACTTTAGCAGGTGCTAGGAAGTCTCTTGCAATATTCACCCAAGGGCTGCAAACAAAAACGGATCCAGAGGTCCTTGCTCCTACTCATGTCACCGAAATCCCAACATCAAGGGCTCTGCTGCATGGGGGTATAGTTTTGCTTGTCCCACGATGAAGTTACAGGAATATCTATAGAGGAATGCCATTTGGGACACACATGGCTGAAGGAATGGCTGAAAAATACTGAAGTTTGTGTTAGTTTTGCTGTGTAGTTCATCCATAATTTAATAAAAGGTAATTGTTAGAAGGATGTTGCCTGTCACAAAGATATAAAGAAACAATGCTCTCCTTTATTATTTTGTTTGTTTTTTGTTTTGTTTTGTTTTTTTCCTCAAAGAGGTAGTTAAGAACAACTTAACCTGAACAACTGACATAGTACAACTCCTCTTCTATATTCTTCAGCCAGAACAGATACACTCCGCTTCCTAAAAAACATGTTTACTCAGAACAGCGCTGGAACATGGAGATGCTACTTATTGTTGACGGGAAGACTAAGCACAGAGTCAGGTATGTAAACACTGGAGATTTAAGTTTTCTGCAGATGACGCTGAAATTTCAGGGGTCATGTGCCAGAAAACCACTCCGTTTTTTTTTCTTCCCTACATTAGTTTGTGATATGAGAGTCCCCTCTAAAACTCTGCCTTGCTGGCATCTTAGAAGCTCATGGAAACACTACCACAGACAAGAATCTCATATAAAGTCAATATGGTTTCTATTAGTAAAATTAAGATAGTCCAAACGGAGTGGTGGGGCGGGTGGTAGGGAACAAGCAGAACACATGCTGAGTTGTTAAATCACCTCATTGTTTCTAGTGCCATAGGACCTGGTCCAAAGTTCAAAAACATAAACCACCCTTTTCATTGATTGTAAGGAATGTTGGATTCAGCTTAAACAGTCCTTTTTTGTCTGCAGAAGAGCTGCTGGGAAGGACCTCAGTAACTGCTTCATGGATATTCACATAGTTGATTTAATAACTCAAGTTCTAATCAAGCAGTTAACTGATTAAGGCTACAAAGTTTGCTTGATGGAGGATCTTTATTTCTCACAAAAAATCCTCATACCTCCAGTGGCAACTGAGCTTCTACCTTCTATTCATTATGACTGTAAATCATTACTGGTTAACAGGGGTTAAAATCTCTGCATTTAAAACTTCTCCAGGTTACTTAATTTAGTGAAATGCAAGCCCAACAAAACACATTACAGCTTCTCACAGAGCCGAAGTACTAGGTATCTAAGTACAAAACATGAATCAGCTATTCAAATTGAACCCTTATAACCTAAGAGACAAAGCTTATGTGAAAAGCAGCACACAGTCTTTTTTTTTTAAACCAGGTGCAAGCTTGTGAAAACATGTTATCTTGTTGCTAATAGCGATCACCAACTGGGAGTTAATAAAAGGACAACTAGGCTTAGCCTACTTCAGAAAGGGACTCATTAAAAAACAGGACAAGAAAAGAAAAAAAAAAAAAACGCTCAAACAACAAGAGATTATCCCTTGCAGTACGGTCTCCACCTGGGATTACATGCGGTAGCAGTAATATGTAACACTGTCCAAGATCCCAAGGAAAGCTGGAGATGCACACCTGCACATTTTTTCACTGTAATTCCATGTCACATAAATGAAGATGACATTCAAATAATACTCATGTTGCATTCAGAAGACATGCTTAATTTATTTCTTTTATATAACTATATATATATATATAGTTATATGTGTATAGTTTAATACATAGTTACAGGCATAGGAGGAAGGCCAAGAAACCTACACGTGGTAGTGGACTGAAGATCACAGGTCAGCATGCCGTACTACACAACAACAAGCCAAGCATCATTTTGGACTTCCTGTACAGGCAAATCTCACTTCTGGAATAGAAAGGGGTATTTCCCTACCACGCACACAAAGTCAGACCTAAAAAAATGAAAATGAAGTAGAACAATTTCATCATCATTGCAACTCTCAAAAGTTTTGCGTAAAATGACTTTTGTGTAAAAGGACTTTACCTTTTGTGTAAAAGGACTGAGCACAACTAGGAATGCGAAAGCATCCATCTCATTAACTAGAGAAAGATATCAGTTTAAGTTGAACATCATCTGAGCCAGTGGTCTCTTCTTTAGGATCTGCATGTTGACACAGCAGAAGGGAGTTGAGAACACCATGGGAACCTTGAGAGCTACACCAAGAGTTGCAACTTTCTCCAGTATAGGCTAAGCCAAGACAGGCAGGTCTAGAAGAGTAAGGATCATGGGAGTATCAAGTCATTTGCTGTGCTACAGACCCACTGGCTTCCCAGTTACCCTCAGCAGTGAACAGCAGACTTGACAAAGAGAGGTACCCAAGTAGGGCAGTTAAATCAATAAGCCAAACAAGGCTGCTACTACAACAAATTGTACACTAAAAGAATGTCTCAAAAATTGAGCCTTTAGTGAAATTATCTGGATACCGAGGCTCTGACAAGCCAGCTCGGCCCATGGATATATCAGGAGCAGCTGAAGACAGCTAGTACACTCTGCCGCTTGTAATCATTACCTGCCAAGTAATGGTTTCACCTCTACTGCACTTTGCGACCTCTCCTTGCCTGGGTTAGCCAAATCCCCTTCCATGACTTCTCAGGCTAGGCTGGCTGGGCTGACTGACGAAACTGGATACTGGAGTGCTCCCATCTCCCCTTTTACCAGCAGCACAGCACCACGCAGCTGGGGAAGGCATGGAGGAGTGGCAGTAACATATTCCAAACGCAACAGCAATTTCCAAAATGAATGTTTCTCTACCAGCTACAATTATAGCTCTCCGGGATACTAGAAATCAACAAGGTCAAAAGCTATACAAGTAACAGAGAGAACAGATGAGCGTGTTCTCAAAATCCACAGCTTATGTCAATGTTGAGGAGTGGGTTAAAAGATATAACTAAATATAAGAATTCATCATAGACATGATGAACCCAGATGGGAAAACGGTTCTCCCGCCCCACAGAAAGAACATTAAATTAGGATTTCTAATGCTGAAAAACTGCTGAAGGACTGGGAGCCAATTAACAGCCAGTTTCTGCAAGCTGCATTTCAAATGTGATATAAGAAAATAACAATTATAGGATATTGCATACCAACAGACAACTGTGCTGCTGAGCTCACAGCTTACTACAAACTGACAGTGTCCTCAGCCATGACATCTGCTTACACTAGAGAATCCCGATAACAACCAGAGAGAAGAATGAAATTGGTAAGCATGCTTGGAAATAAATAAATAAACAAAAATAATAATAAAGAGTGTCAGGATGGCAGAAGACTGACAGAATCGCTCTGGGGTTACTTGTTGGTAGAATATTCATTCCCATAGTAAGATATCTACCCATAGATCAGATTAAAAACCTGTCTACTGGAATGAAAACGTAGCTCAACTTATCCAGGATATTAAAGTGTGTAGTGCAGCTGACATCTGATCTGATCACTTTCCATGCAAAGCAAGAACAAAAAAACAAACTTTACAAAGGCAAAACAAAAAGTACTAAGAAAAATCCGCGTTGGAGGACTAAACACGATTACAGTGGCAATTTCAGATCAATATCAATAAAAGATTTTATGGACTGTAAGATGCATATCCAACACAATTCAAAATTGACATGTTATAGCCTATACACCAACCGTGTCTCACAATGGAAGGTAATTTTGGAGATGCAGAAATCAGAGGCAGGGGATATTCTCTGTAGGAAAGACGATACGACACATTTAACTTCTCACACACAGCTTCACAGAAATAAGCAGCTGACATTAGGAATAAAATGAAAAGGAAAAAACAGTCTGAAAGTAAGAGCTACACAGTTAATGATACTAAACTGGTAGTTTTTGAAAGAAGCTAACATAAAACGCCTTTAAGTTCAGGGGCCTGACCCAGAAAGCTGCCATCACCTACAGACAAAGTAAAAACCTGCACCAAAAGAGTGTAATGGGAGGAGATCCACAAACTTTGGAGAGGTGCTAAGCAGGCCAACTCTATTTAAAAACACCGGCTTTAACAGAGAAATTAAACAGTCATGGCTAAGCTGCTTAACATTTCACACGACAGACAATGGCATGAAAGATATAGTAACAGCAGCTTAGGGGAAAGCTGCCAGTGAAAATCAACTCGGAGAAAATGTTGAAACACTGGGATAAAGAGATGACTGATAAAAAAATCCCCAAATTCTTCCAGACCTGGAAAAGCACACAGAGGAAAAACAGGAAAATGAAATTATAGTCAAAATATCAGATAAAGATGACTTAAAGAGACATTATGCTCCTTCCTACAGTAAACAGGAATTTTCCTCCAGCATCACCTTTCCAATGGAAAAAGGAAGCAGCAAACCTGTAGTTAACCCACAGTCTTCCAGCTCAAAATCTAACAATAGCATAGGAAATAGAAAATGCTCTCCCAGCCTTTTTTCCTTAACCACAGGGGCAGGATAAACCCCTGTGATGCCCTCACAGAAACCTTCTTAAGTGTTGTAACATGGAACAAAAGTAAAACATCACCACCCGCATGTATCCTGAACAGTTAAATGGTCTTAATGGTTCCCAGTGCCAAAACAAACCAACCAAACAAAACAGACAAAAACCCCACCACACAACAAACCCAACACCACCTTCTCCCACCAGAAGGGCACCATTACCACACGCCTCACTCCAAAACCCATGAAGAATTACCCACCCCTGCAATCAGTAATACATTTAGTGAGATACTGGAACAGGTTGTCCAGAGAAGCTGTGGATGCCCCATCCTTGGAAGTATTCAAGGTCAAGTTGGACAGGGCTTTGAACAACCTGGTCTGGTGGAAGATGTCCCTGCCACGGCATGGGGGGTTGGACTGGATGATCTTGGAAGGTCCCTTCCAACCTGAACCATTCTGTGATTCTGATTAGAAGAATGTAGTTTGCTGATAAACCTATCTTCTCCAAGTAGTAACTTAGCCAATGTACAGGTAAGGATTGAAGTATGCAGGGAAGGGGATCCCATCCAGCATTAAGTATTAACTTAATTTTTCTTTTAACTTGTATTTTGAATACTTTTTTTTTAATATTAACTGGCTGTAAAACGCAAGGCTCAACAGTCCCAAGTCAAACATTTTGTAAGAAGGGAGAAGAAAACAAAGATACAAACAATTCACCCAACTTATCAAGAAGAAAAACCCTTGGAGCACAGACAGGACACATGCTGGCGTGATATGGTCACTAGAGGAGGGATAAGGGAGATGACTTCAAACTTATTCCCAGCTTACTCTCCAGCAACAAAAACAAAATCTGGAACCGCAGCTGGACATTTGAATACCTTCAAAACAAGTCCTCTGGGAAGGACCAAGTATTAAAATAAGTGAAGTCAATGAATAAACAAGAATCATCAAAATTAAGTTTTCCCAGGAAAAGATTAAAATATTTCAAAATCTGTCATACTGATGAAGCCAAAACATCTGCCAACATCTACATGGGTAGTTAAGCCACTGGAGAAAAATGCAGAAAAGGCTGAAAAAGATAATCCCGTGGTACTTAAGAAGTGACCATTATTTGGCAAATAAGTGAGACTAGATCACATCAAATACTGCTGGCCTTGATGGCATAGGAAAGAAGCAGGCTTAGATAACCCAGAAAGTATGGCATTAGATTCAGATCAGAAAGATGTATCTGGAGCTTCAGGTATGTGGTAGGTCTCTATTCCCTTCTCCAGGCATTTAATTTGCTCATTTAGGGGAAAGATTGCCTTCAGGAGCTTAAGCAGTGTCCAGGTCAGCTGTGTCCACAAACCTGGTTGCAGTTCCTAATTGCCCTTCTGATATACATCAAAATATTGGCCCTTTGCAAAAAACAAAAGCAGTAGACTCCAGTATCTAATAGCTCACATTCACACTGGAGGAGAAACTAAGAGCATATACTTTTTAGACTAACTTATTTTAAGCTGTCAACAAGAGGGAAAACATAAAGGGCATTCCTTTGCTTCCAGAAATTTCAGTTCATAATTAGTGAGCAGATACCCGATCAAATTTCACAACTTTCTTCTACGATTTGATGCAACCCTTGGCATTTCCAAGGGTTGTTCAACTTCTTACTAGGACATCTGTGCCAAAACATAATTTTGTTTTCATATTAATGTGAGAATGTGTTTCTTTTTAAAAACATCCCAGGCCATTTCCTAACTAAGTGGAAGACGCTGAGATCAAATAACGTCTCTCATCACTGAGCTATACCAAGGGGTGAATGAGAAGGGCAGATTACTCAACAAAATTAGAGCGATATGTTAGAAAAAAGTCACTTGCAAGGAAGTGTGAGCTCTCATACCTTTCAGGTATTGGTTACACATACTTTTTTTAGGATAAGAGACCAACAGCAAAACACTTTCTTTTCTGCTTTAACCCACATCAAATCCTTCCCCTTTTTCCCCTCCATTCTTCCTGCACCATAGTTACAAACTGGAAAACTGGACCTGAACTGCAGGTAGGTGCATCCTGCACCCGCGCAGAGCCCGGCGGCTGACGTGCTGCTCGACATTCCTCAGTTGTTATTCAGTAGCATCAGTGACAGGACTCCATTTCCATCCAATAATTATTTGTTACAGTTGAAAATAATTTTCAAAAAGGACAGGTAAAGAGCAGACCCAGGTGTTGTCTGATAAAATGATTACTTATAAAAATGGATCAAAAGTTGAAAAAATAGTTATCTGTGACAATACAGTGGCCCATTTCTACAATTTATATAAGCCTGTCCAAAGATTTCCCACTGAATATCTCATTAAATCTAGGCTCAAAAGCTAGAATTGAGTGCATTTATATATTTCAGCTGCTGAATGCTGTCAGGATCCAAAGATAAACTACTTCTTCCAGACAATTTAGATTTTATAATATTTGTTGGCTTCACCAAAGATGAAAGATTGTTGTTGTTTTAAATCATTGCTTTGTACAATCTGGTTTGCATACATTTAACAGAGAACCATTTACAATCCCATCAGCGTTTGGAGTGCAGCAACAGAAAGGTAAGCCACGACTGGGTACTCACCCTGTGACACCAGAGCTCGATTTTCACACAATCTTGTTTTTCCTGCATTCTTTTCTCAATTAGATCATTTGGGGGCCAGGAGGATTTTGTTTTAAAGTTCCTCACCGATCTGCCTTACTGAGGGTATGCTTCAACCCATTCATCTCTCAGTCCCATAAGCTCTTTACAGCACTCCTAGCAGCTACCAAAAAACAAAAATATATATACACACAGAGCTCAGCATCTTCTTCTACAAAACAGGACTGCAGTTCAAAATCAACCCATAAACAAATCACTTGGACATATTTTAATAGCAAGTGACAGGCACATTTAATCACTTTTCAAAGGACTTCAAGTCTGCTTCATGTACTCCATGTGCCCAATCCACCTCCCAACTACAGAGGTTGTCCAGGGCGCTCCGTGCTGAACCGCAGGTGCCTCCAGACAGGCAAGATGAAGACAAGGCACAGGGTACCCAACCTTTTTATTTCTGGCCCTCTGAAGAAAAGAGTGGTGAGAATGCAGACTTAATACTGTCTCAGTGACCCCTCTGTAATGACACTAGTGTGAAATGGTGATAATATGAAAAGAAAGGGGAGGAAAACCCCTCTGCTTCCCACCTCTCACATTACATTTCTCCAAACAGCTATCATCCACAGGGAAACACCACTTCACAAGCACTCCATCCTTACTTGTATCTGTTGCCTACAACTGCCAGAGACAAATCAAAGTGTCAAAACACAGGACACAGAAGACTACATCTTCACTCTATTTATGAGTGGCCTGAAAGCTGGGCTGGTGGCCAAATACCCTGCAACTGCCCACTTTTCCTCAGAAGCATGCTTAGGGCTGGATTCAGGCAAAACTGCTCAAGGAAAACCTCTTGTGCACTCATCCTTTCAGGGACACCTGCATTACCTTCTCTGTCCAGCCAGCTGCAAGGCTGCAGCACACTGCCTGGGTCTGCTCCTCACCGGTGGCCTCAGATGTCCAGGAGCTCATGTAGCCCCCTTGTCTGGGGACAATCATAGAATCATAGAATTGTTAAGGTTGGAAAAGACCCTTAAGATCATCAAGTCCAACCGTTAACCTAGCACTATGAAGTGCACCACTAAACCATGTCCTTAAGCACCACATCTACCTGTCTTTTAAATACCTCCAGGGACAGGGACTCAACCACTTCCCTGGGCAGCCTGTTCCAGTGCTTGACAACCCTTTCAGTGAAGAAGTTTTTCCTAACATCCAACCTAAACCACTCCTGGCACAACTTGAGGCCATTTTCTCTTGTCCTATCACTTGTTACTTGGGAGAAGAGACCAACCCCCACCTCGCTACAACCTCCTTTCAAGTAGTTGCAGAGAGCAATAAGGCCTCCCCTGAGCCTCCTCTTCTCCAGGCTAAACAACCCCAGTTCCCTCAGCCGCTCCTCATAAGACATGTGCTCCAGACCCTTCACCAGCTTCGTTCCCCTCCTTTGGACACGCTCCAGCACCTCAATGTCCTTCTCATAGTGAGGAGCCAAAATCGGGCAACATAGCCATGCAAGTGCCTCTTCTGGCCTGACTTAACCTTCCCTGAACCGGCATAGTCACAACACCTCGGAGGTGGTCTCTACAGGCCCTTGAAAAGAGACGCTAGCAGCTCCCGCTCGCTAATGAGCGGCTACCCATCAGCCAAAGTGTAACGTTCAATAGTTTGTGACAGAGAAGAGATTAACGTCTTAATTTGAGCAGGTGCCACTGTGGGACTCTGTACTCAACCAAACTCTCATCTAGGCCAGTTTTTAATGCTCTCTTTTGATACTGCACAATTTCAGTGTAAACAATAATAAAAAAAAAAATCTACTTATTAATTCTTACCAATTTCTGTCAACCCATTCCCAGGCTTTCAAAAAACTCTTTTCAGCTATAGGAAAAAATACTACATCCAGAAAGGTTTTTATGTCCACAGGTCTTGAATTTTTATTTGTCCTTGCAGATCTCTCAGCATTACAATGTGGGTATGCCTCAATGGCATATGCAGCACTTCCCAGCCCTTGAGTCCCAAAGATTTTGGTCATCCACTGATGAGCTACAGAGCCTCTTCTGATTGACAATACAACTATTTTTCCTCTCTAGTTTATTCCATTTAAAAAAATATATTCCAGCTTTGATCTTCCCACATTTACTTTTCTTGGATGGTTACTTCTCCTCTTTCATCAAAAATCTTATTGGTTCATTCACACAGCCTAATGTGGTACTACACTGCATTTCATATAGTTTTAATTAATAGCTTAGCCGAGCTACTCAATGTTTAATATTGTGAGAGGTGACTATTTTCCTTCTTTCATAACTGTTGCTATGATATTTACAGTATATTTGAAGTAAGCCTCTAACAGCCTACTTCATATGACCTAAATATTATCCTTTCTCTATAAAATTCTAGGAACTCACTCACTGAAAATAGCTGGAGGAAAGAACAGTTTCCCCATATCCAAAAAAGAAAAAAAAAAAAAAAATCGAGACATTAAATTACAAGAGTCTGTCTTTGAAAGAGTTACCTCGAAATCTCTTTAAAAAATTAACCCATGATTCTCTTCAGTGTAATGCATTCATTTCAACTTGCACTTCTGGTGAGAAGTTGCTCTCTCCCCACCATATATATATGAACATAAATATATTTTAAGTTACCATTATTTGAATCAGAAAAAGATCAGTAGAAGGTTACCAGCCTTAAAATAATGCTCATCTAAAACACTGTTGGAGAATGATAGACCTTAAGAGCTCCGATAATCTTGCTGCAATATACTTATGCATAAAAACCAATCCTAGACCAAAAAAAACATACACAGCAACCAACCAGGCTCACTGTACATTTATTACCTATGTTTCCACTCAGACTCCATGTCAGACAGATACAGTGTTCACGGATCCAGCAGGATCACGCTCAACAGCCACAACAACAAGAAACCTAACACACAAACATCTGGACAAAGTTAATTATCAAATCAACACCAGGATTTGCAGGACCTCCCCAATGACCTTGCAGATGAGTAGGAGAGGTTGAATTGAGAAGTGGCAAACATCACCTGAGAGGAACAGCCTGCTGTTCTTCTATGGGTATTTAGATTTTAGTTAGCACTCTACACTTACTATTTTCATGTTAAAATCATTTGGGAACAACCATAGCTATTGGCAACGCACAACTGGCACTGCCTGCTCTAAAAAGCCAGTCAAAGTAGCCAAGATGGAAGCAGGTGGAGGAAGAGGTAGATCCTACAAAAAGAAATGGCAACAAGCATTATGCAGGTGTGATGTGTATCATTGCTTTATTCCTGTTTATTTTTGTCTCGCTGTTTCTAAGGCAAAGAAAAAGAGGGGAAAAAAATGACACAGCAGGAAGGTGAGGAAAGGTCTGAAACCCATGGTGACAAATGAGAGCCAAAGGACATTGTGTGAGGGGAAGACTAGAGAAAAGGACTCCAGAGCAGCATCCTCTCCCCTGCACACAGCCTCCAGGCAGCATGTCCACCTGCTCTGTCAGCCCGTGCTGGGACAGCCTACCCCCAGGATATTTTTCTATCCACAGCCTACACACTTTTCTAGTGGGCAGTCAACCTCATGTAGTTCTTGGTCCTCTCTTCTAAGACACAGTACTTTCACATGCTTTGGAAAAAAAAAAGGACATCACTGCAGCATCCTTGCAACAAGTGCTTCCCCTGGGACCTTCCTAGGTTAGGATTTAATGCCATGCAACCATGGCATTCCACAGTTTCCTCTGGAAGAGATTACGAATTTACCCATTTCACAGCTTCAAAGGCAGACATACAGACTGCAAAGCTAAATGAATTATTGGAGGCAACAGTGGATTAAGACTCATGAGCTAATGTCCCAGCTGTGTGCTCATTCCATTAAAATGCAGAGTCCTGTTTAATATTAAAACCAGCCTCAGCCAGAGATTTATGGTCAGCATCACCAGAGGTGGATTACGGAGTAAGACCATGCACTTATTCCCATTTAATTCCATTATTCCCCCCCACAGACTTTATGCCTGGGGTTTCCATTTGTTGAAATAACATTGTAAGTCTATAGGAAGGGCAGCATGTTACTTCAGTTCTGCAAGAAGCATTGGGTATCACTCAACTCATTACTAAGACTCCAGTTTCGTGTCCCACCCCCATCCCTGAAAGTTAGGTTTGGTTGCTTGCCAAACTGATATCCTAAGGTAGAAATACAAGAAGGCAACACCTGTACAGTGCAAGTCATGAAGAACCCTGCCTGATCACTCACTTTGGAGAGAGACAGCATCTCCTCCGTATGCTTCCCAACAAGCAAAACCATCATTTTGTAAAGTGGGTCTCACGCAGCCAGTTTTGCAAGGACTCTTGCCAGAGTCCCATTAAATTCACGTCAATCATACCACAATCCTGCAGTAGCTGTACACACGAGCTTCGCCACATCTCCAACAGCATTCTTCTACACAGAATGACTATAGAGACAACTACTCACACTTTTGAAAATTATTGCAAGTCCCCAGATGGTGGTATAATCAACAGGTTTTAAAAAAAATCCTTTAACAGAATGGGAAGGCTGTTAGAAATCCCATGTTCACAGCAACATGGCTAAGTTCTAGAAGATGTACAGGCCTCAAACAGTAACTCCTCCCTGCCTGAAGCTTTGATTAGAAATATTCCCTGCCACGTCTTCAGGTGGTCTTCTGCAACCTGTAGGATAACATTAGTGTAGTCTAAAGTTAAAAAATAAAACCAACCATAAGTGCTACAACTGAATGTTGGTAATTTCATAGAATGATATTTAAGTGAGATGATGGAACTTAGCAAAACAGTGTCTTAAAAAATACTAATTACTAAAAAAACCAGTTTTCTTTAATTTTTTATACAATTTAGAGCATTTTTTGTCAAAATACTGTAAACACCTATCAACCATTGCAGCTTGAGAAGGTGCTTTCATTTCCAGTTGAAACATGGGCTTTCAAAGCCTCTGTTTACAATTACATTTTGACGAGTTCTGCAGGAGTATTTTTTTTTCCCCAGTTACCACAGCAGTGAAATTATTCCAAGTTAAGAAAAAATTTCCTATGGTTTGGCTGAAGAGAAAGTCCTTCAACCTTTCCGTGACATTTTAATGTAAGAACAACAGCATTTCTAAATAACAACTTCAAAATGGGATGCTACAAACTAAACCCCATGTATCAAAGGGGAGATGGGGCAAGAAAGGGACATTGACAACAGAGGCAAATGCAACAATAAATATATATTTAAGGCTGTGGCCCCTTTGATAGCTGTGTGCAGAGCCTTAAAGTTACAATCTAAGGGCTCAACTTCTTTAGTTACCTTGAAAAAAGCTCAGCTCGATGACATTCTTTTCTTGTCCTACAGTTGTGTCCTACTTAAAAACTACTTTGTTTTGCCCCAGAGACATCTGTATTTCAGTTTTCTGGCTAATGACCACAGGGACTAGGTTGTGTTCTATGACCTCCATTCATAGCTTGCAAAGTGCTTTGGGCTTGTATAGAATAGGCAGAAAAAATAAAAAGGAGGAAGGGGCTCTGTTTAATTGCTATGCCTAAGTTTTCAAAATTCCAATATTTAATTGGATGTCTGTATTTATTTTTATTATTCTTTGCTTCTTGAGGGAGAAGCCTTTAAGGCACAAAATGGCCTGAATTCACAGAGAACTTGTTCTGCAGCCTTATCGGTTTAAGGTAATTTTCACAAAATGGAAGATTTCATATAGAAGAAACTAGAGTTTTAGCTTTTTCTATTTTTCTTTCCCATACTCCAAGCAAGCAGCTCTCTTCTAAGTGGACTGAAAACAATATTTCCTTTGAGTGGATATGAACAGGAAGGGGAAGAGGAGGTAAAAAACCCCCACACTTTAAGAGGCCCTGTGATACTCCAGATTTACCATGCTCCTGTGTTTCTATCTCAAGTCTCAGTTTACAAATAAAAGATGTTCTCCCAGCATTCCCGCCTGCCAACCCCACAGTGCACTCCTGAGTCATCTGGGCTCTTTTCTTATTGCCCATCACTACCAGTAATACCAGGCCCACAGGCCAAGCCCATGCACAGGGACACCTGCACATTCCCACTGTCCCCAATGGGCTCACACAGCTGTCAGCACTGCAGAATTTGGCAAAGCAGCTGATAATTCTGACTGCTGCATCTGCCAGCCCCCCTCGATCAACACTGTGCTAGCTCTGCAAAACCAACAAGAGCAAAAGCATTCATCAGGAGGAAGGAAGAAAAGAAAATAAGGAAAATAGACCCTGAAAATACAGACTAGAAACAGACCTGCTGAGCAAGACGTCACCTTTTTACAATCACTTTTCTGACAGCAGAGTTAGGGTAATACTTGTTTTCCACTTTCTAGAAACTAAAGCTAATATTTTTTTTTTTTTGCTTCTAAACAACTTAAGCATCTAGTTTCTGAGTTATAGGCTAAGCAATTTTACCAAGGGCCTTTAGTTTTTATTTTGCAACTTAAACACATGCTTATGTCTCTTCTCCCCAGTAACGAGTGACAGAACGAGAGGAAACGGCCTCAAGCTGCGCCAGGGGAGGTTTAGGTTGGATAGTAGGAAAAGCTTCTTCACCAAGAGGGTGGTCAGGCATTGGAACAGGCTGCCCAGGGAAGTGGTGGAGTCTCCATCCCTGGAGGTATTTAAAGAACGGATAGATGTGGTGCTCGAGGACACGGTATAGATGGACTTGGCAGTGCTGGGTTAACAGTTGGACTCTATGATCTTAAGGGTCTTTTCCATCCTTGATGATTCTATGATTCTGTGATTATGCTACATTTTCTGCACATCACTTGGACTTTGCAAGGTACAGGCTCACTCCGTTTAGATTTATCTAACAGCATTTCGTGTACAGCAAAACTAACTTTATCTTAAGAGTTCTTCAAAGGCCAGCAGGTAAAATTCTGTTTTGATAGAAGTAAACAACAGTACACTTAAAGCTCTTTCTGCCTTTAAGGCAGTAACTGAATTATGTAGCAGGAAAGAGATTTATCAAAATTACAGATCAAGAATGTATTTTGGTATCAACTAAATAAATATCATTCATTTTGCACCACTGCTCAAACTGAAATACCCACAAAGGAATAAAAACCCACAACCACCACCAGTTTCACACCACTTATAAAAATATTATTAGCCTTGCAGTATAAACGACTTAATTTCTCTGATCACTCAGATGCTTGAGCAAGTCATCACACCATAACAAGTCACCATGTGTCAGCAAGGCAGAGTACCCAGCTGTATCCTCTTAGCTTGCAGGGAATAAGGTAAGTCTTTAACTGCTTTCTTCCTAGCTTTATTCCCTTGAATATGCTGCAAGCAAGTGACTTGCACAGTGAACTGCCACAGATGATGCTGTTACCCAGCCACAGTAACAGCCAGGATCACTTGGACTTTATCATGACCAACAAATGCCCATGGAGCCATGCTCCTCTGCACACTCAAGAAGTTCTGTGTCCTGTTTCTAAACAGCTTGGTAGGGAACGGGACTCAGATCCAGTAGGACCGGGTTGTCGCTGCCTCTGTTACCAAGGTCTGTGAGATTCTGGGCACAGTCTCCCTGCAGGCCCCATATTCAATTAGGGACAGAAATACTTCCTTAACACCTCAAATCAAAGGATGAGCTGATGTGCTCATATGCTTAGTGATGCCGGCCTATAAATAAAAGCACCATGAAAATTCTTATCATCCAAACATCTTCTAGCATTTCCTTCCCCACAAACGCATATTTTTAAGGCAAACCGGATCAAACATTTCTCCAGACGTTACGTTCTATGCTTGCATTTTAAGAGATGTTGCTCTTTAGAGTCTGCGGTAAGGATGGGAAATGGAAATAACTACTGTATCATCTCCTGAAACCAAAGGACTAGGAGAGACAGGCCCACATATTGCAGAGACACCAGACTGCCAAAATACAAATACTTGGAAGTTACTGTATTTGGCTTCCTCATTAGTTAAATTGATAGCATTTCCCGCAATAAATAGAGAGAGAGGGGAAAAGTTGGATGCAGTGGTCCTATTAGGCTGTCATACTGGCATGTAACAACATAATGTGGTAACTTTTTTTTTTTGAAGACAAAACACTGATGTTAATTTACACTGCAGACAGAGGCACAAGCCGGAACAAGTATTTACACACACACTCTCTCCTATTGCATTCAAAACAAAAGCAGTGGAAACTGGCATTTTTGTTTAAAATGAAGTGTCAAGCTTTTACCCAGCAGAGAGCACCAGGGAGGCTCGCTGGAAGCAAGGAGCAGCACAGAGGCTGCCAGAGCCAAAAATTTCAGGCTGAATTTGCAACGAATAGCAGCAGCAGCCCCACACCCAGTGCAACCACAAACCAACAACAAAGTGCTTTTCTCTGAACCCATCTAAGCACGTACATGAAGATTATGGCTGGCAAAGAACTCTTAGCAGCACAAGCCACCTGGGAGTTGGACCCTCAGTCTTGGCACAGAGGGTGGGATCCGTCTCACCCATATTCATTATCAGGGAATCCTACAAAGGTTTTGGTTGGAAGGGACATTTGAAGATCATCCAGTCCAACCCCCCAGCCATGGGCAGGGACATCTTTCACTACATCAGATTGCTCAAAGCCCCATCCAACCTGACCTTGAACACTTCCCAGTGATGGGGTACCCACATCTTCTCTGGGAAACCTGTTCCAGTGTTTCACCACCCTCACTGTAAAAAAATATCTTCCTTATGCCCAGTCTAAATCTACCCTCTTTCAGTTCAAAACTGTTACCCCGTGTCCTGTCACCATAGGCCTTGGTAAAAAGCCTCTCTCCATCTTTCTTGTAAAAGCCCCCTTTAAGCACTGAAAGGTCTCCCCGCAGCCTTCTCTTCTCCAGGGTGAACAACCCCAACTCTCTCAGCCTTTCCTCACAGCAGAGGTGTTCCAGCCCTCTGATCATTTTTGTGGCCCTCCTCTGGACCTGCTCCAACAGGTCTATATCTGTCTTGTACTGGGGACCCCAGAGCCAGATGCAGTACTCCACATGAGGTCTCATGAGACCACAGGGGGAGAATCACCTCCGTCAATCTGCTGGCCACACTTCTTTTTGTGGCCCAGGATACAATTGGCTTTCTGGGCTGCAAGCACACATTGCTGGCTCATGTCCAATTTTTCATCTACCATTATTCCCAAGTCCGTCACCCAGTCTCTACTGATACTGGTGATTGCCCCAACCCAAGTGCAGGACTTTGCACTTGGCCTTGTTGAACTTCATGAGGTTAACAATAGGGCAACAAGTCATAAGCACAAACTGGCCAAGAGAGAAGCTAACCCCAGACTAAGCTCAGCACCTATGATATTCAAAACAGGCACACTCAGAGGGCAATCTATTTCTTTCTCCTGACTGTGCAGGCACCCTGGGGCAAGGAGCTTAAACTTAGATGTTTGAAGTAAGGGGAGACGAATCCCACCCTCACTGCCACGAATGCAAGCAGCATTTATTTTAAGAAAGGCGATGAATGCTAGAATGTGCTTGAGTCACCCTCGCAATCCGCCACTGCCACCTCTCAAATTCTTCTCTTCCAGACCTCCAGCGTTGTTACAGACCTCCCCCAGCCTGCCTGTGCTTCCTACCATGAGACATTATTACTACCCTGTGCATCGCCATGACCATCGCCTGCTTTACCAGGACAAACCACCTGCAGCTGGTGCTGAATGCCAGAAAGTTTTTTGGTTTGTTGGGTTTGTTTTTTTTTTTAAGTATTTTTATTTGACAGATCTCAGCTACAAAACTGTAAGCATCATTTACACACAGTGTTTACCTGAGGCATCAGAACAAGGGAGCAGGCTCTCACTGACAGTTTTGAAGCACATTACTTACCAGCAGTGATACTTTTGTAGTTTCGTTTCTAGCAGAGGTTTAATTTCTTTGCCAATTACAGAGATACATGCTTTCCCCAGGCAGGTCCCTAGAATCTACGCTGTGGTTTGCACAACTAGCAATGTAAAAGACTCTGCTCCAGAATAATATTAGTGAAACCAATCGGATGACTAAGTATATCTGCAAGACTTCATTCATGCAGAAATCAACTACTGAGGAATATATTCCAGGTATCTTTATTTCTCCAGGTATAGTACCAGATTGGTGTGCTCTCAAAAGCCAAATAGGACATACAGGCTTGCTCCTACTTCTGTGCAGGTTTTGGTCAGAGTGTAAGCCAAACAGGAGCTTAGAAGGGAGAGGTGCTGGGGATCAGATGTTACATTTTGACTTAAGTATTGAGAAATAAGTGCAAAAAAAAAAAGTAGTACAGAACTTGCCTGAAAAATGGCTAAAATCTAGTCAGAGCAGCCTGGATAGCCAGTGGGACTGCCTGCCTGGGCACAGCGAGTGCACCTGAACAAATTCTGCATAGCATCTTGCACTAGCAGTACCCATTTTGGGAGCAGCACAGCATACTCATATAAATACGTTCTATTTACCCACAACCAAAACCACCAATACGTCTGCCCTGTTCTTTGCACCACTATTTCACCACACCAGCTAGCAGTTTGCATTGCAATCCTAAATCTTTACAGGTATTTCTGATAATTTCTTTTGCCTTCACACTCTGGGGGGGTGGGGGAAGAGAGATGAGGGAATAAATCTGCAACCTGAATTGCGACTCAGTGAAGAGGACACTCCAGTTTGGATTGCTGTTACCACTTAGGAAGCTCCGTGGCAGGTGGAGCTGTCATTAAGAGCACACAGTGACAAGCTGCTACTCTCAATCACTCTTTCTGATCAAATTCTGCACTAATCAGGAGCTTCAGAGCAGGCTGGCTGTTCAGCAAGGTTAAAAATGCAGATGATATTTTCCTTAAGCTTCCTAACATTCAGTAACAGAAAGACAGTGACAAAAAAAAAAATGCTCAAACAACCCACCACCACACTGATAAACATCCTACATATGAAAAGGAGCAGCCACACCACATGCTTTCAGCTGGACTGCTTTCTATCATGCACATGAATTTCTTAAATGGACCAAAATTTGTCTTGTAGTTTTAAGGGTATAATAATCAACAATCCCCTTTCAAAGCTGTATTACAAACAATACAGCTGCACTTATAGAATATGTTTGCTTAAAAACACCTCAAAAACAATGTCACATTCTTATAAATCAAAGTTGCAACAAAAATATTTTTGGTCAAGTCAGTATAAAGAGCCATTTATCTGCTATTTCAAGGTAATTAGGTATGTCAGGAATCATGCTTAACACAATGCACAAATATACAGTTAGCAAGTTAACTGCCAAAAGGTATTTATTTGCCTTGGAGGAGGGAGAACATGCTAGTCTTTGCTGTTCTCAATAGAGGGCCACATTTCAGTCGATGAGATGCATATACCAGCAGGAGCAGCACCGTTCAGCTTTCCCATCAAAGGTGGTTTACAGAAACTCAGGGCATATGGGTTTTGATAGATCAATGCCTACGTTTCAAAGAATAGCCAGAGTAAAAAGCAAAAAGAAAAAGAATATCAAGATATCTTAGCTTGTGGAAAGCCAATGCAATGCACCTTCTGACAAAGTCACTCAGAAGGTGCTTGCTTTGCTACCCGTGGCAACTGATTGCCTGCATGTGCCGAAAGACTGGGGTAAGCTGAGCCTTCAGAGAAAACACCTCTTCATTAACTAAACACACTGGACAAGGAATCGGAAAGGCAACATGGACATGAATGCCATGATACCACTGCTGCCAAAACCACCTTCCAGGTAGGGACAGCCCTTAAGGCACAACTCTCCCTTCTGCACTTCTCTCTGCTGCTGATTTTGGGCCCATCACTGACGCAAACCAGAAGGAGCTCAACATCTCTGAAATGCTGTTCTCTCTACCCGTCCACCTAAAGGACATCACGCCTCCATCCAGCCTCTGACACCCACACAACTCAAGCAGGAAGGACAGAAAACTTGCAGCTTAAATAATTTTTCTGCTCATTAATTCTCTGAGGAAGCACAGTTCAGCCAGAGACAAGTTTTAGAACAGACACTGCCAAGGTTTCGGCTATTTATTATCTCTAATTTAACTGAAAAGGCAGAAATTGAGTGACTTAAGATTCGTTAACAGCTTCCTTATAAAATTTAATTTTGGCTACTTATTTCTGTATAGGGAACATAAAGTAACATAATTAAAGCAGATGATTGCACTGATTGTAAAAGGCTGCCTGCTCAGTTTTCACTGATCACTCCATCTCGAGCCACGCTAACGAGTTGTAGGTTAAAACCCTCTGCAAGATCTTGAGTGACCACTCACCAACTCTTCTTTCCAAGTAATTAAATTAAAGCCCTCCTCCGGTGTATTATGTCTTGAGGGGAAAAACGCAAAACAAAACCACCACAGACAGTAATTACGTGAGGACAGGACTTGAGAGCATTTACCTGATCAGCTAGTTGCTGTCAGCTAACACTGCATACAGAGGACCACAGGGAAAATAAAACCCTCCAGTACTGAAACTGCCAGCACTTTAAGACAAGAGAAAAAAAAAAAAAAAGAGAAAGGACTGACTTCATTTAACACAACACTCACCCATTTGGTTTGCAAAGCAGTTGTTGGTCACATCCTGCTGGTTTTGCTCCTTATGACACTCAGTTAGCACACTTGCTGTTTATGCATCCTCAGTAACTACAGACACATATTCACGGATGGAAGGTGAACAGGACAACAGGACTGAAGAAGCGAGGACAGCCTACACCATGCACTAGCGCGGAAAGAAAAACAAACCACAGAAATGCAGGGTAGGGAGGAAGACATTGAAGGAAAGAAGCAAGCATACAGCAACACACAAAGCCAGACTGCAAGAGAGATGCGAGCTGATTGTATTTAAATTTTTCTCTTTTTTTTCTTAAGCATCTGATCATGGTTTCTGGCCCCATGAACAGAGACCACTTAATTCCTGAGACCCAGACAGCTTTTTATTCATGCAAGTCTTATTGCTGTAAGACTCGGTAGGGCTGTGTTCTCGAAACTGGAGGAGCTTCAGAGACCTGCTGGGGGACGAAATGCCAGGGAAGCAGGGCGGGAGGCAGGAACCAGCCTGGATGTGGCCTCTTGGAGAGATGAACAGATCCATTTGCACACACAGCTCTTCCACGACGGATTTACATCTTGCATTACAAGTAAGTACTGCTAACTTGTATTTTCAGAAAACCTCAATTCCACTTAAGACATTTCGCTTTTCCTTCTATTTTGGGGGAAATTTGCTACAGATTGTTTTTGAAGACATGGAAAATGGATGGACATCAACAAAGTCTACAGTACTACAGCAAGGACAGTAACAGTGACAATGCTGAAATGCCTGAGGGAGCTCCTAAGTCAATGGGATACCAAGAGATGCCATAACAGACAGAGGACCAAAATGCCTTAACACATTTTGGGGACAAAGTTTCCTTAGGCCTCCTGTAAGCTGCTCTTGGGATCACCTACAATACAACACTAATGCAGGTCTCTATGTGAAGTCTCTAAAACATGTACAGGCTCCTTTCTACTTTGCAGAACTCCAATTAGCGTCTAATCAATAAGTTTATTTGCCTGCCTAAAAGTATGATCCAACTTCTGGTTTACGAGGGAAGCATTTTTAATCAGGCAGGCTGAAGCAGGTACTCTTTCTGGAAGGTAAAATTGTTCTTGGAAGCTTTCCATTAAGAGACAGCAGAAACTCGACCACTAACTCTTAATTAAGTGCTCTATTGCTTTGGGTTTGTTTTTAATTATTTTTCTTTGTAGATAAGTCATTAATAATTGAGTATCTGCTTGCCTGAGTCATGACACTGTGAACGTACTAAGAAGAAAACCAGTGGCAGTTGTCCATCCGAGCAGCAGTCAGCAGAGCTATTAAAGTGGTCCGGAAGGCATCTGTTCCTCCAAACTAATTTTAGTAAGTTTTCCCCCACCCCCTCAAAATAAGCAGCATAGAGAGGCTTGTGCTTCGAAAACAAATTCATCTCGTCCAGCAATGCACACTGCCACAACTGTATATTTATTTTTGCCTCTCTACAGCAACAGACATCCACAATCTGCCAAGATACCAGACATGCTCTGAAGATAGGTGTGCAAACAGTGACATCCCCAGGTCAGCCATCTGAGAAAGACATACCCCCAGGAGCACATGCTACTGCTGCATGAACAGAAGTGCACCTTTCCCCTATTGCACCACCTTCCTTGCTGTCTAGATCAAAGGAAAATAATCTCTAATTAGGACCTAAGCATCTATGCAAGAAAAACATTTCTTCTCTTAATAACCTACTTCCAGATTTTAGTCTATGCAGGACTGTACATCCAGGGCTTGACCACAAAATTGCCGTGCAACAGAGAAACAGTGATGCGCTCCCTTTGTAAGAGACAAAGTGCATCTTGGGTACCACTGCTTTTTAAAATTAATATTCTTCTATAAGTAAAACAGTCTCCCTCTTCAACAGCGGGGAAAAAAAAAAAAATATATATATATATATTTTCACATCACCTTTTCTGGTCAGCCCTACTAAGCTTTTGCCTCTAATGAGTTTAAATAGCCTCCTGGAGACAGGCCCGCAGGTTTGGGTAAGGGAGAGGGAAGAGAGTGGAAGATGCTGCTTCAGCCACTTTATACTGGCTGTATCATTTGACACATTGGTACTCAAAAAGCTATCTATTCAACACAGTATGCCGCTAATCTAATCTAAAGCAGCACCGCGAGCACTGCTGTGCTATGGAAATGTTCAACAATGCAAACATGATTAGCCACATAGGTGGAGCTTTACATGCAATTGTTTTGGGAGAGAGATTTAACAGTGCCGCAGTGACAACATGGCCTCCCTCTTCAAATCTATCTATCAACACGCACTTCAGACTAGGCTTTAATCTTGCCAGCTGCAATTTTCTTCCCACTCTTACTAAGGTGTAGGCTCATCTTGCACCAATTATGGCAATTTAATGAAAAGAAAAAAATTATTAGTAAAAGCATTTGCTGTTTGTTATGTTTTTGGCCAGTCAAAGTGCACTAAAGGATGCTTAGATAATATTAAGAAGCTATAAAGTACACGTATGCTAATAACAAAAATATTTTTGCCACATAACAGACATGAATTGAAAAAACTAACAGTAACCCACAACTCAAAAACCTCAAACCTAGAAAATAATCAAATATGTTTAATAAAACACTCAAGGCTCCAATTCAGGAATACTGCAGAAATACGGGAGAAGTGAAACATTTCCTTCCAAAAATCTGACCATGGTAAAGCAAAACCCAAGGATTTCCAAAGTCAGGAATGTGAGGAATTACCGTGTCCCTCTGCAACCACACTCACCTGCCATCATTTCGGGATGCACCCGCCGCCTGCTGGGTCTCTAAGTTTTCCCAAATTACTTTTGTAAATAGTGCCGGAAGGGTTGGGTGGCATTTAGCTTAGTCCACTTCAGACCAGCTAAGGCAATAAACGTTAGTCAACCCAATACCATGTAATGCCAGCGTTAAGCCTTTTGGCATACCCACTGTGAACAAGGTATTTCCAGAAGTACGAGCAGCTTTACACAAGGTGAATGCATGTGTATTTAAGGGCTGTTCCTAAGGTCCAGCCAGCCTCTGTCCTGAGGGCTTACTAAATACACCAGCATCCAGATCTCAATCATCATGAAACAGGTTGTGTTCACCTTCCTAAAACCCAGGTCTCTCTGCAGTTGTGAGCAGTGTTGTGCTGCAAGCCGACTTAAAAAATATTAAATAAAAAAAGATTAAAAGTTCTCAGAGAGGATTTAAATACAGGCAGCAAGTCAGCACTTCACTTCCTACAATCCCTTCCAAGAGAGATTAGGGCACAAGGGCTCAATACCTTGAAAGTAAAATAGCTACAAAGAATGTTGATTTTCTTTCTTAGAACAGTGGCCGCAGAAGATAAGAGGCACAAGTAGTTATGTTTTAAAACTGAATACGGGAAGTATTTAAGAGATACTGCCAGCGCAAGTATTAAAGTGATACCGTCAACTTCACACCTAGATCCTTAGAATAAATCCAAAAAACTTCGAACTGGTGTTTGGGTCTTTTTATTATTATATAATTATATATTTTATTATATAATTATATAATTTATTATTATATAATTATATATTTTGTGGGCTTTCAGTAAATATATATACCGATATACCTCCATAAATACGTTTGTGTATGTATAAGCGTGTAAATATGTATGTGTTTATACACACATACAAGTTGGTATCAATGATGCCTGCGATATAAAGCCAAGTCCTGAAGCAGACTGACACTGGTGGGGTTTGAGTCTCAATTCAAACAAATAAGTCTCTCCTCAATTCCCACAAAAACAAATCTCAAAAGTATCAATGCCTACCGCTTTATTTTTGTTGCTTACAAAAAAACTGGGCATAAATAAAAAGTAGCCTATCGTCTTACAGGTTAAATGGGACATTTGTCTAAGATAGGAGGCAATGGTAGTCGCTGGATGTCCAATGAAAATACTTTAAAATATTTGCAGAGTTCTGCCAACCCAGCATTAATACTGAAGTGGTGTGTGTGAGCAGCCTGTGCTTTTATTACTCTGAATCCTCCCTTGAGACCTTTGCCATTCAAATGGCCCCGTTCACTATCCTTTTATGCCAACAGACCCACAGGAGGGCAGCTTTAGGAAAAAGGTGACCTAAAGCATCCCTCCCATTTCTTCCATCCGCACTTCCACAATGGCCCAGCGCCAACTCCACTGCCCCCATCCCAAAAAGAGCGGCGGCAGAATTCTGGTCCTTTCCCTCACTCAAGCCACAGATAAAATAAAGCGGGAATTACGTGTTCCCTCGGCCACCAGACTAAGCCTGCGGCAAAGAAGTTCTAAGATACCTTAATCCTTCTGGCTGCCTTCCGTCACGCTGTGCCTCCTCGATGCTCACAGCTCTCCCATATTACTCTGTAATAATGCCAGCTGGCCTCTCTTAGCCAGCCTTAAAAAAAAAAAAAAAAAAACCACAAACCAAAACCAAACAAAAACCAAACCACACACACACAACTCACAAATTAAAAAAAGGCAGAAAAACAAACCCCTGAATATAAAATATTTCATTCATGGGTTGGTTCTTACCAAGTTGTGACTTACATAATTAATCATAATTCAAGAAGGCATAGCATACGAACAATTATTTAAACATTTAAACAAAGTGGGTTGCTGGCTCTTTACAATGCTGACATATTTAACACCCAAAACAAATCCTTTTACTGCTGTCTTTAAAACAAACACACACATTTTTCTGCAAGCGAGATCTCATATTGCAGCACTCCCCATCCTTCTGCAGGAAAAAGGTTATTTTCAGTATGAGAAAGTGATGGGACAGACAATTATAAAAGTGGTTTTACTGGGTGGAAAAATTACTTTTAGTTGCATACCCGGTTGATGACAATCCCTTTACACCACTCAGTATGAATTTTTAAATCAAATAATGAGGGGAAAAAAATAAAGTGGAAAATTGATAAATATTTCCTTTCTACCCACCATGCAACATTAGGAAGGGGAAGACTTATTTTTAGCTGATTTTCTTCTAATACCAATAGCTCTTTGAATATATTTCCTAGTGGCTAAACTACCATTATTCCAGCTTCTTTGCTCACACTGGCAACTATTTATTTAAGCATTCTATCACCATGGGGAGGGCAGATCTCTATTCTTCTTTGCATCAGAGAGCCTTCTGGAGCGAGTATGCTTATTTTATAACCAATAGGGCACAATCATGTAGAAATAAAAAGCTGTGGGAGGGGATAGAGGGTAGAAAGGGAAGAACATACCGTGCGCTCCTGCAAATAAACTCAAAGCACACAGCAAGATTTAAATGACTGTGGAAAAGTCCCAACTTGATATTCTCGTACAGAGGTCGAAAGCGTAGTTTTAGAAGGCCAGCAGCACTCTGCTCAATTCTACAGGGTCTAATAATTTCCTCAAAATCAGTTTGGTCTCAGTTTTGTTTTTTATTTACACAGAATAAAGTCAGCTTAAAAAAAAAAATCCTAGAGACTAGATCAAGATAGGAACTGATGTGCCCCCAGTGAATGGGTTTCAGGAATCTAAACTCCAAGGGCATTTATTAGAATAATCCCAATATAATGTTCTTGCAATTATGTCACTCTTCAATGTTTAAGTTTTCAATGATAGGCACAAAAATAAAAGCCCAGCTGAGTCCAAATGTTGCCAAAAGGATGATGTGACAGTGCATACCCTAGAAGAGTCTTACCCCTACCCTTCTGCTTATTGACTGGACCAAGACAGGTAGCTTCAGTGCTTTCACAGCACAATGCGAGAACTTCATATTTAACTGTTCCTCTGCCCAATTCATCTCAAGGACCTGAGCTCAGGACTCCTTATGAACTGTATTCAGTATGAAGGTATCTAATTTGAATCTTTGTATTTTAATGGTTGGCAGCGCACCTGACGGCTCAGCACTCAGACATTCAGCACTGCATAACCAAAGACGTTTCACAAGCCTAGCTTAGCCGACCTGGCAATCAGACACACAGTTAAGTGCTGACCATTAATCACAGCAAAATACTCACATGGAAATAATGCAAGAAACCTTCTCTTACCCAGGAATATTAACGTTAACACAGCACTTGGCTTTGCTGATAAGCCTTGCTAGATGAACCGTATTTCCAGCATGCCTCAAAAAATTCTCAACCAGAGACCAAAAGGGCCAAACAAGTTCCAGTCTGGTGTTGACCCAGATGATTCCCTGTGACAACAAAGGGAAAATCCATCTCTGTAGCCTTCAGTGATCACAGAGCGGCCTGAGATATGACATCTTGAGCTCAGTTAGACACAGATGACTTCCAGAGAGTTACGACACTCCATCGCTCTTTGTGCTCTAGCTACCCCAAGTTACTAATCAATCTGCTTTACCACAAGTTCTAAAATTAACTTTTCTCTCTTCTAAAACCACTGGAAGTACTTCAGCATTTTAGAGTGAGGTTGTAATACCCTGAAAATAAGGAGTTCAGCATGAAAGATAGCTATTTGTAACCCTCCAAACTTGCCAGCAGTAAACAGTTGATGGAGCACTGGAGACTAAGCATAACCAACTCCTTCAATCTGGTTTTGCTTATTGTATTTCTCTGGATAAATAAACTTCTTTAAAAAAAACAAAACAAAACAAAGATATCGCTAAATGTACATGCTAACCATATTTCCAGTAGAAGTAAAAGAGTTTGGGGACAAAATTTAGAACAAATTTATTAGAAGCACATTTCAGGCTAGATTAATTTCAAGTATGCAGGAAAGCACCAACTCTGTATCAAGCTTACCAGGCCAATATAAAAGGAATAGACCTCTGACTACAGACCTTGCAAACATCTATGCCACACATAGGAGACACTGATTAACAGGTGCTTCACAAAGAAGAGCAAGCTCTTTACCTGCTACCTAAAGATGAAGGAATAACATTCAGGCACAAGATAAAATGGCTTCTTCCTTGGCATCCTGGATGCTAGAAACACTAAGAAGCTTCTGCTACATCACATCACCAGGGTTTCTTTCCCATTGTGGTCTTTTCTCAGCTCAAAACCTCTGAGGCTCTTTGGCTTGTTATCACTGTAACTGACCTCCTTATTTGAGTCCTGCATGGTGGAGCAAGAAAAGGTAAGAGTGACATGATTTGTGTTTTACTGTTATCCAAAAAAACTTGCCGAGATAGTACGAAGATGCAGATCTGGAACTGCGAAGTGCTACCATCTGATTAAAACACAGTTCAACGAATTATGCAGTTTCTTTCCTGTACCTCTTACTCGTATAAAATTCACCAGCCAAGAGAGAAACCTCCTTGATATAGAGGGGGAAGAAACCCACCCCACACAATCATTCCCTAAGAATCAATGTGTTTGCTAAAACATCGCCTCTGCCACCTTCACACACACACAGAAGCCTCCTCTGTTGCAGGGATTCGGCTTGTGACTGTGACACAAACCAGTGCTTCATTCCTGATGTTGGTAGCATGGAAATGTTTCAGACACAGCCATTAGCTCTCCCAACAGCAACATGAGAATTTCTTCTACAGTCAGTTTTCACTAATGCTATTCACAGCCTCACAGACAGCAAAGAAGCTGGCAAGACTCACCCCGATTTCATTCTGTATCTTCTGGGAAAGCTATGAGTA
The DNA here is from genome assembly GCF_047370975.1 of Nipponia nippon. Classification (NCBI taxonomy): domain Eukaryota; kingdom Metazoa; phylum Chordata; class Aves; order Pelecaniformes; family Threskiornithidae; genus Nipponia; species Nipponia nippon. The sequence continues at coordinate 118,218,201 of NW_028262358.1, read as the reverse complement.
ACAGCTGAGGCAGCTGCAGCTCCAACGGGTGGAACACAGAAACGGCCGAGCTGCACCGCTCGCCTCCCAGCGCGACAGGGAGAGGCGAAGGGCAGACCGTGGCCTGGGCTTGGCAGCTCAAGAGGGTCTGAAATACCTCTGACATTTTCCAAAATAAAAAAAAAAAAAAAAAAAAAGTCAAACCTGAATCACAGAGCAACTGGGCTGTGACTGACAACACAACAGCAAGTTTGCTGCTGTCCTGGCGGGTTGCAGGCAGCTAGTTCTCCCCTGTCATGAAGGAAAGCTTAAATTATGCCTTTAAATTCAGATCAAGTCAATGAGTGCTTAGCAGTATATTGGTCCCAGTCCCAACAATTCTCGTTTCCTTTTCTTTCCCTATTCTCAAATTTGCCAATAAGTATCACAATAGAATCTAATTAATGCTCACTAATGAGTGGGAGACCAATTGCTAATCCAAAAGAATTTGGTTCTGTACAAGTACGCAAACAAGTTAATGTACCATAAACTGTGTTTTGTTCATTTATTTTGACAACTGTAGCTTGCTTTTAATTATGATACTTCCTAGCAGACTAGTTTGCCTGTCTATTTTGCCGAAGTACTGAACTCTGTCACGCTACTATGTTCGTCCCCAATGCTACTATTTTTCCCCCCCCAAAAAAACCCCAAAACCAACTGATATAGCAAACATTGGCTAACCTCTGCCACTAGAAATGATGAAAAAGTAGCAAAAGACCTCAAGAAACTTGCTTGATGGATGAGCCACGTTTTCCGCTCCTGAACCTCGTTGTCAGGAAGGATCCACCCCAGTGGTACTTCATGGTGCTGGAGAAGTGTTCATTTCAGGCATCATTCCAGTGGGACTAACAGCTCTTTGCAGAACAGATTTGGTATCTACCCGTGTTGCTGATTTTCTTTTCAAGCTAAAGATGTCCAGCTGGATTCGAAAGAACATCCCTTCCTACACCACATCTGTAAGCTAACGTATTTCAACATTTCTCTCTGACTTCAGTTAGAGATTTGACCAGTTTAAGTCTTTAAATAGTTTAAGCAAGCTCTCCATCAGTAGTTTCCCTATTATTGCCCTGCATTCCACCACTACTTAGAATATTGCTTAACTGCTGAACTTGCCAGAATTGGCATAAGCCAGTAACCCATGCAGTCATTTGTGAAAATACCCGGCACTTTTTTTTGTAAGTGCATAAGAGGCTTTTTTTTTTTTTTTACTGTTAAACATGTTTTTAAAGGATACTTTCTTACCATATTGAACTACTGATTTGTTTTGTTGTTTTTTTCTAAATAAAAAGCAAGCAGTTGACTGTGTAATCACAAGCTTTTACAGGACAGAGTAAACCCTGACCCTTATGTTCAAAGCACAAACCTTTGCCTCTTAGGTGAGATGTAGGTGAAAGCTTGTGTAGACCATTTATTAATGATAGATGTTGGGTGCACTTTGCCAGGATTATTTGCCAGGCAGCAGGTAACTACAGGGCCCCCCCCCTCCCAGTTCCTGGGTTTGGTTCTCATGCTAAGAAAATATTCTGGTCTGGACACTGGAGCTACCAAACAAGCACATAGTTTGGCACATGCAGCTTTGCTGGTTGGGCGAGATGTCAGTGCCAGATGAAAGAAGCAGGTCACTTCAAGAAAAGCTGCCCTAGGACAGCCTCTCAGTCTAGTTCAGAGGGACCTGGACAGGCTGGATTGATGGGCCAGGGCCAACTGTATGAGGTTCAACAAGGCTCAGTGCCGGGTCCTGCACTTGGGTCACAACAACCCCATGCAATGCTACAGGCTGGGGGAGGAGTGGCTGGAGAGCTGCCTGGCAGAAAAGGACCTGGGGGTGTTGGTTGACAGCCGGCTGAACATGAGCCAGCAGTCTGCCCAGGTGGCCAAGAGGGCCAATGGCATCCTGGCCTGTATCAAGAATAGTGTGGCCAGCAGGAGCAGGGAGGTGATAGTGCCCCTGTACTGGGCACTGGTGAGGCCTCACCTCAAGTACTGTGTTCAGTTTTGGGCCCCTCACTCCAAGAAGGACATTGAGGTGCTGGAGCATGTCCAGAGAAGGGCAACGAAGCTGGTGAAGGGTCTAGAGCACAAGTCTTACGAGGAGCAGCTGAGGGAACTGGGGTTGTTTAGCCTGGAGAAGAGGAGGCTGAGGGGAGACCTTATGGCTCTCTACAACTACCTGAAAGGAGGTTGTAGCGAGGTGGGGGTCAGCCTCTTCTCCCTAGTAACAAGTGATAGGACGAGAGGAAACGGCCTCAAGCTGCGCCAGGGGAGGTTTAGGTTAGACATTAGGAAAAACTTCTTCACCAAGAGGGTGGTCAAGCATTGAAACAGGCTGCCCAGGGAAGTGGTTGAGTCTCCATCCCTGGAGGTATTTAAAAAACGGATAGATACGGTGCTTGAAGACATGGTAAAAATGAACTTGGCAGTGATACGTTGATGGTTGGACTTGATGATCTTAAGGGTCTTTTCCAACCTTGACGATTCTATGATTCTATGATTCTGAAGTGGCAGTCAAATACCAAAGCCAGCAGAGACTCCTCATTCCTAAAGCAATAGCTACTAAGAGCCAAAAAGGAACTGGGAGCTCATGACCTCTTGATCCTCAGGTCAAAGCAAGTCCCTCCAGACCACAGGAGGGTTGGCTTGGTTACAGACAGAAAGAAAGAACGTGGCCCATCTGGTTTGTTAGGAAGTAAAATATTCCCCCAAAGGGCTGAATACTTTTAACTGTTTTCTGCCACAACCACCATTCAAAGCTTAAAGACTTGTCCTACCACCTGCATAAGTATGTTCATGACCGATGAGGAGAAACCCCATCAAGGCAAGAACTAAGAGATAAGGCAAATAAAGCAACTGATAAGAAAAAGAGGGAGGTAATTGGCAACACATTCTCAGGCTGGGAGCACATCAACCTCTATGAGAACACAACTGGAAGGTATAAGAACACAACTGGAAGGTAGTGGGACAGTAACTTCCTTCTTGGATGGTTTTCAAATACAGAAATAAAACAGCAGGAACAATTTGAATAACTCAAAGGCTGAAGCACCTAACAGCTCTCAGCGACGGGATTAGTACAAACAACTTTTTCAGTTGCTACTTCCTGCTCTCTTGAAGCTTTTCAGGATCACATAAGCAACACCACAGCCTATCTTTAACTGGTAGTCACCTCTTCCAAGCAGAAAGGAATTATTTTGCTCTTTGTAATTGCTTTCCTTTTCACCATAAGCCAAATTCTTCCTTTTCCCACATGGAGGGCATGTCTCCACTTGGCCCATCCATGGCTGTATCCTTCTATCAGCAGCTAGCAGCCACAGGTACTAGGGAAGGACTGGTGCATAACTAACGCAGCAGTACAGCAGATACCTGGCAGCTGTCACAGCAGATTATCCTCTTAATTCTCCTTTAAGCTCAAACAAGAAAAGCTCTATCATCTCCTTCCTGCACATCCTGCTTTCCTTCCATGGATGTTTCCCTTCTGGACAGTACTTCAGATTTCCAACACCCTTCTTGCTCTGATACCTGCTGCTTATACCACTCATCTCTGCAGCAGCATTATCCACTGCTGCCCTGATCCTGGCCTGAACCCCAGCTCTATGCTCTAAGGATATCCTCCTGCTGAAGGGTTTCAGTCCCACCCCACAGCCCTGGCTTCCCTGTGCTACTGATAAAGAGATATCGGACAGCTATTGCCAGTGTCTGGGCATCCGATGCCCTGAACGGCATAAAAGGCTCTTCCTACCTCATGACTCACTGTTTTTACATGCAGAAAACCCACATGCAGGCCATACAGAGTAATCCCCACAGCATCCAGCAGCAATAGGATGAGGACTATCTATCAAGATAGACTGGTGTGTAGGGCTGTGATCTGTCGGAAGGCTATCAGCTCCATTCGTTGCTGCACCAATGCAAAGGCTCACTGCCACAGCACTGGTGCCGGAGGTATCACTTTGCACTGTATTGCAGATTAGAATCACCCATGTTCTTCCAGGTAACCAGAACATTACTGCTTCCTGCTACCCAACCTTATAAGAGGCATCTCATTTAAGGAAACAAGCAGTTAGGAGCAGCTGCCCCAATTCAGCTACTCACACTCAAAAAAATCAGCACAGGTAACCCAACCATTTAGGACCCTGCAGCTCTAATCTATGCTTGTATCCCATAATCACCAAACCAAAGACACATGCATTTCCCTTCAGCATGATGGCTCTTCTACCTTGCCCAAGCCACTCACATCATTTACAGAACCTCAGCCTCCAAGGAGGCTGTCACAAAGCACAGCCAACTTTCTGGTTTTTCTCCCAGGTTTGCTCATGTGAAGTCTCCTGTGTCAATTCCCAGGCAGCTCCAAGGCAATCCCCATCACAGCCTCCTTTGCCAGGCTCGTAAAAACCTTGTCTCAGTCTCAGCTCTGAAATCATGTCTTTGTCTGCTAGAGCTCTGGGCCATTCTTTTTTGCTACTCCTCTGCATACCATGTTCACCAGCTCCCTGGCAAGGTCTCTGGGGCTGTCAGCCATCACGGAAGCACACTGGAACAGACCGAGGGTCTTGCTAAGGAGCCTACAGTGTTCCACAGCCCACTGCACAACTGAAATGAAGAACAGGTATTTCAGCAAATAAAGTGGCAAAATTCAAGTGCTGAAAGCCACAGGCACAGCTGCAGCAGCATATGACAAAGAAGATTTCTCAGTCTTTTTGAGGTTAAGGACCACTTTGCCTTTGGAGGAAAAAAAATTATAGAATATCACTGTTTTGTCACCATCTATTCTATGAGGACTAGGATGGACAGTCATACTAGAAGTACAATTTACCTTTATAAGACCACCCGAGTCCTTAGTAGTTGGGCAGACATGGTTTTGTTATCACCACTACAGCCTGCCCAAAGCACAGGCAAAGCTTTACCTCCCCACTGCAGCTGAAAGCCACCAACCCACCCCCGAAGGCAGGTCACCTTCGAGACTGCCCAGGCACCAATAAATAGTGCTGGCCTACAGGACAACAGATTACTTGAGCCTAGAGAGAAATGTGCTATTTGCAATTTTTGCCACCAGAACTGGGAATACATTTGATCCGAGAGCCTCAGGCAAATCCCTTCTCCTCTCTGCATCTCAGCTTCCCCATCCGTACAGTTTTGCAAAGTCTGACATACACGAGTGAAAGGCACCGCAGAAATGCGGAAAGTCACTGAGCAGAATGGCAAGACGGAGGCCAAACAGGCACAATGGCCCCAGATTTTCCAAAGATGGTTATTTATTCATTCTCACATTGTCTCAGGAGCACTGAGAAGCCTTAACTGTGATAAAGGTCCAACAGTTGCCAACTGAGTATTTTCTTTAATCCCATTTGATGTTGTTCTTAAAGCAGTCTGCCAGCTTCTGGAGTCATTTGATTATATACAAGCATTACTTCAAAGCAAACAAGCAAGGGATACATTTTTATTTGTTTGTTCCCATGTTTATAAGTGATATTTTCTTAGAATTTGCAGCGTGAGGGAAATTCACAGTACTTATGTTTGGATCTAATTTTCATGAAAATTGAATAAAACCAGAAAAACACCAGCCACCCAAATCCTTCCTAGCCCCCAGTAATTAAGTTCCCATGAAGTGAAGAAAAAAAAAACACCACACAACACTTTGCTACTCAGCCAACTTTGTTTAGGATATATTTCATAAATCAGCCATGTTCAGCTGAAATCAGCACAAATGGAGAAGTAGAAGCCTTGCGGCAACTGTTCAGACACCTGAGAAGTGACAGCCAGAAGCCAAAGCCGCATTTGTTGGGGGGAGAGAGGCTGGGTTTGAGGGTTTTTTGATCAAGATTTTGAAAGAAATTCAACTTGACTCATTATAAAGGCAGCATGGGAGAATGGGTGGGATGAGGATGAGACACACAAGCAGAGAAGGTATTGCTCAGTTGGGGGAAATCCAACACACACTGGTATGCTGCAGCATAGACCTGGAGGACTCAAACACAGGACCGTCAGCACTAAAGATACTACTGCTCCGGTCTGAGCCAACAGATACCTCAGGGGCTATATAGCTTGTCAAACAGAGGGGGCATGATGTACGCTAAGTCATGCTGCTCATTCTTCCCCTCTTCATGTTCTACTAATGAGAGTTAAAAAAAAGTCAATAGCGTCTAATCCTGGGAACAGTAAGGGAACAGCCAAACTTCAGCAAATCACCATCTCCTGCTGATGTAAGGCTCGGTAAAGAAAGGAAACCTATGTAACTGCAAGACCCTTGACAGAATACACATCCTTGATACACACATGAGAAACTAGCATCCGTCCACAAATTTCTTGACGTTAGCCGAGTTCCAAAGAGATTCCCAAAAACGTCTTAATTCACAGGACCGCTAAGAAGAGCCACTGATCTAAGTAAGAGGGAAACTCCCATGCTTAAAAACACCAACAATAACCTGTATTGAAGTAAGGAGTATACATTGAGTCATTTCATTTCAGGGAGAGCAAGCTAGACTTCTTCTAAGTATTTCAACTAAATTCATATGGGCACCATTCTGGAGTGGTCATGGAACATCCTGAAACAACTGCTCAATGAGACAGGGAAAACAATACCAAAAACCTTCAGTGTGTTAGTTTGACCAATAACGCAGTTTTGAAGTGCCACTATCAAATCAATAGTATTGCTTCCTTGCTCTCTCTGCGCTAGACACCCAAATCCAAGGGAAATACTGCAGACTCAGAGAGGGCTCAGAGGACCGCAACAACAATATTTTGGATGTGCAGACTCTTATTTGAAGGCAGACTGAATAGCAGACTTTAGAGACGAAATAAAAATGTAAAATCGTGACTAGCAGAGAGAAGTCATAACTTCAGTTTCTCTCCTCGGTCTCATAACAAAGGAGAATTCAATAAAAGCTACAAGTTATAGAACAGATAAAAATAAGTCTCAAAATGTCTAACCAGACTGCAGAGCCTGAAGCCAGAAGAAGCTGTCAAGGCCAAAAAGGCAAGAATCTCCCCAAAGCAATCAGACACATTTATATGGTTAAGAACATCAAGAAATTTAAGAGTCCATGATAAAAACTCTTGGTAGCAGCTATTTAACTTCTAGAATAATCCCTGAAAGGTAGTGAGAGACAAAGATAATTACAACTGCCCAAATCAAAGCATCATTTCTCCTTTTATAAATGGTTAGCCATGGGTACTGCTGGAAGTAGGTACTTGATTAGATGGACCAAAAGTCTGGCAGCTCTGTGGTCAGCCTGTTTTTAAGCTTCATTTGGATACAACACATTAAGCCCTTGAAAATGGTGGTTTTAGAAAAAATATTCACCAAGTTATATGAACATTCTTAAAAAAAGGAATATCACATGAACTTAAATTCAGACAAAAAAACCCACATTATTGTATTTCCCATCTTCTTTCTGAGGGCACAACAGAACTGTAAGATCCACAAGATGAACAAGCTCTTCCTTTCCTCAACATGTATCGGTTCGCCACCTTAGCTGCTCAAGAGGGCACAAAAAAATTGTAATATTAAAAACTACGTCCTCAAAACACATCCAGTTCTCCAGAAGTAGAATTTACTTGCTGTTTCCTAAAATTACATTTTATTTTAGCAGCCTTAAACCCTGCCAAATTCCTACAATATTTATAATAACAAACAGTACGTGCAATCAGCACCATATAAAGTTAGTTACTTTCAGGGCAGGAGAAGCTACAAACCAACTGATGTAAAAAGTTCTTGGGTTGTGGGTTTTTTTTTTTCTTTGTTTGTTTTTTGGGTTTTTTTTTGGGGGGGGTATTAGCTACTTGGTTTAACACACCAAATATCCAACCACACAACCGATTTTCTATTTGTAAATGATCAAATACACTGATAATCACTTTTTAACCTACCTACAAGCAGAGAAACCTTGGAGAAGCTGCAGAACAGACACACTGAAGTAACGATTCCTCCCAAGAGGTTTTTTTTTTGTTGCTGTTTTTTAAAATACTAAGGAGAGATTCAAAAACAACCAGGCCATTTCTTAAACTCACAACTGGATAAAGGCTCCAGCCAGCATGAGGTGTTTGGCAGCCAAGCAGGAGCTCTGAGGAGAGGAGGTGGCATGCCACCACGGTGAGCCCTCAGGACAGGGAGATTTGGCCCCTTCCTGGCAACCCATGCTGCCTCCTTCAGGGCAGGACATGGGTTTCAGTCAAGCACAGAGGACTACCAACTCCACCATTCATTTTTAGTCATCAATATTAGTAAGAACTGGGGCCACAGGCTGTTTGGATCAGCTGCTTGGAGTAAGTGAGCATCATCCTCATTTGGGGTTTGGGTTGATGGCAAGTTCAATATGAGTCAGTGTGCCCTGGTAGCCAAAAGGTCCAACCATGCCCTGGGGTGCATCAAGCACAGCACAGCTAGCCAGTCAAGGGAGGCAACTGTCCAACTCTGCACTGCACTGGTGCGGCCCCACCTCAGGTACTCTGTGCAGTTTCGGGCACCTCAATATAAGAAGGACATCAAACTATTAGATTGTGCCCAGGGCAAGGCAGCCAAGATGGTGAAAGGCCTCAAGGGCAAGACTTACAAGGAACAGCTGAGGTCCCTTGGTCTGTTCAGCTTGGAGGGGGGCCCTCATTGCAGTCTGCACCTTCCTCAAGGGGGGGCAGCAGAGGAAGGTGCTGATCTCCTCTCTCTGGTGACCAGCGAGAGGACACAAGGAAATGGAGTGAAGCAGTGTCAGAGGAACTTCAGACTGGACATTCCAAAGAAGGGCAATGAAGCTGGTGATGGGTCTAGAGCACAAGTCTTACGAGGAACAGCTGAGGGAACTGGGGTTGTTTAGCCTGGAGAAAAGGAGGCTGAGGGGAGAGTTTATCCCTCTCTGCAACTACCTGAAAGGAGGTTGTAGTGAGGTGGGGGTCAGTCTCTTCTCTCAAGTAAGAAGTGATAGGACGAGAGGAAATAGCCTCAAGTTGCACCAGGAGAGGTTTAGGTTGGATATTAAGGAAAATTTCTTCACTGAAAGGGTAGTCAGGCACTGGAACAGGCTGCCCAGGGAAGTGGTTGAGTCCCCATCCCTGGAGGTATTTAAAAGACATGTAGATGTGGTGCTTAGGGACATGGTTTAGTGGCAGACTTGGCAGTGCTAGGTTAATGGTTGGACTCGATGATCTTAAGGGTCTTTTCCAACCTAAACAATTCTACAATTAGGAAAAGGTTCTTCACTGAGAGGCTGGTCAGTCACTTCCCCCAGGGAAGTGGTCACAGCACCAAGCCTGTCAGACTTCTAAGAGCATTGTCCAGATGCTCCTTGTCACATGGTTAATTTTAGGTAGTACTGTGAGGAGCACGGAGTTTGACTTGATGATCTTTATGGGTCCCTTCCAACTTGAGATATCCTATGATTCTCCACATCATACCCTCTGGCACTATAACAGTAGACTTAAAGCCCACAACTATGGGGGCTGGGGGAGACATTATGTGTGGAGGAGACACTGCAGCTCTGGTCCCAGCTCATGCCGTTAGGCTCTGCAAGCTTTTGTTTCCATAAAACACTTAAATACTATAAATCAACCTTCATCCCTAGGAAGTGACATTTGTTTCCTCCTTTCTTCTCCTGGCTGGTTTGCATCACCTACAGAGTCCCCTTCTCCACACACAACCTGCTCTGGGGGAAGCTCAGCCTGCTGATGGTGCAGAAGGTCTCCTGCTCACTAAGGAGAACACCAATCAGACAAAAAGTTGGAAACAGCTGGTTTTGCGCTTATGTAAAAATCAAACCACATGTTTTTTCCTTCATTCCATTCAAAGCTAGATGTCCTGAAGGCATCAAAGTTTCTTCCCCTCCCCCAGGCACATAATGCCAACTTCTCTGAATTGGTGGGCAGGCTGCCTCAAAGCACATGAACAATAACAAAATAGTGCATTTTTTTTGCTTTATTTTGGAGTTTAAAAAAAAAATGGAAAGACAGCCTTTCTTTGCTCAAAAATATTTTTCAAGCAAGGCAGTCACCTGGCTCCAATGCAACCATTTCTTTCCCCCCTCCAGAGGTACCTTAAATCAGTGTTCGACACCAGACTGAGCAAAGCAGCAAAGTTAGCAAAAGGTGACAAGTAGTTGTTTTCTATATGAAAGGCTGCTGCTGAAGCATGTCAAAATACTAATTCGAATACTGGATAATCAGCATTTTTATAAGATTGCAGTCTGGTACAGGCTACTTCTGTCAAAAAACGCTGTTGGCTACGTGGTCCTCCTAACTGTGGAAACAACTCCCAGAACTTTGCCACAGACCTATACGCCAAGATGAAAATATATTGAAATTAAGTATGTTTTTGCATATACTTTGGAAGCCAAGGAATTGTTTCTGATACAATAGCAATAGTGCTAATAAGTTAGCACCAAGATACAAACAGCAGCCCAGTCAAATCCTTAAGTCACTCTGTAGGAAATCTAGATATGAGCTTGTTTTAGCTCAGAATTACACTGAGACCTCATATGGTCCTTGCTAATGAAATGAGAGGAAGCAGTAGTATCTATTCCCAGTGTAACAGCAGGGAAACCAGATTGCAAGGTTCTTCTGCTAATATGAGTTACTATAGTGTTGCGGGAGCTTTGCACTGTTGCAATAATTGCAGATTTAACAGGCTTTTTCATCCTTCTCACCTTCAAATCCTCTCTCCCTCCGAACAGCTTAGTGCTGCCATCTACATTTTTTTTCCATCCTAACGGGGTTTAATTTTTTTCTGTCTTAACAAAAGTTGTTACACTAACTCACCCACTACAACAACAACACTGGCTCACTTGAGTCTCTACAGTTGGGTCCCCAAATTTATACTTAGTCCAGCTCACCACCACAGGCAAAATTAAAAGCACAGGAAACGAAACACAGGATCAGATCCCAACTCCTTCTAATGCCACTTTACAGTTCAGCCCTCAAATATGAATAAAGAAAAAGAAAAAACCCAATTCCCTCAATTCTTAATCACAAGATACCTTTGACAACCCTTGCAAGTATTAAGCTACTAAACTCAGAGATGACAAGGTGGCAAAGACTTAAGTCTTATCAAATCATCAGAACAGTTCTGGAAAACAAGTCTACCTAGCTAAAAAATGTTATTCAAAATTTTGGTCCTAGAGGATTAATAAAATTCTTTTAAGTCGTTTATTTGCACAGACACCAACACTGCTAGAAAAAAAAAAATATTTCCTGGCTAAAGGATCTATCATCTGATTAAAGAGTCTGAAAAACATTCAGGCATTTTACTAGGAGGCTGCCTGCCGCTGATCAGGCAGGAGCTAGTCTTGATTAATTCTCCGCCTCACTTTTTCATCACAAACACTTTTAAGGCATGAGCAATTGTTTCCACAAAATTCCTCAACCACCATTTGTTGAAGGTCTTAACCCTATTTTGGGGAGAAGGAGGAGCTGTTCAGACCACAGCGCTGCTCCCACTCTTGTTTAGCCATGGAGGGGAAGCAGCCAGGAACAAAGGGAGGCCACAGCACCTTCTGCCTCCCCACTAACACCTCACAAGACAGACCCATCCATTCTCAATGCGAGGATCTTCCCACACGCTGTGCTCCAGAGAACTATGCTGTTGGCTTATACCTTTGCTTCCCTTCATCCTCAACCAGATTGCCCTAACCTCTCTGGATTAGGGCCTGATCCTCAAAGAAATTAAAGCCTCTATTTATACTTTATTCGGAGTGGGGTGGTGGGATGTCTGTAGGTCTGTGCTTGCTTTGCCCTGGCAAGGTACAGCCTCTTGACCTGAACAGTTTGGGGAACAGGAGGAAAAAGAAAAAAAAAAAAAAAAAATCTACATTTCATCATTATCCATCCTCATGAGATCAGCTACTTTTGGCAAGCGACAGACATGCTCTGAATAATTCCCTTCTTTATCCAGATGGCCACAAACACAACATGGGGGCCTAACCACAGGTCCCAGAGCTGCACTTACGATAGGTATCCAAATCTCTACTCAAATCATTCACAGTATGTCCCGCATACATGTAGCCATCGGTCCTGCATAGGGAGGAAGGCTTTACCACTGCTCTGCCTACATGTCACAGCACAGGCTGTTCAGATCCCTGTCCAGGTTTACAGTTTGGTCTCATATGACCCCAGGCCTCTGCTGAGGCTGCAAACAAGTCATGGGGGCTCTGGTGGAGTGAATGTATTTGTCCACAGGGAACCGAAGGGAATTAATCACATTATGTGTGCTGTACCAGGCCGACGAAGGTCACACATCTGAACTGGGGCAGCCCAACCTTCAGCACAGAAGTCAGCTTTACAAGGAAGCACCCTGAAAAGGGGCGAGAGAAGGTATTTTCAGAAGTAGATTTTTTTTTTTCCGTCCTGCAGATGCTTTATTTCATAATAGAAGATGGATGGGAGAAAAAACAAAACCAAAATACAGTTTTTAAAATAAAAATGCATTTCCTAGCTGTCATTCTTGGATTTTGCATATCATGCCTTAGCATTAACTGCTGCCAAACACAAGACATCAGGTCCATCTGGCAGATGTACACTTCCCCGGCTGCCAAGTGTTTCCTTAAGATTCAGGGCCTTCGCTATTAAATATATTTGCAAATTCCAGCCTCCTAAATGAGTATGGCTCCTGAACAGCAGCCTGTGTTTCTGAGTGCCCTGGAGGGAGGGGAGTAGAGGTACACTGCAATCATCCAGAGTATCTGCTGGGCTTGCTTGGTAGGGAGGCCAGTTTCCTGGTAATCGATGGCTACAGTAGCTGTGGAAGAGCTTTCAAGAATTCCTTTTTCTCCAGATTATCCCTAAGTAAAATTAGTAAGTATTTAGGAAGCAGAGGGGAAACCCAACCATTTAAGCTGACATCATTACTTATTTACATATAAATACAGCCAGGAAATAAGCATATGTATTTATATATAAACAAAAAAGCTATCTGTACAATGTTTCATACACTGCTTTTCCATCCAATATTTACTACTTTATTCATGACTTCAGAAAAAACTTTCTCCCCAAGAAATTGGTGATAAAATGCCCTCTGGTGGGCGTGACTGTGGACCTCTACAGCAACAACCACCTCCTAAATAGTTCAGAGTCTTCAAGATATTCTTGGGATTACTATTTTTAATGGAGTGAGACAAAGCACATACTTGCTTTCCAGAAGAAACAGATACACCCCTGACTAGTGAGCCCATGTTTTACTGCTCAGTATCTCTGGATTAGAATATGAGCTAGAAGTTAAAAAAAATCCTATTAAAGCACTCCATGATTCCTAAAATTATTTTAGTATTCATTTTACCTCCTTAGGATACCTTTTCCTCCTCAAAAATAAGTCATTAAGAGAAACAGAAAAGGAAAGTGGCATTAAGTTTTGCTTTGCCTCAGCATAACAGAATCTTTGTAGACTAAAATGGAGAAAGGAGGGGTGGAAAAGAGCAGCATTTTCAGAGCTTATGAATCATTTTTGTCCTGTTAGAGCACAAGGCACAGCTAGGAAGGAGGCCCTAATTGTACAGGCGAAAAATAACAGCCCTTGTCCCAGAAGAGTTTACTGCCTAAGCAGAAAAGGCAAGGATAGAAAAACCCTTCAAAAATAAACTGAAGTTCACGGGATGTGTTTCATCCTTAAGATGTTCAGTAATTGTGGGTGGTGCTTTCATTAATCTGAAACGAGATAAATCTAAAAAAAAAAAAGAGAACTGAAGGCTTAAGATACAGTGACAGAAGAGGTACTTCAGCAACTTGGGGTAGAGTGCATGTGCAGCTACTTTGAGAATATATATATGTAAAACAGACTGCTTTGACAACACAGCCAAAGTGGAAAAGGAGATCTACCAGGCAGATTGGACTACGCAAGCCTGACCCAATGCAGCCAAAAGAAGCTGCAGTTACACAGAATTGAAGTTGACCCCACAGAGTTTCTAGGGTTTGGGGTTTTTGTTTGTTTTTTTTTTTTTCTTTCAGCAGAGAAGCTTCAGAGTCACAGCTAAATAAGGATAAGCAGAATAAAACACTTGCATCACATGATGGAAGATGGAAGAGCTCCACTGCTTTCCCCAAGTTCCTTGGGAAGCCTTTGTGCTTCCATTTCATACAGGACATAACACTTTCTCTGTTCACCCAGATGATTAGAAATTTGTTTCCAGCTTCCACAGTACATTTTACAGTTAATTATTGCTTTATCCTACAAATATTTGCTAGTTTGATCTATACATGGAATGTGAAGCATTTCTGTCTTTTTAAAGATATTTCTGGGCAACAACATTTTCCTTGTGAAGTTGTTCTTGGGTTTAAGCAACGGTATGCTTTAACATTCACCCTCTCCTTTTCTACCCTCAGAAAGAAAAACTGTCAAAAACAGCCCTCATTTATCTGAAATTTGCCCTTTCTATAAGTAACACACCCCTGTGCTGTATAGAGCTCCGTCCCTCTCTAGTGGCAGCCAGGTCACATACCAACTGGTAAGCCTGCTCAGGCTTAGCGAACAGATGGCTTTTAGTTCAAAGATCAGAAACTTTTCGCTTATGATTCAAAGGTCTCCTGTTTATTCCTCTTTGCCAACAGCCCACCCCAAGATTCAGAGTTACATTTACAGTTTTCTCTGAAGACAGAGGCTAAGGATTTCACAGAGCAATGCTGTCACTTGGTGTTGTACTGTATAAGCTCTATCACCGCTTCACGATCATCACTCTTGCAAGCATCTCTAGACTTTATGTTGACTGCAGCTACAGTGAAACATATTTCTCTCATTAGATACACCAAGCCAAGATCAAGTGGTGTATTTGTGTATGTAATAGTTATACACACAATGCCCATGCTCCTAAATTTTTGCGTAAAATTAAAAGTAACTGATTATCTAGGCAAGATTAGTACTGACATTTCTTGGATCTTATCCTGATGGTTAGTCTTTTCTTAAAAGCAGCTTTGCTGTTAGAGTAGCAATTAACAGCTGAAGGTTACGCTATTTCCCCCCTCTTCCTGCCCCCTTAAAACACATGTAAATATTTATAATATACGAAAATAAAATACATGCTACCATGCCTGACAAGCATGGAGGAGAAAAAACACCTTTTTTGTATCTTTCAATTCTCTCATCAAGAAAATGGCTCAAGACTGTACAGTTGTGAGTGCTGTTAAATTCACAATCTTTACATATAAAAAAATAAGGGGTTTGTACTTTTTTTAGGGTAAAATCATCCTCTTAAGCAAACTGAGAAATGGCTGTAGTAAAATTCAAGAGGCTACAGGTCTACTCAAAACCAAGAACTGATATGCTCTCATTTTACAATGTAATATTTAGGCACAGGAAGGCTTATAATCTGCTGTCATACGTGATGTCATTTTAGTGAGTACCTTGAGGAAATCTGAGCCTGATCATGTTTTGCTAAAGATGAAAAACTGCATGATAAACAGTGTGGCCTGAAAACAGGAGGAAAGAAATGGTTAACCAGGACTTCCACTCAGATTACATGCAGCAAAAGTCTAACCAGCCTACTAGCTTCTCCAGATGAAGAGTAGCCAATGCCCTCATCAACCATCACCTCAAGCAGTAGATGCCTGGGCTCAAGCTGCACCTGCATTTCCATCATAAATTAGAGTTTAAACTTCTCAACCTGACCCAACTGGGAATCATTCTTGAGCTCCAGCCCAGACCACCTTAACTCTGCCATCAGAGCAGTGCAGCTGCATGAACTTCTTTTAGTAAAGAAGCCAGCACAGCAC
Organism: Nipponia nippon; assembly: GCF_047370975.1. NCBI lineage: Eukaryota > Metazoa > Chordata > Aves > Pelecaniformes > Threskiornithidae > Nipponia > Nipponia nippon. The sequence goes on along the minus strand of NW_028262358.1, from coordinate 118,202,517 downwards.
AGAGTTTGGGGCTTGGGTTTTTTGTTTTACTTGTATTATTCTTGAAATACAATACTTCAATAACTTCGCTATTGCAACCACAAGATTTGTCTAAGAACAGTTTTTAGAAGGCTTGAAGGACGCTGCTGTGAACTGTTCAAGTGTGATATTGAAACAGTGAGTTTAAGGAAAACTTGCTGCAATTTCTCTTTTAGCAAGAGCATCCCCTCCCCCCACACACAAATGGGCTTGCAAAATTTCTATCCAAGACAGAGGAAAGACAAACAAACCAAAATGAAGAGTATTATGGCAGCAAGTGGACCACATCACTCCTCTTTGTCTTTGGCTGCATTTCCATATCTGAGCACCGCTTTTGAAGTCAGTCCTGTATTTTACAGACTTCAGGCATGCCTTTTTGTTTCCTTACTTCCTATACCATTTCTATGCTCTATTTTTTCCTCCTATAAATAACAACTCAAATATCAGCCACAACTTCCCATTGCCATTTAGTTCACAGAGAGATAAGGCTGTGATGTTGCAGAACTAGAACTGCCCAGAAGTTTAATCATAAAATTACACACTTTTCTTCCAAAAAGAAAAATGTACTAGAAAATAGGCTTTACTTTGGGGATTTGATAATCTTAAAGAACAGGCAGAACATTTATCTAAGATTTTCAAGGTACCAAATGTAACTTAATTTAACTCAACAGATTTGGGCCAAGGACAAGTTTGGCCCATGTTATGTAATACAGATCTGTGAGGGGAAAGAAGAAAAAAAGGTATTGAAGCACCCAGACCACAAAAAACAGAGACCAGAAAATAACCCTACTCGTCAACCGTCTACCCCCCTCTTTTGCAGTTGCTGTCATCCACTGAGATTTGCAGACTCTTTCTTTGACATTAAGACCTTCACAGTTGAATTTCACAAGTGATTCATTCCTCAGGGTACAAAAACACTGCACAACATCAGATACATACTGGAACACGTCAGCTCCACAGGTGTTAACTAGATCAGGATTTGGTCCACAGTTCAGCAGCTCTTGTGACAATTCACACATCAAGATCAACTGAGAGGTTCCCCAGAAGGTCCCACACAGCCACATCCCACACTATGTGCCATGGGCAGCTTTTAATCAAATCTCATTACATTTGTTTGCAGTCTCAAGGCTTAGACTTCAGAAAGCCAGAGGGGTGGTTTTTACTTTCAGACTTGTACAGAGCCAATGAGGAATAAAATGTTGGCACAGCCAGCCAAAGTCTCACGACTTCTGAATTTGAGATTGGGCATTCAATCCAGCCTGCAGAAAATCCAGGCTAGTGTCACTGTAAATGAGATAAGAGTTAACTCACAAAAGCTCAAATCCAGCTTTCATTTGTGTCTATGCAACATTGATTTCTGTTAACTACATGTGTGTAACCAAGAGCAACATTTGATCTGAAGCCTAGTACCTTGATGTCCAGCTACTGTAAAACAGAAGCAAAAAAAGTAGCTACAACATTTGACTGATGTTGCCTGCAAGCAGGGCACTGCAGAAGGCTGTACCAGCAATTCATATATTGACAGAATTAAGATGGGGCACGACAAACCTCGCTATTAGAGGTAGTTGCACAAATATTTGGAGTGTTCTTGAAAAGAAAAAAAAAGAGATGACATGGGGGAAAGGAAACACAAAGCCACAGACCAAGAACTACTACATGCAAGCTCCCCCCAAGTTAATTCTCCTCTTAATGGAATATTGATTGGTATCCTCAACGTTTAGAAATGTGAAATAAGGAGGGGAGAAAAGGAAGGAAAGACACACTTAGAACAGTGAGTTTTCTTTAAGTAATATATACTTTCCTCATATGATCAGCCAAAAATAGCATAATAAAGAGGACAGTACACTATATTTAAAATTTTGCCTTGCATTGTATTAGCAAATCTGTCAGAGATGACCTGGAAGTGTTATCCACACAGTTTTTTTTCACCCTTCTCCTAAAGAAGGAAAGTACAGCATTTTTGTAACCTCTCACCACATAATGTCCTTACTTTACCTGGTATTTCTCTGCTCCGAATAGGATAGACTACAGAGCATCCGTGGTAGTATCTAGGCTTTTCAGATGTAATATATCAAGATGTTAGTGAAATCGGGGAGGGCAAACCAGTGGTTGAGGGGAAGCAGAGCAGTCCACAGTCATGATGGAGAACATCTGGATAAGCTTTGTTGCATCTACTCTTATCCCCAAGTGAGAAGAGAGGATGAGGAAGAAAAAAGTGCCATCTTCGAAGCAGTTATGATTTATATGAGTCTCCCATTTCTTAAACAGAACCCTTAAAATATAACCAGTTATATATAAAATATAACCAGTGTCATATAATCCAGAAGCCACTTATTCCTACCTTCCAGAAATCTCTTCCTATTCCAGGGACTACTACCACCTGTATAATTTTAGAGAAAAGAGTTTCTTCTATCCTTTTCCTTCTGTCATTCACAGAGTCCTTCTGAGATATCCGTTACAGCCTCCAACACGTTTTACTAGAACAAGCCATTCAAAAAAGGGCAGAAGAGGAAAAAAACCCAAACCAGAAGAACCAGCTTGCATTGCCATCAGAGTTCCCAGCCCTGACGCTCCAAGCAACAGCATGATGCTCAACGGCTCTGCTGACCCATCCCATTACCAATATATTAAGGATATACTTAAGAATATAGGCACCGACAATAAGCTGTTTTATAGTGTATAGGTTGATACAGTTGAATTAGCTCATGTATTTTACATACCCATGTATTTTTATGCTCTGCCCCTTGTTTCAAAACATTAGAAATTTCATGCAGAATTAACAACAACTTCTCCCACCGCCCAATCCTTCCCAAACTTTATGAAGGGGTAAGGAGTAAGCTGAAAAAGATATCACTGAAGTTTAGGTATCCTGCAGCATTTCATGTAGTTTCAAAAGCTTTTTCCAGACATTTATATACCCAACAACATTTTGTAATATTAAAGTGTTCCAATTTGGCATTTTTCCACTCTTGGCAAGCAAGAAACAATAAAAATCAGGAGAAAATTGAAAATGAAGGTTTTTTTTTGAAGTATGCAATATGTTAGGAATCACTTAATGAATTCAGGTGTTCAACAAGCTACAAGTCAACCAAAATTTGCAATACATATATATTTCAAAGCACAGGTAAACACAGCTGCATCCACTTTAAAGTTACTCCATGTCATGCAATTACTACAATGAACTTCCTGAACTCTTTCGCCTCTCTTCTTTTGATCTGTGGTCTACCTGTGGCTGGAAAAACTAACGGCACTTAAGTTCTTCTCCCTCTAATTAAGGGAAACAGCATGCTTAAGCCTCAGACTGAGAAGAGAAACTTTTCTTCAAGTAGTTACAGCATGCTGCTATCTGCAAATCCACCAGCACCGCATTCACAAACCAAAAAACAAAACCCTACAACAAGATCTGACAAAGCATATCTCAGAGCAGATTTATTTGATTTAAATATTAATTACTTATCAGCATGGACTTTCAGAAGTGTCTGAAGCAAAAGCTCTAAATCACACTTTAAATCCAGGATTTCTACTGTCCACATTGTTATGCAGATCATGGTTATGGGGTTGGTTTTTTTTTTGTTGTTATTTTTGAAAAATAAAAAAAAAAAGGGAAGACTGATAATGAGTCTCTCTCAAGGTTCAAAAATATAAAGAGATGTATGAATAAAGTCCAGCTCAACAAATTAGGCATATCTTGAGTTTATGAGACAAGACACCATTATTGCCTCAGATACCTCTATATGAACTTGAGAGAGCCTTCACAGTATCTCTCAGCCACGTTTAAAGTCCAAAAACACTCCTACCGCATGCAAGCCTAACAGTTTTTAGTTAACAGCAACATTACAGAGGAATTGTATCAGTGGCAGATTTTCTTACAAACTGCTGCACTAAACGAGTTCCAGAACATGCCCCTAGAAATAATCTGGTTTTCTCAATCAAATTGTGTTTTACCTGTATTTATGTAGAGTTTAGTCCTAGAACTGGAGACAATTCCAAGAACTGTACATTTGTACCTTCCAGTAAGTCAAACCAAACCTGAACAGAAGTCCTAGCATTTCATATCACATGTCATATAGCATATTGTAATGGACAGCAGGGAATTAAAAAAACAAAACCACAAAACACTGCAAGAGGAATGTTAAATTAATTGAAAAAGTCTGGTTTTGTCTGTAGTTCAAGCGGACTGATTCAGTGAATCAGTACTACTATTGCAAGCCAGCACTATAAGTTACCTGAAGTTTAAGACTACCAAAAAACTATGTGTTTTTCTGACGTTAACGCCAGTTACAGCAAAAAATCGAAGTTGAGGATATTTGAAAACCTAGGCCGAAGCATCACTGATGAAAAAAGCAGCACATAAAAATTAAGGAAAACGGTCCCATGTTCCACATATTCTAATCCACAACAAAATTATTTATGGAAGAGTGTGACTAGGAATTCAGCTACTGTCATTAATCAGATGGTCAAGACAGCACAGAGGTAACCGGCTGCATGACAACAGCATCAGGAAGGCTTCTTGGGGCATCTCTTGTACCAGGTCTGTTCCGTTCTGGTTTAACCGTAACAGGTAAACAGCACATATTCACAGCCTGTGAAGTGCGTTGACTTTTAAAAATCTAACAGAAAGGCGTTCCCACAAGAGATTTCTAATCTATTTCCTTTTAATCTCCTTCTTTATAGCTGAGGAAGAGTTCTTTGTACTTCTGATAACAAAGGAAACATAGAAGTGACAGAAGCATGTCAAAGCTGTTTATGTTTCATACAGCCTCACATTCGGAGTTGCTGTTGGCAGGTTACTTCTTGAGAAGACCATGTTCAGCCTTCGCATGGGAGCTCCACCTTCCTACAAGTAACTTTATAAAAGAGTTAACTGCATAGAGGGATGCTAAAACTCTTCCCCTCACAGGGTAAGCTAACATAAAACCAGAAAGGAAATTAAAAAAATGTGCAAAGGGTTAATACAACAATTTCAAGTACCCACAAGTATATTCAAGGCAACGTTATCTAATTTGTGTGTTCATGGGCTTTAGGATATAGGTATTTATACAGTATTTTGTCTGTGGAGAGATGAGTACATTAAGAAAGTGATTAGATACACAAATAAATCACAGAATCTAATGACACTGTGTCATATTTAAGGTTATTGAATCAGCACACTGCAAGGCCAAATATTGCCAAATGGAACATCTGGAGGGGAAAAAAAAAGCTAAAGGACCAAATAAGTCACTAACCCATGCTGAGATTCTAGCTAGCTAAGAGCCTGGATTACAGCACGAAGAATTAATGCTCTGAAAACAGCGTAGACCTCTGCAGAGCACTATGAAGTTGATGCTCTGCAAACAGAGCAGCTTCAGGATCAGGCCTTCAGGTGTCTGGGCTGCCTGGGTCCACAGCCTATGGCAGCAAATCCAAGTGGATCAGCGTAGTTAGTGGACAAGTCACTACAAGAGCCTTTGTAATGCCAAAGCCTAAAGTTAAACCTAAAGTTAAAGAAAGGATGCTAAAAAAAAATTAATAAGAATATTAAAGAGACCCCAAAACTTAAAAGTGTAGCAAAAAAAAAAACCCTCCAGATCAGTTTTAAGATTAAAAAAAAAAAAACACAACAGGGACATAATGAAAGGGACAGGGGTTAAGCAAGACAAGACAGATCGCGCTTTCTCTCTCCATTTACCGGTCTAGAGGCACTTTTTTACCCCCCCCTAAAGCTACGTGTGAGTTTCCACCATAGCACACAGAGGGTCTACACAGATAAGAAGGGGAGAAAAAAAAATACATTATTTTCCCCCCCCCTTGATTTATTTTTTTCTGTGCTTCAGAAGAACTGGATCCGTAGGTTTCCAGAACTAAATTAAAAGGTCAGGAAAGCAAGTAGGCATGGACAAGACTGAATTGCAGATGAGCACGGAGAAGCAGAGAAACAGCACTGGGATGAGCACCAACGACTGCGAACAGTTAAGGCCCCAATTCTGGTGGCCGTCAGCACAGTGCCGAACCAGAGCGACTCCAATGGAAACAGCGGAGCGGCAACCTGGGAGAAGGACGCATGGGAGCAAAGCGGTATCGCAGGCGAGATGAGCGCAGCAAACCTGGGGATAATGAATTCTCCTCACTAACAGGCACTAAAAGTGATAGCACCAGATATGGTGCACAGTAAACCCAAAAATCATATCTAATATCTAGATCTGTGTGTTCCTCTCCCTTCATTGAGAAGATTTCCAGTCAACATACAGACTATACACTTTTTATTATTGTTTGAAGAAGACCAGCAACCCTGGCAGCATGCTAATCTAGAAGAGACAAAACCGGGGTGGTTACTTTCTTCCCTCAAGATTTCTGCTTCGAAAAAACAAATGAACAAGAAAGGGTTTGTTCCAGCGCACCACCACTTTTTGTTTCATTTCAACAAGACTTCGACAAAATCTAATTCACTATGCCGTGTATCTAATACATTGGGTACTTGAAGTATGACCATCACTCATTAGAAACGTAATTAAAAAGTGACAAAACTCGATTCCCCCTCCCCAGCACGCAGATGAAAACCAGTAACCCTGCCTCTATTTGTAACCATGACAACTATAGAATATTTTATTTCAGTAATATAATTCACACTGAACATTTGCTCATAGGTTTTGTTGTTAAGGGGAAGGTTGACACACTGTGCACGCATTTCATAAGCTACCGGAGACAACAAATACAGGAAAGTCAGGCAGTTTTCAAGACTGAGAACCCAGTGCGTATTTCAGAGTTCATTTCAGACCCTCTACAGGAAGCTAAATGAACACGAACAAAAAACATTATCCAAATTAAGTGTTACTGGTCATTACTCCCAAGACAACTACTTGGTATGACTGGATGTTTTTTGACTTTTAAATAAATCGCAATGATACTCTCGTATTTTAGAAGACATAGTAACTCAAACCCCGAACTTTAATTTTCAATTAAAATACCATAGGCATTATTCAGTTTCTATCAGGAAATATCAAACAGATGTTATGGGAAAAGATATCGATATGAAACGAGGCAATGGAAGACGTAGTTTACATATGCTGGCTAAGTCTTATTCTGGATAGGTCACTAAATTATTTGCATAGCTCCCATATTTCATCTTAAATTGAAGACAGCTTCCATAAATACACACAATGAGGACAGGTTATAAGAGGGGAGAAAAAAAAAAAAAAAAAAAAAAACCCCAACACCAACCAAAGACAACCCCCTGCACATTATTCAGAGAAGATTAAACAACCTCCTGAGCATAACTAAAGTTTGACACAGATAAATGTCAGTGTAAAATATGGCTGTACTTTATTTTTCTCCACATGGGGGAAAACAAAAAAAAAAAAAATAAAGCCATTAGCACTTTAAACCACAATACAAGTATAATAAAAGAAAGACACACTGTTGCTTTGTTTTAGAGGCAAAAAAATGATAAAAAGAAAGCTCGCTGGAATACTATTCCTTCTCTCACACAGATCATCGTATCTATCAAGGAGGATTTAAAGTTTCAGCAGATTGCTAATTATAAGAGACAGTAATACTGTTATCTGCAGTCACCTTAAAGCTACAGTAGTTTGGTTTTTAAGTACCTCAAAATCGTCCTCAAAAGGATAGCTCGATAAGTGTGTTTAAATCGGCACAAGAGACTCACACGTGCCTACATGTACACACACACTTGCTCAGCTGTTTTAAAGGATATCAGGAAAAAGAAAGTTTCTTCATTTATCAGAAATATGCTCCATAATCTCCCGTTAAAACAAATAATAAGCCTGCAGCAAACATGCATGTCTTTTTCCTTCACTGATGGAAAAGTGATTAAATCCCCCTTAATCTAGTTACCAGAACACTATATTTTTTTCTAAACAGTTTTCGTACACAATAAACAAAAGATAAGCAGCCAACTACATGACCAGGGCTCCATAATTTTTGGTGGTGGTGGTAGTGGGGAGATAAATCCATCTCCAGCATTCTAGGAATATTTTCAGTTTAATAAATGAAGCCAGAGGGGAAAAAAAATAAAATAATCTCGGAGATGATGAGCACACGCTATTTACGAAGTGTATGAAAAACACCACCATCCATCCCCAGAACTCCCTTCCTCCAGACCTTTCTCCACCCTCTGGGGGCAAAGGAACCCGAACCCAAAATCCCGGGGACCACAGACCTGCATCCTCGCACGACAAGGACAGCTAGTCACATCCACTCCATGTCAAAAAATAAAGTAGCTTTTCCCTCCCACCCTAAGCGAGACCTTCTGAAAACAAGGTACCCAGGGGATGCGCCTCTGTGCTCCTAACGGCACCAGCCAGCACTTCGGCTCGAAGGTAAGTTAAAAGAAAACAACCCATAAAAAAAACCCAAAAATCACCATCAATAGAAAACCCCAGCAGCAGCCAAACAAAACCTCACACCGGCGAGGAATGTCACACGGCGTGGCAAGGCGCGGCGTGGGAAACGCGCCCGAACTGCTCTTGAAAAATATATATATTTAAGCAATATTGTGCCGGGAAGTTCCTCGTACACCTCGCGCGTGGGGAGGGGGCGAAAAAGGAGGAGGGGGGGAATGGAAATGTATTCCAGGCACAGGGAGACGACGGGGCTGGCAGAGGCATTTGGGAAGGGAGGGAGGCAGGCTGCCTGCCGGGGTGCGCGCCGATCCGTTCCCAGGCAGTTTCGGGTGCGGGCCCGAGGGTGGGAAGGGGGGATCCACCGGGACAGCCGCCCCCGGGAGGGGTGGGGCTCCGCGGGGACACAGCCGCCCCCGGGGGTGGTGATAGGGAGGGGGCTGCGGGACCGACCCCGCTCCCCGCCGCGGCGCGGGCAAGCGCCTGAAGTTGTGGGTGCGCGGCGGGGGTGGGCACCCCCACGCCAACACGAAAAACAGATCCCGGGAAAAAAAAGGAAAATCATCACAATAACATTATTATCCCCCGCCAGCTCCGCGCACAGCACCCCCCAGGCAGCAGGAGGCACGCAGGAAGTTTTTAATGCGGGCAGCGAGCGCAGGCGCAGGGCAGCCGCCAGCTCGGCGATGCCCGGCACGGCTGGCGGCGGCGGGGAGCTCCGCGGGCGCGCAGCCGCCGCGCCGCTTACCTCCCTCCGCGGGGGCGCAGGCGGCCCTGGGCCGGCAGCGCGGGTGCGCGGCCGCGTCCTCAGGCGGCGGGAGGATGCGCGGCGGCGGCGGCGGCGGCAGGCGGCGGCTTGTGCATCGCAGCCTCCGCCGCTAACGCAGAGCCCCGCGCGGCTGCGGGCGCCGGGAGCCGCGCTGGAGGCCGGGCAGGGGGGCGCGGCGCGGCGGCGGCGGAGGCTGCTGCGGAGCCGCGACCATGCTCCCGTCTGGCCGCCTTCCCCTCACCTACTGCCCGCTTTAGCCGGGGAGGGAGGCGGCCTGGGCGCCGGGGCGAGGGGCGGGCCGGGCCAATCACCGCGGCGGCGGGAGGCGGTGGAGCCCGGCCCGCTCCGCCCCGCACGCCGCGCCGCCCCGCCCCGCGGCCGCCCCCGCGGGAGGCTGCCCCGGCCCCGCCGCCGCCGCCGCCGCCGCCGCCGCCGCCGCCCGGGCCCCGCGGGGGCCGCCCCGCGGAGCTCTGCCCCCGCCACCGCCAGCGCCGCGGCCGCGGCCGGTGCAGGTGCAGGTGCGGAGCCTCCGCCCCGGTCCCCCGAGCGCTCAGCTGTGTGCCGAGCGCTCCCCCGCGGTACGCCGCAAGGACGTGCGGGGGGGAGAGCGTGTTTCCGAAAAGGTCATCGGTCTCCCAGCTGTCTTCAAAAGTAGCGTGTAGTTGAAAAGAAATATTACCCCGCTTTATTAAATCATCTCTCTCCGGGGGCGTGATCCAAAGCCTCTTGAAGTCCACGGGAGTCTTTGAATAGGTTGGTACGATTTTCTCCCGACACCGCTTTTTTTTTTTTTTTTTTCCTCCCTTATTTATTTTTTTTAATATCCATCGTGCTTGGAGTCACTACAGATTTTACGCGTGGAAATCTGCATCTGTCTCTCTATTCTGTATAATCTTGTGTCTGTGCGTGCTGCTTTGTAGAGAGATCTTTCTGATGTGCACACAAGCCGCATATGCTGTAGTTTTAAACATAGAACACTTTGTCTTTTATATTTCCTGTAAGCATAAAAATAAGCTTAATCAAATTCTTTTCTCCTTACTTTGCCAGTTAAAAAATGCATCGTGGAGAAATATATGCTTTAACGTGGTGAAAGTGAGGCAGTTGTGCCAAATGACAGCTGAGCAAAGCAAAGGGGAGGGAGGGAAGCACACAACCCGCAGAAATAGGCAAATGCACGTTTTTATTGGGAAAGGGACACACGCTGCCCGATGCCTGCGAGGAAGCAGGGTGCAGCGTTAACAGGGCAATTTCATTTTCTCTCTTCCCAGCCTCACCAACAAATGAAAATACGTTCTGGCAGTGGACTAACGCATTTCTAAAACCAGCCATCATCATTAATATTAGAATGCTTTTAGCAGAATATGGCCTCAATCTGAAACGGGAAGGCTCCATACGTTTTTGTTGTTAATATATCGTGGATTAACATTGAAACCTCCAGTCCTGTACATCGCAGTGGAGTGTGAGGGTCAGAAGTTCAGAACGGTTTAAATCTGAATTATTTAGCAAGCGCACACACGACACACTCTTCCGATTTCCACGCAGCTTTCCCACCCCCCCACCCCCCCCCAGTCTTCTCCCTTTTGAACACAAGAGCCCCGTTCAGTGTTATTTGCCCTGGTGCGGTGTTATTTGCCCAGCATATGTAGTTGACCCAGAATCCGACAAAGCCGATGAGAAGAAGTCTCAATGGGACTGTTGACCTAACAAGTAGCATGTCAGTCTCCCGGTGGCATTTGAATGTTCTCGCAGCGAATGCTTCGAGACAGGAGAGAGCATAAAGCAGAGATTCTTTGGAATCCTTAATTAGACACAGTGATTTTGGAGTGCTGGTTTCTGCCGCTATCCTCTAGTGCCTACTACTTTGTTTTGTGACCTTGAGGTTAAGGATACCAACCAGCCCTGTTTATTTTTAATAAAATCTTACGGTTATATGAGACAGTTCTAGGTTTTATTTATCTTTAGCATAAGTGCTTCCATCTTATCTGCCTCACAGGTTTATAGTAAGGATTTAGCTAATATTTGGACAGCACTTTTAAGCTAAGAAGCTCTATAGGTCTATTATACTGGCCATTTTCTGGGGTTTTAATTTTAGGAAGGTACTTTCAAACTCTTTCACTTCAAGAAGATAGAGTTCACGTATCGACCTTAGTTTTCCCTTCAAATTTTGTTAAATACCTGATTTACAAATGCTGACATAGGGTCAGATTTGATTTCACTTACAGGTAATGAATTTCAAAGAATTTCTTGATCCTCAGTGACTTTATTCTAGATCTAAATCAGTTTAACTCAGAATATGAGCCACAATTTTCATGAAGAATAAGCATATGATTACATTAAATACAGTATTCTACATTAATTTTCTTGCTTGGATTTTCTTATTTTAGTAACTTCAGTAATTTAAGAAGGAAGTGCTTCATTTTTTTTTTTTTTTTTTTTTTTCTGCTCTGTTTCTGAGAGAAAGGCATCTACAGGTGGGCTTTGTAGAGAGGGGCAGGTGGCTGAAAAATAATTTGGGGGCATCCTACTCACGGTTCAGTGGAGTCACAGTGTGCAAGAAGTTGTTTAAAAATTAAGGTTAATACCTGGGTCTGGAGAAATTCCTCTGTGCTTGGCACACTATTCCTGGCACTGGGAACGATGCACTGCCACTCACATCCTTTCTCAGCGTTCAGGAAAACCTGTCCTCTCATTTAGTGCATGTTTTAAGGGAGGCAAACCTATGTCCAAGTAATAGCACTGAAAATAAGGATCCTTAAAATGCTAGTGAAACAAAAGATCTGTTTACAGAGAAACAAATATTCTGTGGTGAAGGTTTTATTTGGATGGGTGGCTGGTTTTTTTAATACAATCTGTTCCAGGGTTGTACTTGACAGGCTGAGGATTGTTTGTGAGAATCCCGATTTTGGATTAGGCAGCTGATAGCCTGCAAGACTTTGGTGGCTGGTAAAGCTTGCTCCACTGAAAGAGGAGATTTCCTCCTTTAGCAATAGATCATTATGTTACAGGGCGTGTATTAGAATGAGAATAATGCAACTTCCCCTGTCTCTGCTGATCATATCAAAACTAATGGCATCTTGAATTGTCAGAGCATCAGGTCCATCTTCTGATAAAATATTAGAAGACACACAGCTCTATTCATCTTATTGGAGATTTCATTTTAGTCTGCAAAATATTTGATGGCAGTGCTGTTAGATTAGCTGTGGGCATATTGCAGGGACCAATGTAGTACTTGGGTACCAGGATTTTGCGAAGGGGTTCCCATAAATATTTCTCACTTTATGGTAAACCTTATCTCCTAGGTTTGGACATGCTTCAGGGAGTGAAATTTTTATTTATTTTAAGGGATTTAAAATACAATTCTTTAAGTTGTTACTAAAAATGTCTTGCTTTTTGATGCAGGTTAGAAGCATTTCAAATGAAACTTCATCTCCAGAACTGTTGTATGAGATTTTTCTAAGCCATAACCAAAGAGGAATGTCAGCTATCCAAACTTTAACTGCAAGGTTTGACTCCTGCTTTCAGCCAGTGAAGATCTCCTTAATTACAGGTTTACAACTTGGATGCTAATGTCAATGGTTTAATTTTCTGCTGGTAATAGATACCGTAGAATATCTACAAAATATGGTAATAGATATTTAGTAGATTTGTGGAGTTTAAGGGTTCTGAAAAAGTAAGTGGAGTATCAGGAACACATCTTAGGCTTTTTTTCAATCATGTATTTTTATTTACTTGAAGTATAAAGAGTGTTTGCTGGTACTTTTAGCATTCATCTGTACATATCTGTTACAATTATCCTTAGCGTTTAGCAGAAAGATAATCCCCGAAGGAAGCAGGAAGCGACATTTAAAGTAATTTTTAGGTGTGCAGCTTGAGTTAATTGCCAAAATATAAATTAATGGATTAAAACTGCTAAAAACTGCTAACCTGTGGAATTTAGTGAAAAACATCATTGACTTCTGTGGAGACACCACATTTAATGAAACACCTCCTTCCCTGAGCAAACCTTCTCTCTTCTGCTGAGTACCCAAAGCTGGTATCAGGGGTGGGAAGGCAGAGCCGGCAGGTACCAGGTCCTGACGTGGTTAGAAAGGGATCCTCTACTTCATGCGTCCCGACCCATGCACACCTCCACGTCGTTCATAGGGTAGCGATCAAGTCAGGCAACTATTCTTCTGAAATAAATCAATCATCAGGCAAGAAGAAGAGTGTTGGGTGGTCACTCTTTGGTTGATAACCTATAGAGGGAGTAAAATTATTTTACCAAGAGATGAGGAAGATGTTAATCTCATGAATATCAGACCATTCTTCACATATTTTTTCACAAGAGGATTATATTCTAACTCCCAGACATTACATATCCCTGAGTTTCTTAGGCATTTAGCTTTTTAATCTGACGACAGACTGTTTGCAGATACGTGCCTGGCTCTGTGGGCAAAGGTTATGAAGTAATTTGCTTGGAACTGGTGAAATAAAGATTTGTGTGAATTTAGGTGTGTGAGCTGAAACTTCCTTGTCCCTGACTTGTCAAGAGAATGAGAAGAGTCTGATCCTCTAAGAGCAAGCAGTATATTGAGTTGATTTCTCTTAGCTATGACAGAACCATTTGCTAAAACTTCCCCCAGAAGACAGAAGTGGGTTCTGCTGGAGTCGTGATTTTGATTTCTGATGGGCAGTAATAAAAGTAAGATCTATTTCACTATATTGGCAGAGTCTGGAGCTCTGTCTTGAATTATGTGAAAATCCCTAATGGTTGGGGGTAGCAGAAAAGTCAGGCTTTTGTTGGGACTTTTTGAAAGTTTATGAAGATTTTGTTTAAAGCAACTTTATTCCAAGACACCTCTCGTCCCACTCAATTGCACGGAGAGGCATTTTCATTGCCATTGACGTCATTGCATCGGTTGCTTGAGTTTTGTCAAAGTAACTCCACTACGCTGGTTTATGGTGGGAGGGCAGGGTGTAGGAGGAATTGGACTTTCAGGGTGATTTTGGAGGGAGTTGCGTTGTTTGATTTGTTTGTCTACAACAGTAACAATATGTTTCCACCTATTCCTCATAATTATACAGGGAAAACTAAAATACATGCCATTTTGAACTGAATGTCTGTATTAAATTGGTTTGACTTCTATTTTCTGCCATCTGTGGCATAACTAGAACAGAGAGTGAGAACAAAAAATATAAATGACTCAGTCACATTTCCTTTAGGAGACACATTATGCCCCCCATTCTTGTCAAATAATTCATTTCAGCTCTGAGTGAAACAGTGTTGTGACACTCTGGGCATGGAGAGGAGATGCTGCCATTCTGTCATTTAATAGAGGGACCCAAATTTATGCTATAATATTTTGGTTAAGCAGCTACACATCATTCTTCTGTGTATTTAGATGGCCTCCAAAACAATCTCAGCACAATGCTGGGATGTAATTCAGCTTAATTAAATACTGAATTTTCCTGTAAATGTTACATACCTCGTAAGCCAGATTGTGGAAAGAACCAGAAGCAGGTTCACAGAGAGGAAACTGAGACAAGTAGGTGCTGCTGAAGCCTCCCAGAAGACTTAGTTGCCACCTGAATTAGTTGCCACTGACTCTACAGGGAACCATACCCAGGCTCTGAAGCGAGATGGAGACAGTGCTACACCCCATAGTCTTTGTTTTCCTTCTGTCCAGACCGACCAGAGCGGGTCCCTTCAGACCCATAGAAACCTTGATAGATTGAAGTTGATGATACCTGGGGCTTCCCTAGGGATGAGTCTGAGGTATAGCCAGGCGTGCCAGCATACCTGGGAGCCTGGATGCACTTAGAGGTCTCACATACCTATAGACATCTATTTTAGATGGGCTGATGTACCCCAAAGTTTGCATATGAGGTAGGTGCTTCTGGCATACAGACTGTCCCTCCAGCACCTTGCAGGCATTAGGGAGTGCATCATCACAACACCCTGTGAAGGGGGTGGCATCATTGCTCTATCTATAACAAGAAGTTTTCCTCCTGTATACTCGATGCATGGTAAAAGTCAGGTTGAAAAAGGTGGTGATGCTCCTGGTTTTGATTTGGTTAATGCTTTACACAGAGTCTGAATGTTATATAAAACTCTTTTTTAATGGATTCTTCTAGGAATCAAGTTTTGACTAAAGGCCAAATGTTTTTATCACTGATCAAAGAAATGATACAGAGTCAGGTTTACACATGGCACAGGTTAACAGTGAACAAATGGAAGAATAAGTGACAAAGGGGCAAATTATTATTGCTGAATGACCTGAAGTGCTTAACAAAGAGGTCAAAATAAAAAAAAAAAAAGTTTGAATATTAGCTAGGTGCAAGGCAATGTAATAAAGAATGAAGACAAGAGGCTACGCAGGGCAGGAGGCTCTCTTGGAAAGCAAGGGCTTTGAGAAAGATTTAGGATTGTTTTTGGATAAGCACCTCAATCTTAAATCTCACTGTAATTCTGTGGCTAAAAGGCCAATGCAATCCTGAGATGTAAAAAAGAGTAATATGAAGCAGATAAGAGGATTTGACGTTGCCTGCGTGCACAACAGTGGTAAGGCTGCTGTTCGGAACTGTGTCCAGTTTTGGTGTTCATAGTTCAAAAGCAATGTGGAAATACTAAGGTCAGTTCAAAGGAAAGGTATGAAAAAGGATTCAGAAAACAAGCATGACAACATAAGGCATAAGCAGCTCAACTTATTTAGCTCATCAGGGAAGAAGCTGAGAAGTGACTTGGTCACCGCAGGTAGGTACTGACCCATGGAACAGATATCCAAGAGCGAGCAGCCACTTTATCTACCTGACAAAGGCATTAGAGGACCCAGTGGTTACAAGCTTAAGTTAGACAAATCCACCCTTAAAAGACACGATTTCCTATCCCACAGAGCCCTAAATAATAAAACTGTCCTGTAAAAGCCGTCACAGGTAGGGATGTTTAAGAGGACGTTAAATATGTATTTTTAAATACACGCTTTCATCCGCTTTGTGGAAAAATCTGTACATCTTTCTGTGCATGTGTGAGTGGGAGCTTTGTCAGAAGATTGGTGGCAGTTCCTTGTCTGGCAGTCTGAGAACCTGTTATTCCTCCTGTTGTTCCATCCCTCATGAGGCTCCGGGGGCCAGCACTGCTGGTGTTGCTCTCAGCATCCTCGTAACACTTGCAGTTTGGGAAGAGAATAATTATTATCAAATAATCATTCTCTTGTTTCGTGGCTTCAATGAGGTCTTGCAGACTGTCAGGAAGGATTTATTTTTTCTCTTGGATGAAATTGGCCACATATATCTTGGTTATTTGGGAATTGTTTCATTTTTCTGCATTCCCTTGGAGCACCAGAGATGAACGGGTGGCCTTGGATGGCTTTTTGCCAGTGTTCTGCACTGGTGCAAACCCACCCTTCCCCAGTCATAGGTGCCTGGGTGCTGTATTTTGCTTTCACATCTATGGTCATACTAACTGCAGTAGTTAAATTGGTTAGGACTTTTGCCTCGTGTCGGACTGTCAGGGATCTTGAAAGTTACACAGCTTCTCCAGTACATCAGGCACAATGTGCACACTGGGATCATCTGGATGTTTCTCATTTAGTCCATTTGTTCTTTTGCAGAGGTCTTGGACATTAGTGACAGGTTCTTTTCCTTTTATACATAAATCTACTCTCCCAAGGACTAAACTGCTGTGATTTAATTTTGGGGTTTAAAATAGGAATAAAGCATATTGCTTTGAGATATATAGGAGATCAGGCTCTCAGCTCTGTTTTTAAATTCTGTGGAACCTTCTATAAATGGTTTCTATAGTCAATAAGGATATGATTAACAATATCGTGATGAATATTCTGCAGAAAATTTTGACATTTGGAAATTCAGAGGCTTTTGTATCCAAAAGGAGTGATGTGATGATCTATCTGCCTGCTTGCGTTGAACACTATAGAATTTACCCTGGTAATTCTCGTGTGGAACATAAATGTTACGGATGAGCTAATGAGAACATTTACAGACAAACAAATGCAAACACCCAAATCTTGATTCTCTTGTAGTATTTCCTGGAGAATCTGTTGCATTCCTTCCTCGGTTATTTGGAGTAATAATTAGCCAGGTTGATTTTCATAATGTTCTCTAGGACTAATCACAGCCCCGTGAGCACAGACTAAAATCCTGGCACCGGCCAAGCTGTACGAGGGTTTGGTTATGAATAACCCTATTCAGTTATATCCCTTGTGCGGAGCATGGGTTAGTAAGCTGGGGTATGTACACAGCTACACACATGTAAATAGTGAGAGCAGTGCCAGGGATGTAGAATTCCTCAGTATTTAGGAGAGAAAAACATTAGTGAGAGGAATTTTTTTCCTGCCCATCCCTTTTGAAGCTTTGTTTCACGGTAGCCAGAGGGAGAAAAAAAACACATTATATGAGTAAATTGGCTGGAGAATGTAACCAGGGCCCCAGTAAACACTAAGAATGAAAACCCATACGAATGTGTATTCAAGCAAGTATGTGCAAAGATGGTGTTTTCTGCAAGCACTCTCTTGGAGCAAAATGCTGTTCCGTAACTAAATACGTGGAAAGAAGTCGGGGTTTGGCTGAACTGCCTTGCATTTAGATTGTCACTGAGATTCCCCCTTCCGTTCCCCTTCCCCTCTGCTGCAGCGTAATTTGTGTGGTGGTATCCGATCCTCTGAATAATTCAGCTGAAATCTGAGATCCCCGATGACCAACACCAATTTTCAAATGATCAGACTCAGACTGTATGATTTTGGAGTGATGGAGTTGGGATATTTTAAATTCTGTTCTGTCAAGGAATGATTAGGACATTAATTTGGGCCATATTAGTACATCTCCCCTGTGCTAATGGGAGGATAGACCCCCTTTCATGTTTAATCTAAAGAGGGATTGATGACTGGCGAGGTTGTCTCACATAGGGATGTCTGCCACCGAAATAAATGATGAGCTCAGTGAGTGAAAATGTTTAGGCTGCACTCTCTAAATATGGATTCCTTCTGTGCCGAAGGCAATGAAAGCCCTTAGGTGGCAGCTCTGTAGATTTTTCTCATTGTGGGCAAAAATGAGGATTTTTTTTATTATTTGTTAGCCCAAGGCTTCTTTCTTGAAGTCGCTACCGATTGTTGATGCTGGTTTCACATTTCATAAACAGCCAAGTCATGTTCAAGAAGAAGCAAACTGATCTCAGAGATGACATAACCACTGGAGGTGGAGGGAAACGGCAGCATCGCCACTGTCTGACAGTGAAAGAAAAGGGCACCTTTCCTCAGAGTTTGCCAGCAACTTTTACTTGATGTGTGAGCAGTGTTAGAAGGACAGTAAAGTACCTTTGAATTAGAACAGAGTAGAAAAGTTGCCTAATGTGCTTTTTTTACTCTGTTACTTTTAACCCACCACTGCAAAATTCCTCCTACCTGTAATGAGTTATTTCATGTGGAAAGGCAAATAAGAGCTCATTAGCTGATGCACTGCTACAAAGTAAGTGAGCAGATTTTATGCCTAGGGACAAACTTTTACAACCATTTTGAAATGGCACAATACAGTGCAATAAATCCCGCAGCCTTTTCAGAGAGGAAGAGGAGAATACCCTCCTTCCATTACTTGGATGCAAGTATTCCTCATCTTAAAACCCTTCATATTTGAGTATTGGGGAAACAGATGTGTTCCAGGGGATCACACGCAAACAAGTTAAGCCTGTGAGTGTTCCCAAAAACTAGTCCTATCTATCTGTTGTGTTTTCCATTACATTCCCTGTGTATTGTGGCTGGACAGAATCGCTCTATCTGAGAGTTCTCCATCATACTCCTCAAAGAAGAGGCAGTAATATCTCTGCAAAGTACATTTCCTAGTGTCTCATGCTATGCCTGGGTATTTTGGGCGATGTTAAGTTTCCTTCTGTCTCGAAAAACTGGTTTGTTACTAGTCTCACTGGTTTAGAGAGACTGTTTAATACAGAACTGTCTTTTTACTTCTTTAATAATACGTGATTTTCTACAAGGACTTTGCCTTTTATGTTACTTGTCTTAACAATTTTCAGAAATCATCTCAATGAGTTTTATGAACACCCACCTTAATTTCTGGCAATGCGTGCATGTAGATGTAAAGCTCAGGCACAAAACCCTCCACATCAGCTGGTAACCACAGTTCAGGGCTTTTAGTATTTTACAGCATCGGGCTTGTATATATTATGGCTAAAAATTTTCAGTGCTCAAAGGATAGATCTGGAAGGTATTCAGAGGCTCAGAAATCATATTAGTGTCTTTTAGAAGTTGCCTTTAATTTAAGTTTTGATTTAGTAACGCATAAGATAGATATTCAAACTACAGTGAGTTATCGCTCATTGGCGGTGGCTGAAATTCTTGCAGTTTCCACCTTAAAGAGGTTGTTTTATGGTTACCCCAGACCCACGTGAGGGAAGCAGATTTATGACTTGTGAAACAAATACTAGGACAGAGCACATCAGTCATTCGGCACAGCTTGGAACATGTTTTCTCCCAGTTGGGAAACCAGACAGGTATCATCATGGGGGTGATTCAGCTCACAGGTGTCCCTTTGGCTTAAATAGAGAGTTTTGTGTGTGAGCAGGTGCTTTCTGGCTGTGGCCCAAGGAGGAACCTCTGGGAACCCTTTATTTCATGTAGGGCTGTGTTTGTAGGCTTGCAGACCCTCACTCAGCGTTGAGAAATAACCATATTAACCTCTCATATTCCTGGAAACTGAGCGTGTTTGGCTGCTCTGTCAGGCGTCATGGTTGGCAGGGTTTCCAGGCATGTGACAGCATCACCTCTAGACTTAGGGCCAGCACAGGCAAATAGCAGGCACCGGCTTCAAAACAGCCCAAGGGAGTTGTTCTGCTCATGATTTGTGCTGGACAACTTCTCCATACAGGACATTCACAAAACCGAGTGCTCTGAATGCCAAATGTTTATGTGGGTTTAGAAAGGGCTCAGATGAATTCCCGAAGGAAAAACATCTACAGAGAGCTGCTAAACACAGAGGCACCGGCACCGACTTACTCTTTGGTGTAATTAGGGGGAGTCGGGCAATGCGTGCTAGCGAGGTATCACCACGTAACCTCCCCGTTTTACGTTCTTCCCTAGACATCCTCCCTTGGCACAGGCCAGGTAGGGTACAGATGGACTTCCGGTTTTAGATGGTAATCGTAGACCTGGGAAATCTTTTGGTGGTTGGATTCTTCTGGGGAAAACAAAACTGTCTAACCAAGTTGTGGATGCCCCCTCACTGGAAGTGTTCAAGGACAAGTTGGACAGGGCTTTGAGCAACCTGGTCTAGTGGAAGGTGTCCCTGCCCATGGCAGGGGGTTGGAACTAGATGATCTTTAAGGTCCCTTCCAACCCAACCCATTCTATGATTCTATGATTCTGTAACCTTTCCACCAGCATCCCACAAGGATATCGCAGGCTATCTGGAGGTGCGGGCGAGGCAGCAGGTCTGCGCTGCAGGCGCATGGGATGCAGACACTGCAGCAAGAGACATTGGGGAGTGAGGGCTGTTCCTGGCAGCTCTACAAAAAGCAGTTTCATGGAGACAACTTGTTTCTCTGGGCAAGGACTACCACCACCTCTAAACACATCTTATTATTTCTCAGTAGGAGAGATGGTCCCTCCAGAAAGAGGTGCTAAAATGATCTTCCAGATCCCCTCTTGCACAAGGTGTGACTTTTCCAGAGGTTTTGAAGCATAAGAAAGTGAGGCTTAATTCCACCTATATAAGGCTGTCAAACCTTATTCCAGAAAAAACAATGGGGAACATGTTGAATCTTATCCTTACTTTAAGGTCAAACCTTCACTGTACTTTGTTTTAACTATGGAAAAAGATTCCTTCAGTTTATTTCCCTTTCTGTAGGAAACTCAGCACATGAATAATGTGCCTAAATTACTGTGGAAATACAGGTAGGGACATACTAGAATAACTGCTTTGAATGTGATTTGATTGGAGATACACAGTGATTCCAGTTTAAAAAGACAATTTTAGCACAGTTGGTGAAGAAAAAAAAGAAAATCATCTACTTTGATGTTTGTTCTGTGTCAAAATCTTATTTCCATTCTTTTCCGCCCCTCCGTGGCTTCTTTCCTTGCACCTTTGCATCACACAATTCCCAAATAATCCCCACCACTTTCAAAAACTGTTTAAAAATGGGAATGCTCAACTTGCTATTGAATTGTGGACTCACAATTTGAGGCCGAATCTGCAGGCCTTAACAGAGATAAAATTCGTATTGACCCTAGGCTCTTTGATGGCATACGGCAAATGTCACCTGAGTTATTAACAGCCAAACAGAATGATGGGCTCCATTTAGTATTTGAGGAAGCCTTTACCAATGAATTGGAGGAGCTTTCTTCCTAATCCCAGATGCCGATTAGTTTATATTCCTATCCACACAGTTTGCTAACCTTTATGATTTTTATACTAGCTGGAATGAGTGCAGAAGCTGTTATTCAGCCTGTAAATGGCTAATCTTTTTAGAAATTTAAGATTAGAAATGTACATTAAGAATGTTGAATTTAAATGTAATCCTCTGTTCACTCACCAGTGCAGACTGTTTCAGGATATTTGTTACTACACTGAAAACATTTTCATCTCTCTTGGAAATGGCATTTATATTTCCTATTCCTGTGCACCAATGACTGTTTTAAAGAGCAATATCTTGTTAGGCACTAGGGATAAAAACTAATCCTTGCATCCTGGGGAGCTGGGACTCCTCCGTGTCAGAAACCCTCAGCCAGAAACACACATGTGCTTCACTTGACTTCCAGGAGTAATCCCTTGGACTTCAGCTACTCATGCGAAGTTAGACATGTGGGTTAGCGCGTCCGGGGCTGAAGTCCCATAAATAATCGCTTCCAGCCTCCGCATTTCTCAGGGTAGCGGTGCTGATAAAGGGAAGGTGGTAACAGCAATGCTCTCTTGGACATGAAGCAGAGGGAAGAGGAAACATTTTGACATTAGGGTCAGTGAAAACTACCGTGTTATATTGTCCTTGTGATTCACATTCATTTTTTATCACGACTCCAAATCAAACAGGCTCATCGTTGTCTTTCCTTTTAACACAGCCCTTCCCTCCCTGCCTGGTGTCAGGGGCTGCTGTCGTGCAAACTGCATGAGCTGCGACCATGAGCTGTTCAGTCATTCACCCAAACCTTCATTTTTTTTTTCTGGCTGGTGTCAAGCTGGATACATTTCCATAAAATGGAGGTGTTTCTCTCTAGGAAAAAAAAGAAAAAAAAAATCATACATTAAATGATGCCAAATTCTAAATGTCCAGCATGCTTTCTGCCAGCTTGCAGTAATATTTTGATAGATACCGATAAAAATGTTTTACAAAGCAGTGCCTTTCAGTGCAGAATATTCTGATGGTGATTTCACGCCACCCGTGCCCACACGAGAAGACAGTGAGAAGGTCGGCTGTGAAACGTGTGATCGATTCGAGACAGTGAATACCGCAGACCTGTACCGCGTCCCTGAGCTCCAAGAGGTCTTCTGAGCACAGATGGTGGGATGGTGGTTGTGAGGGAGGAACTTCATGTGCGTCCCAGGTGCGTGTGTTGCCCTCCCAACAGCATCCCATGCACCATTGCTGTCTGCGCGAGGGAGAGGGTGGCAGCAAGAGCCTGCAAGTTTGCTGCTTGTATGGAGTAAAAAAGATGTATCTTCTCTTAGAGCAGCTTAATGAACCAGCCTGTCCCCACCCCGTAATACTCTAATTACTCTTCAGTAACTAGATCAATTGCTGCTCTTTGGTGAACGGTCTCCATGCCCCTAAAACACCAGGTATGGTGCAGTTGTAGGATGGCAAAACATCTGCCTGGCAATTTAATGTAATGCACATAAATTGCTTAGAAGCACATCCTGTTTTGTCTTTTACCGATCTGAGTGACCTTTATTTTTGTTTAAAGAATGAGTCACTTCTGCTAAAGGCATGTCAGGCCCAAGCCCACAGCGCCCGTGTCGGGGTGCCTTGGAAGGATGCTCTCCCGTCTGTGATTCCCGGGGTGTGTGAGGGGTTAATCCCAGAGGACAGACCTTCATCTGCAGAACCCTGTGGTGGATGGGAATTCCTCTCATGGAGCCAGCTCAGTGAGCAGGTCGGCGGGGATCCCTTAGGTAAGATACGTGTTTGCAGTCAATTATACATATCGTATAATTGCATCCGATATACAGAGTATTTTCCCCATCGTTCTTCTTTGAACCCACCGTGCATGCGATCCTACCTTGTGAGGCAGAAACAGACTTGTCTTACGCTGAACAGCAGGATGTGAAACGCTTTTGTGATCTCCTTTCCCTAATGGACAAATGCCCCGCGTAGAGTTTCAGCAGCTTGTGATTCCTTCAAAGTAGTCTACTGGGGGGGAAAAAAAAGAAAGACCTGCTGGAGATACTGAATTATAAAATATTTTAAAACCAGAGAATTAATTAAAATGAGTGTTTAAAAAAAAATTAGAGACTTCTGGATGCTTTCAAGATTTTTTCTGTTGGATTCCAGAGAATCCAGAGGGAATAATTTGGTAGAAAATCATATTCACTAAACAATAACCAAATGTTGGGTCACTACATACAAGAAAAGCCAGACGTAATCCGAACCAAAGTGTGGCCTGATCCAAATTACCTGAATAACCTAGCCTACCTCAGTTGTACTACTGCTTTCAAGAAAAGTTTTGGCTGCTGAGAAATTCTCATAGGTGCAAATATTTTTTGAATAAGAATAATAGCAGAAGGGTTTCAAAGTTGTGCAGGTATTGAAGTTTCTAATTAAATAATTCATATCTAAGTCAAAGATGAAAAATCCAATAACTGTAATGGTATATAAAGCTGCTGAAAGGTATTTTAAATATATGCATCTATTAAAGCTTCATAGCTGGATTTCTAGCCTAGCCTTCTGTACTCTAATAAATCCTTCCCTTTCTTATTTGTGTTATCCCATCTTATGTCTGTCACAGAGCACTGGGCTGAGAGGCAGGCGCTGGGCTCCTCCCTATAGACACAGGCAATAAAAGCGCTAATATCCAACCTTTTTTTTTTTGTTTAAGGCTCCAAAGTCACAGAAATGTGGAGCTGGAAGTCTGGTGACTGATGAGTAAGTGGGCAGAAAGAATGTGTATGCCTCCAAAGATTATATATTTTAAAATACTTTCCTGGCTCTATTGGTAGTTTAGAATTTAAACTAGTCACATATTTGCTATTGAAAACAATTTTTGACAGAAAAAATACATTTTGAAATAAATGGGCAAGTGTCTGCTTTTGCCAAAAACTTTCTTTTTTTATGCAGTTTTCTGCATCGACTGACTTGGAAAATTTTCCAGTCCCTTCCCTTCAGAACATTGTTATGATGAAAACTGTATAAAAATTGAAAGTATATACTAAAAGACAGAGGTTTTCTTTTTCTTTGGTATTTTTCATCTACTGCAATATACGGTATATCTTGATTCCTTTGAAGTCAATGGGAGCCTTTTTATTGATTTTAGTGGCAGCTGGATCAGACCTTTAGTGAAAAGCAGTGTACAAAGGCGCCGTGCTAACTTCAGACTAGAAACAAATCCTTTTAGGCGAGTGGCACCTAATGGCAGCCCGGGCTTTGCCGGGGGAGGATGATGCCTGGTGTGTCACTATTTGTTTCCCGTTTCAGTGCTGGGCTATATGCAACCAACCTTTTGCTGCCTAGACCCTGCTTATTTGGGATAGAAGATAGAAAAGACTATTTTTTGGAGCGACTTGAGAGTGAGTCTTGAAATAAAGTAGATGCAGGAGACTAGTAGGGTTATGGTGAGGGCGGCTGTATGGGGAGAGGCTGCCTATAATTGAGAAAGCTTTACCACATTTGATTCTGGGAAGGGTGTTCTTTCAATGTGGTGTGTTTTGATAAGCGGTATGAGAATTTTTAAAGTCAATAACTTGGTTTATAAACTTCAGCTCAGCTGGACTTAATCCTGCAGCTAGCAAATCCACAGAGCAAGTAGCCCAGCTATGTCCTCATTTGTTAAGATCTTAAACCCAAGAAGACGTCTGGGATGCTGATTTTTTTTTTTTTTCTTACACGTTTATAAAAAGCCTAATAAAGGCAGATAGGAATAAGATGTGCAGCAAACCCGTCTCTTTCAGTAGCGAAAAGAGGGAGAAGGAAGAGATGCATTTAAATTATCTTTGTGCTGGCCCAAATTTGGGACCTGTGTCTGTAAACCTTATCTCTGCCTCAGGGAAAATACTTACAGCAATCAGGCTGATTCAAGGAAGCACATAAGCACATGCCTAAGGCTTCTTGTCTCAGGTATATTTTCCTAAACAGGGTTACTTTTCTGATGTGAAGCCTGTGCCACACCATTGTATTTTGTAGAGTGAGAGCCTCTCCCTGTTACTCCTGAGCAAAGTCTTTGGGGATAAATCCCAGGGCTTGTATTGTTCTCTGTTAAATGAAACTGCAAATTTGAGCATGCACACAGCCCATAACAGGGCTGCGGTTGTAATGAAGAAATCTTTCTCCTTGAAGGAGTGAAAAACGATCAATAATTTAAAATATTTTGTATTACTCTCTATACTGTTAATGAATATTATAGATTATTTTATGCATTATATTAATAAATGCAATATTCACTAAAGAAAGAGCCTCAACATGGGCCTGTTTAAGATAGTCATATATAGTGCAGCTGTAACTTTTTTAAAAAAGCCATCCATTATTTGTAATACCTTTTAAAACTGTTTATTGCTTTATATTTAGCAATTGCTGGTATTTCCTTCTCTCCTCCTGTTTCCAGCTGAGCTTGATTTTAATATGGCTTTTTTTGTTTACTTCAGCACAGATGGCGAGATGTATAAGGAGAGCTTATATAGAGAGCCTACTCTTGTTCCCGGTGAAATCCATATGAATTTTGGCCACTGACTACAATGAGTGCAGAAGCGGGCCTGGCATAAGAGATTGCAGTGTTGGATTGTTTTGCTTGTAAGAGGGAGACTGAATGCAGATATTTATGATTACAGAGAACATAAATAAAACCGGAGCAGCCATTTCTTTTCCCCCCCCCCTCTGTTTTCCCAAGGGGAAGAGAAAATAAGTGTGCTTCATTGAAGTAGCTTGCATATAAATTTTAAGTCAATAGAAGGAAATATTTCCTCGTGCGGCGCTGTAGGCAGGCTGTTAAGATTACTGCTGCTGTGGGTCATAGACCCAAAGTAGTTTTCAAAGATATTCAGTAATTTTGGGGCTTGTGGTCACAAATAGCCAGATCTCAGACTGAAGAGCACTGAATAATTCCTGTGGCAGAAGTACAGTGGTTCTTCACTTTCAGGAGGGACCTCACACATTTCTGAGCCTGCTGCTGGAGTGAGTCAACAAGAGCTGTGCAGAGCCTTGGTGGAAAGGTGTTTCAGCCAGCTTGGCCAATAATCTCATCTGGCCAACTTGGCCAATGATCTCTTTTAGCCAACTTGGCCAACTTGACCAAAGGTTGGCTTAAACAGCTTAAATAGGCGGTCATTGCTCATCTCCTCCAGCTCATGCAAAGGGCTGTGAGTTAGGGTATATTCATATAAGGGGTGAGGCAGGCAGAGCTGCCCAGACAAGGCTGATGGAGGGTGATGGAGCAAGCTGGAGAAAACGGCTCCTTCCGGAGGGACCACTGTGCTAGAAGAGGACATTTGGATCTCGTTGGAGAATCCTGTACAAATCCTTGTACTCATTATGTGCTGCCCCATGGCCTTCAAACACTAGGCTTTGAACCCGGAGCATTGGCATGGCTGGCATTTGTTAGAAATTGTGCTTTTCATTGTCCATATGTGGAGAATTGCTGGTGTCAAAATAATTTGGGGTGAGGGTTGGGGCCAACAGTTTTATTAACTTCTGGTACAGGGAGAAAAGGAGATGGGCAGAGTGAGCGTGCTTGCTCCGTGAGTTGTGGTCTGTGCAGTTGGCCATCTTACATATCCCAGCAAAAAGGCCAGTGGGTTTATAAAAAAGAGAGAGAGAAATGGAGATTACAGCACACTGTTGGTCAGATTATAGATATTTTATTCAAGTAGGTCAAATTTTGCGACTTATCTACTTATCAGTGTCTCAAAAAATTAAGCATAGCTTTAAAAGTTACAGTATTTACGCTAATGTATAAGTCACTGGAAGATCACTGGCTTTTATTTCACTGCCTCACAGAAGTGATAATCACCACAAAACCCTGCTGCCTCAACAAGTCCTTCCAGTATCTTGTTACCCCGTTCTCAGTACTGATGCTCAGATAGCTCCCCTGGGAGGCCGTGCTGAAATCCGTGTTTGCACAGGAGTCCACACACAGGGAGCTCATTGTAGGGCTGGGGTCTGAAGCCTCATTATATTTAAAAAAAATCCAAGGTGTTATGCTATCAAATATCACCAGAATGAGACTCAGCTATATTTCCCAGGATAAATGAGCACATTTGCTTTAATATTGTGGTGTTCACATTTAGATTTTCTTTCTGCAGTTTATTCACTTATTTTCTAATTCAGAAAATGCACTAATTTGCAGGTTTGCCCGTTACTGGTATGAATTAGGGTGCTTTTACCGTATAGTAAAATTAAAAACCACAGAGTAGCAATAATATCTGTACTGCAAAACACCCTCCTTAATTAAGCAATAGGACATGAAAGGCTGTATATTTCTGAGTGATTATAGCACACCTCATGTTGTTTTATAAGGCATGTAATCTAATGCAGAGTGACCACCCGAGAATTGTAGTAATTGCCCTAAAAACACTGCCTGGAGTGCCTGGTTGCTATTGTGAAATGCAATCAAGATGTAAAAATAAGAATTAGAGAGAGACCTGTGCATGAAAAAAAAAAAACCTCTCAAATGTGGCTGTTGCCCTCCATGATAGCCTCTCATCCCAGCCGTGTCTGGTGCAAAGTTTTAAAGAATGCAACTGAACGGTGAAAGTGCAAGTAAAGATTTGTAAACTCATTGTAAACAGCATATTCTTGACATGAAAATTGTTTAAGGGAATTAAACCCCCTTATAGACAGGATCTCACATGCTCGCCCGAGTTCTTTAGGTTTATGTTTAGCTTTTTACAGACCCTACTTGTTTTCAAGTTTTAACTAGGATTTTTTTGCATTTAGTTAATCACTTCTACATAAACAATAATTAAATGGCCATCACCTTGGAAACCGGCTGCAATGTTAATCTTCAACTCAAATATAGGGTCTGTTACAGCCAACAAAACAATTAACCCAATTTGTTCAGGCCACTAATACAAAAGATAAAACATTGAAAAATCAAACCTTAGTAGAGGCAAACATAAGCCCCATTTTGCAAGCAGTTGCATTCTCTGCTGACCTGGGGAGTGCTCTGGTTTTGTCTGTTGATGTGCATAAAGTAACCGGTAAAAACCCGTTCTGCTGGGCTGTTCAGCTTACATGGAGTTCCGCGTGGTTGTGGTAGGTACCACGGGGTGTTCTAACCAGACTAGGAGTTAGGAAAAATAGTGACTACAGCCTGCTACAGACTGAATAACAACTTCTGATATGTCCTAGTAGCATCCTGGGGGGATGCAGCCAAGGGTGAATACAGGTAAATGTAGTTTACCCCCTTCTAACTTGGGCAGTGTTGAGTTTATACCAAACAGGTAAGGATATCTATTTTTTATTTATTACTACACCACTGGAATGATGCCATTTGTATTCCTCCCAAGAACTCTGCAAAACACATGTCTGTTTAAATGGATGCTTTAGACTACCCTTTGGGAGAGAGGAGAAAAAAAGAGAGGGTGACAGACAGCCATAAATACCTTTGCTGGAAACTTTCAACCCAACCTTTTCTTTTTTTTTTTCTTTCTCCATTTTAGTTTTGAATTTTCTTTAATTGAAATCTCTATGGCAATTCTAGCCTTCATTGAACATTGAAATGCCAGTAGAACTGCTCTATAATGGAGGGCTGTGTAGCAAGACTGTACAATAATATCCTGGTGCAATATAACAGTAGGTAGCTGGGGAATGTAATCGATTTCCAAAAGAACTGGAATGACCCTCCTCGCAGACACGCAGCGCTCCGAAACTCCACTGACTCCAGCTCCGATCAGTTCTGGTTCACTTCACTCCTTAAAAGGAGGATGTTTAATCTTACCAAGAGCTGGTATGAAGCTTTTTTTTTCTTCCTTTTTGCTTTAAATAGTGTGTGCACCATTATGTTGTCACCTTTATTTACCTGCCACACTTTACCCATATGCCTTTATTAGGGTATATTTATGTAAAGTTGTAAATGTCAGTACTGGTATTATTTCTTTGCGAGACAGTGATTGCAGTCTAACCTCAGATGCCATCAGTTCAAAGGGGGGAGGATGGAGCAAGTACTGAAAAGGGGAATGACTCAGTTTAAGAGAATCCGGGATTTCTGTACGAAGGAGTTCTGATCGGGAGAGCTGTGCTTCCACTAGAAAAGATCCTTAATTGTGCATTAACGTGTAACCTTACCACATATATATGATAGCTATGAAATGGTTCTGCTTGTTTTTTAATGTGTCTTTCAATTTTTGAGAACTTTCCTTCTTTCCTTCTGAGATGCACTTGCTGCGGGAGACACACATGAATATTTACAGTTCTGAAATGAAATTCTCCTTCTTTGTATGTATGCATGTGTGGGATCAGGATCTAAGTAAAGCTCAGTTAAGGGACTATGCCTTTCTTGGTTTTTTGATTTCTTAATCTCTCCACATCCTATGAAGGTCTTCTAAGGGGTAGAACAAAATTTGGCTTGATGTTCAGTAAAACATGACAGACCTTAAGATGTATTTTGAAATATTTCTTATTTGAATTATCGGAAGCAATGCAAAAAATCATAGCACAGTCAACATTCTTGCCTTGTAAATACTCATTGTTTTATAGCAGATATAGCAGCTCTCTTTAAAAGAGAGACTTCTTTATGAAACAGTGTTCCTGATTTAGCAAAGATTTTACACTCGCCTTTCCGTTTCATAAACATGATCTTCAGGTTTCAAAAATTTCCCTTTACAGACAGAAGCGCTATCAGTTCCCTTTTATAAACAATTAAATGCATTTGCATTTCAGATGAAACTGTCAGACAAACCATACTCTCCTCTTTGGATCCTTCTTTTGCTGCTTGCCTCTGCTGAATGGTTTATTGCTTCCCTCTTCTTTTCATTTTCCTTGTTTCATGCCACCGTCGCCACTGCCTGTCTCTTAGCTCGGCTTGCTTAGCCTCTGGTACGCTCAGTGATATTTAAATATAGTAATACAGTATCAGTTTTTTATAAAACTGATAAAAAAAAAGTCGAAGACTTCACATTCAAAAGCATAAACATGAAGTAATCAAAAGGAACAGTGTTTGCCTTAATTTAGCTGCATCAATAAAGCCTTGCGGTCCCACAGAAATATGAAAATGAAATTATTAGTCTTTTTTTTCGATTTTAATGCCACTTTAGAGTGTGCCCAAAGCTAATATTTTAACTAAAAAAGGGTAACATAGTCCCTTGTGATATTCACCACTTTTTCCCCGCTGCCTGTGCAGATGTGCTGTACCGGCAGGCCGGGAGGTCAGCGCTGCCAGTTTTCAGTTCGGGGTTTGGCCGCCAGAGGGGGGTGCGCCGTGCTCCTGCCTGCCCGCTGCCCGCCCGCTGCCTGCACCGCCGCTTGCAGACCTGATGAGACGCGGATTTCAATTTATCCCTTTGCAGGTTCAGCGTTAGAGATGTGATGCAATTCCTCAAATCATTGCAGTGAGAAAGACACTGAACAACCCGGAGCCTCTTCCCTCTTCACCCCGCTATTCATCAGGCATTAATGAGTTGGCTGTGTATTTTTCTCATACTAAATAAAGAAGCTCAGGGACTAAGGACCTTTGCAAACCTTATCACCTCCCACTTTCCTGGACACCTGCCTCTTTCACCTGCCTTCTCCAGAATAAGAACGGACAATGATATTAATCTCCTCCTTTTTCCCCTGAAAATCTCAAGTCCTTTTAAAACAAAATGTTATGCTGCACACACGCTTCACCTTAATAACAAGAAGGAGAAGATGAATGATGCCTGAGAGGTATTTATCATGTCACCGATAGTACTGTTGGTGAACAAGGTGCGCTAAAAAACTACCTTGACTAGAACAGAATTACAATGTGCACATTTCCCTGTGTTTAGGGAAACGGGGGAGCACAGGGGAGCTGCTGGGGAAGGCTGGGGAGTGTTTTAAGAATCTGGTTGCAAACAACTGTTAGAATTGCAGATATACATTTAGTAGCTTTAATTCAGTCTTTGAATCTCCCAGGATTCATGGGTCAGTCAATAAGGTACTATGCATTTATCTTCAGAATTAAACCTGAACGCTGAGGTTTTGCCACTCCTGTATAAAAAGGTCTCAGGCCTGCACCTACTGTGCTTGGACATCCAGGGTTACACAGAACTTGACGGATGTCGCTAGGTAGCTCTTTGCCAATGATCTTTCTATTATAAAAACAGGGTTTCAGTCCCAAATGTCAATATTGTCCAAATCTTCCTTTCTTTCTGCAGGTAGCCAACAGTCTGTTTTCTGTTTTTTCTGTCTTCTCCATCCAGAGATGGTCTTGTGGGTATAAAGCCTGTGAAACATTTTGGAAATGAATACCGTTATGCAAATTGTTGCTAGAAACAGAGCACAGACCTACACATTTGCGCGGTTTTGGCTGGGATACAGTTAATTTTCTTCATCGTAGCTAGTATGGGGCTATGTTTTGTATTTGTGCTGGAAACAGTGTTGACAACACAGGGATGTTTTAGTTACTGCTGAGCAGTGCTTACACAGAGTCAAGGCCTTTTCTGCCTCTCACCCCACCCCACCAGCGAGCAGGCTGGGGGTGCACAAGGAGCTGGGAAGGGACACAGCCAGGACAGCTGTCCCCAACTGACCAAAGGGCTATTCCATACCATATGACATCATGCTCAGCATATAAAGCTGGGGGAAGAAGAAGGAAAGGGGGGATGTTCGGAGTGATGATGTTTTGTCTTCCCAAGTAACTCTTAGGCGTGATGGAGCCCTGCTTTCCTGGGGATGGCTGAACACCTGCCTGCCAATGGGAAGTAGTGAATGAATTCTTTATTTTGCTTTGCTTGCATGCGCAGCTTTTGCTTTACTTATTAAACCGTCTTTATCTCAACCCACAAGTTTTTTCACTTTTACCCTTCTAATTCTCTCCCCCATCCCACCAGGGGGGGAGAGTGAGTGGCTGGGTGGGGCTTAGTTGCCAGCTGGCGTTAGACCACGACAGTCCTTTTTGGCACCCAACATGGGGCTTGAACAATTCGAGATAACAACAGATTTGATTGGAATGTGCTAGATGTAATTTATAGCTGTTATTGCTGTTTAGCTGTTAATTGACAGGCTTCTGTCCTTGCCATGGGGCTTGCTTGCCTTACTGTATATTAGAGCCTAGTGCTCATTAGTGGCTGCTTTTTGCTTTTGCTGCTTGCTGTACTGCTATACTGCATCTTACTCTACTGTGCCTGGGAACATTTTGATAACAGATACGGCCATGCGCCTGGGCTGGCAGATGGCCAGGGCATTGCTGCTGCTTCTGTGCTGCTGCACTGAACTGGCTGGAACTCTAGCGCAAACTTGAGTCAAAAGGATTGTGACCTATGGATGAGTCCACGCAGGACCAGGACACCCTGAAGCATCTGTGGCCGTGGATAACCCCAGGCCAGAGCAGGTATATCTCGGAGCGTCTGGGGCCATGGTTATGTCTGTGCCGCAGCAGGTATACCTCTGAAGGGATTGTGGCCCAAGGATAAGTCCATGCTGGAGAAGGTATACCTTGAAGCATCTGTGGCTGTGGGTAAGTCTATGCTGCAGCAGTTATACCTAAGCATCAGTGGCTGTGCATGAGGTCATGCTGGAGCACTTCAAAGTGTGTGGCCATGGATAAGCCCACAACAGAGCAGGTACTCCCCTGGAGGGACTGCAGCCATGGGTAAGGCCATATTGGAGTAGGTTTACTTCTGAAGGGACTGTGGCTGTGGGTAAGGCCATGCTGGAGCAGGTGTATTTCTGAAAGCATTGTGGCCCATGGAGAAGGCCGCACTGGAATGGGTGCACCTCAAAGCAGCTGTGGCTGTGGATAAGTCTATGCCACAGCAGGTGTACCCCTAGAGAGACTGTGGCTCATAGATAAGGCTCCACTTGGAGCAGGTACAACCCTAAGGGACTGCAGTCTGTGGATAAGTCCAAGCTGGAGCAGGGGCAAGGGGAGGAGTTCATTGCAATGTTGAACCTTATGGTCTGGTCCAAATGGGTTAGGGGTGGAGATTGTAATGGAAATACCTTTAAATTGTTGTAACTTGGGATTTGAGTTGCATGTTATGGGAATTACTATAGCAGAACTCCTTGTTGCTAGCCAGGCCAGGAGCAAGCGGAAGAGTTCATCATTGCAATGTTAAACCCTATAACCTGGCCCAAAGGGACCAGGGGTGGAGATTGCAATGGATGTACTTTTAAATAGATGTAACCCATGATCTGAGTTGCATGTTATAGGAATGACTATAGCAGGAACCACCTGAACCAATGGAGGAGAAGCGTTAGAAGAAACAGTGCAAGTGCAGCAGTGACCCAACCTGAGCTGGCTTTGGTGCCCAGTAACTCCATGCAACACACCACCTCTCCTGTCCTGGGTGACCACCTTCACAGATGGAGCCCAACGTCATGGAGTAAATGAACTCGGTGGACATTTTATGGACATTTTACAGGTGTGGTCCATAGACTAAGGGACTGATATCTGTGTATTCTGTCAAAGGATGGGAAGGGTGGTGGTGGTTAATGAGGTTGTATTGGACAGTGTGAGACCTGAGCATAACATAAATGCTATGGAATAAGGGGTGCTGGTTTTGGCTGGGGTAGAGTTAATTTTCTTCATCGTAGCTAGTATGTTTTGGATTTGTGCTGAAAACAGTGTTGACAACACAGGGATGTTTTAGTTACTGCTGAGCAGTGCTTACACAGAGTCAAGGCCTTTTCTGCCTCTCACCCCACCCCACCAGCGAGCAGGCTGGGGGTGCACAAGGAGCTGGGAAGGGACACAGCCAGGACAGCTGTCCCCAACTGACCAAAGGGCTATTCCATACCATATGACATCATGCTCAGCATATAAAGCTGGGGGAAGAAGAAGGAAAGGGGGGATGTTCGGAGTGATGATGTTTTGTCTTCCCAAGTAACTCTTAGGCGTGATGGAGCCCTGCTTTCCTGGGGATGGCTGAACACCTGCCTGCCAATGGGAAGTAGTGAATGAATTCTTTATTTTGCTTTGCTTGCATGCGCAGCTTTTGCTTTACTTATTAAACCGTCTTTATCTCAACCCACAAGTTTTTTCACTCTTACTCTTCTGATTCTCTCCCCCATTCCACCAGGGGGGAAGTGAGCGAGCGGCTGGGTGGTGCTTAGTTGCCGGCTGGGGTTAAACCACGACAGTGTTGTAGATTCAGACAGGTCTCACGGAGATCAACTATAACGCTTGTCTAAATAACAGAATGGTTTGCGGAATCGGACAGGTATGCTGCATTTATTTATATAAGCTTTTGGAGACCAAGAGGTGAAATTTGGCATATCAAATTGTCAGCACACTGGCAGCTAAACCCCCTTCTGTCTGTTGCAAGGCGTTGTTGGATTTACATGCTTTCTTTTTAGCATGCTCAAGTCCTTCCTCAGCCTTCTGGAGCCCCCATTTTAGCTGCCTGCTATAATGTGAAAAACCACATCTTTAGGTAAGAGGAGCCTTAGCCTCATCGGGTGGAAAGGACATAAAAAGTGTCTGACATTATTAAACTAAGCATCCTTAGTCATCATGTGGCAACAAAGCACATGGAGGAATTAAGTTTTGAAACAAAATAAGGTTAATAAAAGAAATGTTTGAGGTAGGGCATACAAAAGGTACAGGTTATACTAGTTGGAGATGCCTGTAATCTATCAGTGCGCTCAGAAGAAAGGACTGGCTTTCATATTTCTTCAGCTGAAGTAATCAAAAAAGCAGAGCACCAGTCAGTCTTTTACTGGTGCAGTCTAGCTTCAGTAGGCTGGAAAACATACTTGTATCCTAAAGGTGCTGCCCAGTAACTTCTTGTGAAACCATGTTTGCTTAAAGCAGTGAAGGGAACAATGTTGTTTGGGGAAATGCAAAAGTTGGGTGAAAAACCCCCTATATATTGTGTTTCTGGCCCCATTCATTTGTATCTTACCCCTTTTCCGAGTCATAATCTTTATTAACAGTCCAGATGCTAATTTCAGCTGGATAGAAAGAGTTGTCATGGAAAAAGGTGACTCAGGTACAGGATCTGTAAGAGTAAAGACCAGGGCCATGTTGGCCAACACAGTGTCCGAAGTGTGGATAGGCATTGTGCTAGGATTTTCCAAAGCAACCAGTGATTGCTTACCCTCCTCTAAAACAGGTTTACAAAAGGCAGTTCCTGAATATTGTCTGCAATAGGTTGCTCAGCAAGAATAGACAAGTCAGTTTTAGGACATCGTGGCTGCAGATAGAAAACATTGTGTGAGAGTGGAGTAGGTCTGCTTTTAGGGGAGTTGGTGGATATATTGCCATTTACAGTAGTTGATACAGCTGATTACCATGGTTACCACACAGAAGCACTATGCACTTGTTTGTAATTTTGGTTGCATGCTTAGAGAAAGAGAGAGGGAGGGATAAAAAGCGTATTTGAGAAGTGTAGCTTGTACTTAACTCATAGGGGTCTTGTAAGGTTGAATTAGCTAATATTTTCTGCTTTGCTTTGGAGATGTAAAAACTACTTACATTTTATTACTGTTATTTTTTTTTTTTATTTGGATGAATCTTTCTAGGTTTAAGAAGTCACATTTCTTAAATACCTTAACCTTTCAGACCTGTAGGAAGAATTTTATATTACGGGAAAACCTTTGCTCCTAAGGAGAATAGAAGATAGATGATCCAGTAATTAAGGTGCTGAGCTGCACCTTAAAAGATCTCAGTTAAATTCCTGGCTCTGAGAAATCCTTCCTGGTAGTAAGTCACTTTTTTTTAATTAGGACTCAGTTTACCCTCAGTGAAGGGTAATACTTTCCTTTCTCACCTGGTCTACTTAGATTGTAAATTCAGAGACTAGAGACTGCCCTCGACTACCTGTTTGCATCTAGCGTGGCTGTAATAAGAAGCTGGTCCTAACTGTGTCTTGTGTTTCCTTGAATAGCCGTATCAACTACGAACAATTTAAGGATGGGATAACTATTTTCCTTGCGTTGTTTAGGTGTCTTCAGTGGACAGTCAAAAAGGTGAAGGAGATGTCATTGTAAATTAGCTACTTTTTCTGACTTTAGCTGTACAAACATTCATAGTCAACAGACTGCAGTTTTATTACAGAGTCATGAGAGCTATTTTACTCTGGTATCTTTAAATTAACCAAGGTGTTAACTAAGGTAGTAAAGAAAATGTCTCTTTTAAGCTTACTGAAACTCCATGCAGACTGGGAAGGCAGGTCCTCTGCTTGCAAATGCTCATGTAGCAACAGTGTCATCATTCTACGTCAGCTGGATGGCTGGCTCAGTATCCTGATATTTAAGGGTAGATTCCCACTTTAAAACCCTAAGCAAAGTGGAGAAGGGATGTCTCAATTACTCTGATTCATCTTGAAATTGAGAATCAGGAGATTAATGAAAGCTTTAGTAGATGTGAATGGGAAGATAGGTAGCAAAATAAGCTTTTCCTCAATCCTTTTTGTGACAGGGTTATGTTAGAGGGCCACAACCTATTATTCTATCTTGGAGCTGCTGGGCAGGACTGATATGAAACATTGGGAATATAGTCTGTCCAGATTCCAGAGGGCTTGCTTATGCTGAGCTCTGAAAAAGTAAAATATAGGCAGAATATGAGCCAGCAGCTCAGGGTGCAAATTTTAGGCACATGGAATAAACTGGAAAGCATGTGAACTCCCTCTGCCATGCAGAATGGCTAAATATAATGCAGAAATCCAAGCTGAATGCTGGAGGTCTTTTCTTCTTTTTTGTCCTAAGCAGATCACTGGTAAAAATAATTTCTCTGCCACCAGAGAGCTCCTGCAAGAATGTACTCTAAAAGCTGATGGGATGGGCTAGTTGAATATATTATTTCTCAAAACATTTTAAAAAATATGTTTTTATTTGCTTTTGTTAAAGTAATGTTAAAGTAATAAGTGCTTTGTGTCTCTTTGGTATGTAACCTTGCCTCCAAACTGTGCTGACCAGGTCTCCAGAACAAAGAACATTAATACACCCATGTGATCCCTGTGAAAACCACAAATGTATTATCCCTGATGCAAATTATTCCAAAGAAGAAAATCTTTTTTTCTCGTGTTGGTAGGTATAACATTATATATGGCACTTCTAATAAGAGTTTCTAAAATAGCTATGCTGCATAAAAGGTGAGAGGGATGAATAATTAGGTCTAGGCAAAGAAGAAGTATTTCAAAACATTTATCATAGAGCTGCATCACAAGAGAAATGACATCCCAGTTTTAATTTGTCAGTAAACTGGACAACTGGATGCAAAGGGGTCACTCTCACAGAACACAGATAGTCCGGCTGCCTTCCCCTGCACACATGCAATGAAATTTCTTTTCTTCTTTTTTTCTTTCTTCTGCTACAGACACATCTGAGACTTTGTTTCAATTACATTATTTAAAATTAATTGCACTTTTGAAGTTCCGTAGACATGAAGCAGAGGATATTCTGCAAACCCCATGAATGAAGATATTAATAAAGTATTCTGCATAAATATGCCCAGACTTACACTGAGAAGGAAAAGATATTTGATCCGAGAGTTTTCTTGGACTGGAATAAGTGGTCCAGGCCTCTGAGCAGTGGAGTGGTGACTGAGCGGTTGGCTTCAGTGTCTTTAGTTGTATATCAGGAAAGAGGTGACAGAAGGTACTGTAGATCTGAGAGCAGAGAGAGGCTGCTTCGGGTCACATCACCTCTTGTTTTAACTGGAGACTGGTTCTTCTCATTTGCCATTCAAAACTGTGGTTTTATAATAAGTGTCAGGACCTGTGGGTCAGCAGAGCAGTGGAAAGGCTGGCTGTCCCAGCTCAGTATGGCTGCAGCGAGTTCATCGGTGCTTCTTTCTGGCAGCCTGGCTCACCTTGGCCATCAGCTCTCAGCCAGCTGTGCAGTCGGGGCCTTGGGCAGTGGAGGCATGGAGGCAGTTTCAGCTAGTGCTAGGTGTCTACGGTATATTGCCTGTGGTTTAGTCCAAACTATTTCACACCAAGGGCCCTCTTCTAAACACTGAATTAGGTGGACTCTTTCAAAACTTCATGGGTGATAGCCCTGGAAGTAGAAAGTCTTCATGACTCACTGAGTATTGTCTGTGAGGAATGATTGAAGCCATCTACTCACAATCCCACTAATCCCCTGCCATGTATCCGAGATGGGACATCAGAATTCCTCCGACGACTGTATCAAATGCCGCGCTCAAGTCCTGCATGAGGAGTTATTTTTCAGAGTTCCGATAAAGGGAAATGTAGGTTATTATGAGAAATGGATATAAATTTAATAACAAGGTCTGATATAAGCAGGAAGGCTTTTTACATTGTCTGTTCTACTAAGATTACGGACAGCCTCTGTAATGTGATGTGCCAGCAAAGCAGAAAAATGTTTTATGCTATTACAGCCTGGTGTTGGGAGTGTGGATCTTCCCTTTTCAGCGATTCAAGTGTAGTGGAAAGAGATTTGTGTGCAAATAGCAGAAACAAACAAACAAACACAAATTCAATAGCTGAGAAAATCTTTGGATACTATGGCTGTTTTCCTAGAAAAGCTAGTAAAGTGTGTCAAAGTGAATGCTCCAAAAATCTAACTGTCCTTTTAGAGTTAATTCAGGAATTTCACTGATTTAAACAGAAAGCTCTGTAGGTGGGACATGGCCTCTTAATATAGGGCTTGAGCAGTTTGCTACCTGATGCTTTGTGACCATTTGCAGCCTTGAGGAAGTTATTCACAGCAAGAGGAACAGATGCTGTTGGAGTTTTGTACAATTGGGCATTTTGAGGAAGAACTGCTGTTGAAGTCAGAGAGAATAGCACTTCTTTTGTGAAAAGGCTGGTTTACATTTAAGTCAGTAACCGTTGCATTGACGATTGCTACAGAACATAGATGTAGCAGTTATGCTGAGTGTAGAATTAATTAGCAAGTTTTCAAGGTTATGAGGTATCGAACCAGTGTTTCTGGTTTAAATTCAATGGATTCTACAGCAGAACACAGCTGGGTTATATGCAGAAATGAATCAACCTTAAGAACATCACAAAAAATGATGACCAGGTTTCAAGCAAAGAGATCAGCTGGGAAACACTTGATAAATGCGTGGAGAGCCTTCCATTGCTGTTGTACAGTGAATTGCTTTTTGTTACTGTCTGAATGAAACAATGGCAGAACATTATGCAGTTTCACAGCAAAGGAACATCCCAAGGTATCTCAAAAGAATGTGAAGACAACAAGGTGAAGAACCCACCACTGAGAGCTGGCAGCACTGTTTCTTCAACTGGTTGTCTGTGATTATGTCACGGTCTCTTTCAGCAGGACCCATTTTTCGGAGTGTGCAAGAAACGGCACACAGGTCACTGAATCAAGGAGTCTGGTCCGTGTGATTATCCTCAGTGCTCAGGGTAAGGTCCCCATCTCATTTACTGAACACTAGTCAAATCTTGTTTTGAACAGAATATTTTCCCTGCCTTGTAGAGCGATGCTTGTCACCATGGTGTCTGAGTGCCTGATGTATGTTGACAATTTTACCCTTTCCATGTCCCAGCAAGCGCAAGATGTGGTATTAAGAGTATTTCATATACGAAGGACACAGATATAGAGAAATGAAGTGATTTATGTGGGTCCATGCAGGAAGTCTACAACAGAGTTGGAAAAAATGCCACCATGGCTGTGCTTACATTAGCAAGTACTAGGGCACTTGTAGAAGGGGGGCTGTAACACTGAGAGGAGTGGTGCTGAAAACCTCTGGCATCCACACTAAATTTGTTTTGGAGGCTTTACTTCAGACTGGGTCTGCTCTCATCCAGGGAAATGAACTCCTGTTGGCAGCTGGAATGCATCAGGGGTGCATCTGCAGCACATCCTTTGGTTTAATTTAACCCCCAAAGAGTCTAGTTTGCCTACTCTGAAACCACTCATGGTACGAGCCTACAGGTGATGATCAGAAGACTGGCTCCTAGCACACAGTCCTGACCGTAGTGAAAGTACTGCTGTAGAAACACCCTCTGTCTCCTTCCACGCTCAATTCCTCTACAGTATTTAAGATGAATCCCAGGAGGCACTTCCTACAGTATCTCTGACATCGCGTGTAAAACCAGGCAATTACTTGCAGATTATTGATACTGTCCTTGGCTCACTTTTCTCATTTAAAACCTTCCTCTCAGCAAGCTCACTGCCTCACATGGCTTCAGCGATCTGCTTTGCATCAATGACTTACAAATCTACCTGTTCTCTCCTGACCTCCCTGCCTCCATCAAGTCCAGCAGCTTGTCGTGTTTCTCTCTAAAATTTCCCTCTGAATGTCTTGCCCTCCATTTAAACTTCACATGGCAAAAACATCATAGCTCAGTGAGCTGCTTGAAGTCATTACAGCAGGAGCCCAGACAGCCATTAAACATAATAAAATTTTACATATGTCTTAGGTTAGTGGTAGAAAGAAAAATGTTTCAGCTAATTGAGCTAATTTTTTATTAGGTATTTTATTTCAGTATTGTATTAAATAAGTGTACTTCAGTAACTGTACTTCGAGTGTTTTATAAATGATAGAACAAAGTTTATCTGATATAATGTTTAGTTCAGCTTTTGAAATAAATTTCTCAGGCATCACAGAGGGCAAACATCCATTCTCATGCTTGTGGATCCCTCTGTCATGTTTGACACTGTTGGCCACAAGCTACATTTGCTTGTCTCAGGGAGGCCGTGAGCCCCAGGGTAATGAGCTTAAATGGAGTGAGACCTCCTTCAAGGCATAGTTGCAGCAGGCAATGATAGCAAACAGCACTGTTGTCAGGAGACCTCTCACTGATACGATCCCACACAGATTCCCCTCTCTCTATAGAGGTATTCAATATATGAGTCAGTAGGATGTAGGAATCTCTGAATCTGGGATCTGGGATGGCTAAATCAAGAAAGGGTTAACAAGAAACAAGAAAACAAGAAAGAGTTCTTCCGGTATGTAAGTTGCAAGCAGAAACAGAAGGAAAACATAGGCCCACTGTTAAACAGTAGAGGTGAATCAGTCACCAACAATGCTGAAAAGGCAGAGGTTCTCAACACCTTCTTCACCTCTGTTGGATCCCAGCCATTGGGAACGAAAATCTAGGAGGATCCAAACATAGACCCACCATCAGTGATGAAGGAGTTAGTATGTGAATTACTACAGGAGCTTGACCCCTACAAATCGATGGGCCCTGATGCCATCCACTCGAGGGTGTTGAGAGAGCTGGCTGATGTCATTGCGGGGCCACTCTCTATAATCTTCGAGAAGTCGTGGAGATTGGGGGATGTCCCAGAGGACGGGAGGAAGGCAAATGTTACCCTTATCTACAAGAAGCGCTCAAGGAAGGTTCCAGGTAATTATAGGCCCATCAGTCTTACTTCAATCCCCGGGAAAGTCATGGAACGGATCCTCCTGGGGGCCATCATGAGTCGAATGAAGGCAACACAGCTTCACCAAGGGCAGGTCGTGCCTGACAGATCTGGTGGCTTTCTATGATAAAGTGACCTGCTCGGTTGACATGGGGCAAGCAGGTGACGTTGTCTACTTGGACTTCTCCAAGGCTTTTGATATGGTTCCCCACGGCCTCCTCCTGGAGAAGTTGATGCATTATGGCCTGGACAAGTGGTCTGTGCAGTGAGTGAGGAATTGACTGATGGGCTGCACCCAAAGGGTAGTGGTAAATGGCTCTTTTTCAAACTGGCAACCCGGCACAATCCCCCGGGGATCGATATTGGGCCCTACGCTATTCAATATCTTCATAAGTGATCTGGATGATGGGATCAAGTGTAGCTTGATGAAGTTTGCTGATGACACCAAACTGAGTGGGGAAGTAAACACTCTGGAAGGGAGGGCCACCCTGCAGGAAGATCTGGATAGGCTGGAAGAGTGGGCTAACAAGAACCTTATGAAGTTTAACAAAGACAAGTGTAAGGTCTCGCACCTGGGAAAACATAATCCAGGAGTGCAGCTCAGACTGGGATCCACCTGGCTAGAGAGCAGCTCCGTGGAAGGGGACCTGGGGGTTCTGGTGGACAGGAAGCTCAACATGAGTGAACAGTGTGCTGCTGTGGCCAAGAAGGCCGATAGGATGCTGGGTTGCATCAACAAGGGCAGCACCAGCAGAGAGAAAGAAGTCATCACCCTGCTCTACTCAGCGCTTGTCAGGCCACACCTGGAATACTGTGTACAGTTCTGGTCCCCGTTATACAAAAAAGATGTGGAGAGGCTGGAGGGGGTCCAGAGAAGGGCCACCAACATGATGAAGGGTCTGGGAAGCTTGCTGTATGAGGATAAGCTGAGAGAGCTGGGTTTGTTCAGCCTTGAGAAAAGGAGGCTTAGAGGTAATCTCATCACCATGCACCAGTACTTAAAGGGGAGCTACAAAGAAGATGGAGACTCCTTTTTTACAAGGAGTCACATGGTGAGGACAAGGGGCAATGGGTACAAGTTACTCCCAGGGAGATTCTGATTGGACATGAGAGGTAGATTTTTCACAATGAGAACAGTCAATCATTGGAATAATCTCCCCAGGGAAGTGGTTGACTCCATTATGCTGACCATGTTTAAGACTCAGCTGGACATGGTGCTGGGCTATCTTGTCTAGATTGTGCTAGAAACGTTGGACCAGACGATCCTTGAGGTCCCTTCCAACCTGGTATTCTATGATTCTATGATAAATCCTTGTCCCTGCAATGCTGGCCAAGATTGTCTTGCCATAAAAAGGCTGCTCATACCTTTTGACCAGAAGGCAGGGCCGTTCAATGACTCAAACGGTGTTATATACCTTGATGTTGTCAATAGTAAGAGACGTGTCTGGGTCAATGACGGCTGTTCTGTGATGCACGATTAGCCTGAAATGGAGATCAGAGAGGAGGAAAGGACACAGAAGAGGTATACTATGTCGTGCGGCAGCAGCTACACACGACCGCCCAACTCGTCTGCTTCATTAGGAAACCCTGCCAGAACCTCCCTGACCCACCTCCGCAGCTGCCTGTACTGGGAGCTGTGCAGAAGATGTTGTATTTGAGGAATTAGTGATCTCAAACATGCCTTGTTTGCTCTATTGGCCATTGCATTTAGGGCTTGAGAAGCCCATATGTTATTAATATAATCTGTAAGTTATATCGTAACTTACAGAATGGAAAGGAAAACTCTGAAAGAAAAACTACAGAAAGGAAAACTCTGTGTGGATCAAGGGGTGGAATGTATTGATCTTGACCAGGAGACCATTGCACATTGAGGAGTTGGTGATGCACATAGCAGTTAACCTGAGCAGCCTGTGCCATGCTGTGCTCTGCTGCATGTCCAGCATGGCCTTCAGGCTGTGTTGTGTTGCACAAACCCCCTGACCGCAG
The DNA here is from genome assembly GCF_047370975.1 of Nipponia nippon. Lineage (NCBI taxonomy): Eukaryota > Metazoa > Chordata > Aves > Pelecaniformes > Threskiornithidae > Nipponia > Nipponia nippon. Next base: position 118,158,848 of record NW_028262358.1, on the reverse strand, counting down.
GAAAATCTCAGCCAGCTCATTGTAAGAGTGATCCGGCAGGCAGCTCCCACTCAGTGCTGGTGATTACACTGCCTGCGTGGCCTTGCCTTTATCTAAAATTGCAGCAAGAAGTTGTCATGAGAACATCCGTTGTGAATAGAGTTGTTTTATTGTAAGAAAATTATATATTAGCTCGAATGACCAAAAAGGAGATATTTCTCTCCCTGGACAGGATCTGCTCTGCACGGTGTGCCATGGGAAAATCCATCCGGGGTCCATGAGATGCTGCACGAACATGGAGGTGCCACTGTCTGAAGGGATGTAAGATTTACTTGCTGTCTACATTCCTCTTCTTATTCTGTCCTATTAAAACAGTTATCAGTCTGCCTTACCCAGCAGCTTGAACATCACAGAAGAACTTTCGCCCACATCGTGCAGTGGCAGGGTTGTCAGTTTTGGATGACTTCTAGAATGAAAGATTTCGGGCAATCTTCCCCCGTTTCTGGGTAAAATGTCCCTAGACCCTCACAACATGGCCAATTAAAACTGAAGTTGGGGTTTCACTTTGCCTCATGAGGCAGCATGGGGTGCTGCTCTCCACCAGTGCCCAGGAGACTTACCTTGCCCAGCCATGCTGGGCAATGCATGTCTCCGGGTACTTTTGTTTGTCAATCCCACAACCTACTGGTCTTTACCTCAGCAAGAGAATATCTGCTGCGATTAGTAAGGAGCAGAGCGGAGAAATCTCTGATTTGGCAGAAGTCCCCCTTGATTGATTTCCAGATCACACAAGATAACCAGCTGCCAAGCCTCGGGAGCACTCCAAGTAAGCATTCACATAAGCAGACACCACACGTTTGACAGATGTTAGTCACATTGCTTAATGCTCCATTGGATGCTACAGATGTGAGCATGGTATAAGAACCTACAGAGGAAAGAAGGGGGATAGAAAAAAAAACACCAAATGACAATTTCCCTGAAGAGATCATTTCCACACTTCCTCTCTAGATTCTCAATGCAAGTTCTGTTGTATAATTAATAGCATATCACCTTTATTCCCATACCAGTCTTATGCCTTACAGGCTGTCATCTGAAAACACAGGCATAGATTTTGTGCTGTGCCAGATTTCAGCTAGCAAAAGGTTATGGGAGAATGTTATAACAGAGTCATTTATAGAATTTTAATTTCAGATTATTAACATATATATATATATATAGGCATAGGTTAAGTCGACCCATAGTCCTATCTAACCTTTGCCTGCTAGAGACACCCAAAGTACTTTCCCTAAGCTGCAGGTAGGAAGGTGGAGGAAGGCAGGAGCAGCACATATCTACTTTGGTTAGCAGAGTTATATGGCAAGACGGCTCGGCTGCAGGAGGTGGATCTTTACCAGTATCCTGTCCTGGGATTTCTCTTAAGATCCACACCACAATTTATATTCCTAAAGTCATGAGAAATAACATCTTTCCTGAAACCAGACCTTTGCTTTCCCCAGTTGTACTTGCCATACTTCAAAACGTGCATGAGCTGTGAACCCTGTCATCAGGACGGAGCTTTCAGCTGTGGGAATCCAGCAGCCTCCTGCATCCTTTTCCTTATAAGCTCAGAACGAGGGCTGTAACAACGTAGTCCGAAATGTCTGGAAGAAAGGATGTCTGATGTTGCATGCTCAGAAGATTTACAGGTTTGGAAACATAAATTCAGTTGTACAGATATTTCTTGGTCCTGAACATATCCCTAAATGTTTTTACCTCGTACCATCATTACTGTGAAATCTCACTGTTAAATATTTTGTTCTGTTATCTGTGTTACATAAGGCTCTGAAATAAGATCTCGAACAATTTAGCTTGCTTGTGTGTACAGAGCAGTAAACAGATACAAATTCAAAAGGAAAAGGAGAAAAAAAATGCCCTCGAGAAAAGTATGAATGAGCTTGAAAAGGGCAAATAAAACAGCAGAGACATTTATATTGGTCTCTCCTACTGCTCTGAACAAAACAATTATGAGATAAGAGAGGCAAGAATGGGAGGAAATTCTTTCATTTTTCACGTTGGAAGTCTAAAGGATCCAACAGCCTGTTTATGAAGAGCAATAAAGAAGATGCATGAACTCGGTAAAGATGTTGTTACAAATATATCGCCCTGTTTGGAAAGGCCAGGAGTTTGGGGTTTTGGGGGGCTTTTCTGGTTTTTGGTAGTGTTGTTGCTTTTTATATAGAGCTATCAGCTAAGTTTTTAAGAGTGGAATTTTTTTTGTCAAGAGAGCAATAACTGACAAGAATGGTTTGTTATAACTAGCAGAGAGGACTAATGCTTTTATTTAGGATTTGGAAATGGTATGAAAAAAAGGCAGATGGGAACCTGAATTTAATGAAGCTTAAATAAGCAAATATATCATTGGCGAGCTTTTAAACAAACTTAAAAGCAACTATTCCTTGTTCCTAATTTGAAGCTTTAAAAAACAGAATGCATTTGCCTGATACAATGATGCTAAAAATGGTGGCTGATGTTCCAAAGGGAGATTTATTACTTTTTTTGCTTTCCAGCCTGAAATGTGTGTTCTCTTGAAATGGTGCATGGAAGCTCATCTTTCTGCCAGTTAAGGGATGATGTTCACAGCATTACGGCACTTAAAAAGCAATAAAATTAATGTATGTATATTTTTTCCCTGAATTTTCCATCTCTTGTATAAAGAAAAAAAATAACGTATTCCAATACAGGAATGTGAATATGTTACTAGCCTAGTAGTGACCGTATTATCCTGTGGAAGAAAATCCAGGCTTAGGAACAACCGTAAGGTCTCCGCAACTCTTCCACTGTTCCCCCTACCAAGAAACTTTTTTTCTTAGCAAAATCTAGCAGTCTGAGTGAAGTGTGTGCTGCAATAACTTTTACTAGTGCTGTATTCCCCTATCATAATTAGACATCAAAAAACGTTTAGACCAGAAATCTCTCCAAGTCAAGAAATCAAAAATTAAGTAATTCCATAATCTTTTAAAATTATTATTAGTGTAATAACCCCCTCTGGGGATTCACTACTGTAGCAAAGCCTGTGATTAAGGTTGCTCAGCCCTTATCATTGTTGAATTCTGTTTTCAGTGGTTTATAACTTTGCCAGACTGTAATAATTTGGATTAAAACTTTCCCAAAATGTGAAAAGCATCTGTGTTTAGCTAAATATTTTAGGACGCTTTCAAGAAAAATGAATCAGCACTTTTCAAAACTGGGTCAGGGAAAATATGTTTTTCTGCCAATATTAAAACAAAAATCTTACAGTTGTTTTATTAACAAGATTTTGCCTGTTCTGCTTTTAACTGTTATTTCAGGCAGGGACTTGAAATTTGGCAGGTGGATTGCCTGTGTGTCAGGGAAGTGCTGGCCTTGCACACAGCTACCTCCATTTAGCCAAACTGTTAGTCTCTGAAACATCTTTATATGCTTTTTTGGTCACTGGAGGGTTATTCTAGGTCCTAAAGGCTTCAAATCCAGTGAGAACCCTGAGAAGGTGAGACAAGCTGGGCACTGCTGCAGCGCGAATGGCTGGGACGTGAAGCGCAACAGGAGGAGGAAAATGGACGTGGCCATAGTGACTGGGATCAGGAGCTCAGAGGTGGGTCTGTAGTTTGGAGGTGGAGGAAAAAAGTGGAAAAATCCTGGTAAAGAACTGGGGGAAGATCTGTGAACAGTACCTGGAATCAGTAGAGGAGCCCTGGGGCTGGTATTTGCACAAGGACAGACTGTAGCTACACCTGAATTAGTAAGACAGCATGAGCGCACATGTCCCAGCACTGGACTACTATAGTTTGTTTTGTTATATTTGTTATATATATTTGTTGTTACAGTTTTGACCTGCTTAAATCATCACACTCCCGAATGGTGCTCAGGCATGGTCCTGGCATTAGCATGTGTCAGGGACTATTTGCAAGAGGCGGTTTAGGTGTAGGCTCTCTGTTTTAGGGTGATGGGGAAGGCTAGCTGTTTTGAAATGAACCATCCCATTCCAGCTGGCTTTAGTTGTAAATCACATTGGAAAAATACCCATTTATTTCTCCGATCCGCACCCAGAGGATGAAAAACAGTGGCTACTGTCAGCTACTCTCTTAACTCTGCTGGCAGGCTCTGTAGAGCAATCTAGATGTTTCTGTAGGCTGGGAGAGAGTGCAGGAGGCAATGTGATGCTATGTTATTTTACAGTTCTTTTAAAGACTCAAGTTCATAAATGCTTTAGAAGTTACATATGAAAAAAAAAAACCACAGCAAAAGAATATTTGGGCGCAAAAGGGAGGTGATGTGGCATGAGAGAATGGAAGAGGCTGTGTCACGCCAGACTGTTTGGTATGGCTCTGACTCTCTTCCCTCTGCAGTTAAGTCAGGGCTGCCCTAGGACAGCAGAGTTAAGCCAACACTTGCATTTTTTCAAGCTGCAGACCTCAGGAGACATCCCATTAGGGAGTGTCAGCTACCAGCTCTTCGCTCTGAGACCAGACCTGGGCCCAGACAGTTCAGGCTCTGAGTGAATGGACTACAAATGGGTGGCCAATAAGTGAGAAAGTGGGTTGGTACTTGGGTACTAACTGTCTTGGCATCTTCCTCTGTGAAGCCCGTCCCCAGGCTTGACATAGATCTACAAACAATCGTGTACCTACATGTAAATAACGTAGTTGGGAAGTGACCCCAGGAGTCGCTGCCCTAGGAATCTCTTGGCTCATTATGTTATTGAAAGGCCAACTCTGAGGAGAGAAATTATATTTAAAATTCCCTGAGCAGTCCAAATGGATGCTCATCTACTTTAAGGAGAACTAGCTTTAAGTCCCAAAGAGGTGATGGCCCAGGGTGGATGGGGTGGTGTGAATCAGTACTTTGTAAATATCTGTAACTACAAGGTGTTTGCACATAGAAGCTTGTGAAGCCAGAGATGGACTTTAGCTTGCTTAAAGACAAATTAGTTGTTTCTTTTCCTTTACAAAAATCCTGGCAGATATTCCAGTCAAATCCTGGGGTAATCTGTTCCTGGTATGCCCAAAGACAGAGCCTTTTCCAGTTTGCTGGGTAGGACTATCTTGCAGATGGTTTATGACAAAATTTCTTGTGATCCCCAAGAACAGTGTACAGTCAAATGAAAGCTGACACAGGAGATGAAACAAGGAGGCAGGAGCAGAGAGTCTTGACCTTGTTTCTTGCAGTGATGGGTGAAACTGAAAAGTTTTGGATAGCAGGTCTACACTCCAAGAGGAAAGACCTTACCTCTCCTATGCTTTCTTAAGGTGTTTGTGAGCAGGCTGACATTGTTGTGGATAAGGCCAAAATATAAGCAAAGCAAAGGAAATACTTTTATTTTCTGTGATGATTATATAGGTCGTCTTATTTCCAATAAAGTAGAACAACAGCAACATAGATACAGAATGGTTTGCGTATTGATAATACATGTGTGCTAGAAATGCTAGTATTGCCTTGGGTTGATTATACCTATAGGTGGGGTTTACCTCTCCTCTGACAAAGCAGGGACAACAATGTCATTCCCATCTGTTGTTTTACCTATTTGGATTTTTAATTGTAAATTATTAACTCAGATATTGGCTGCTTGATGTGTGTGCGCATGCACATGCATGTATGAACACATCTGACCATCTTTTGCATCAAATCAGAAATCATAAATCTTCTGTATTATTTATGACTAAAGTACAGTAGCAATATTTTTAGAAGTGTGGTTGTGCATAGAAAGGACTACAGTGCCAAAAGTGACAGCAGAAGAATTAATGCTTTCTCCAGGCCCTTTTTCTCTTAGAAATGATTGACAAAGTAATTTTCTTCTTGTACTTTAATAAAAGTGTATACATTATACACACCAATAAATCCTCACTGGGCCAATTACACATCATACGACTTATCTTGTCACAGCACCTAATATCCAAACAATAAATTAAAAGGTATGCTTTATATGCAGATTTGCATATGAGGATGTTTTCCAGTCCCCAAACTCAATTGTCTTATGAACACTACAGCATACAAGAAAAAGAAACAAGCTGGCTAGGATTTGTGACTAATAAATCCTGCCTGGTGGAACAAACTACATCTGTATGACTTACAAGAGTGTGCTGTATAAGTAACATTTGTTTTACATATTGAAATTATATTGGGAGATGAAATACTGAACAAATATTGAAGTGCTTCCTTTCACACAAGATACTCTGCACACATGCAAAGACATATTAGCTATATATATGCAACACAATATATTTGGTTCCTATTCATACCGCTTTGCAATGTAAAGGGACCTTTCTACAAATGAGAATCTCACTTGTTTTTCATTTCCAAGTGAGGAATTTAATGGAAGGTGGAAATTTCAAAATTTGCATGCATCCTGGTGGTGCCTGCTGGGCTTTTGAAAAGCTTTGATTAGATCTGAATGCATGGTTTCTAACAACGTTTCTGGTCTAAACGCACAGACATGGCTGTGGATTTTCCTCAATGAGGGCTATCAGATGGGTTTGTCTAAAACTAGACTGTTTAATAGTATGGAGGCAAAAAGAGTGGCATTTGTCTTTATTTCCATTGTCTTAAAGTACATTCATTCATAGCATCTAGTGCAACATGTGCAGCATTCCTCCCATTTTCTGGTGTGGGGTGACCCATGCATTGTGGAGAGCAGCTTCACTGGAGGAGCGACCTCCCCGTGGACATGCAGAGGTGATGGATTAGGTCATGGTTCTGCATCTCCAGCAGGCTTGGGTACTGCAAGTGCCTGAGGGGAAGCAAACTGTTCAAAATAATAGAGCTGAGATGGTTGTGCTGGAGGGAAACAGGGAAAAGATTCTGGCCTTTGAAACACAGTCCATTTCTCGTTATGCTCCTGGGCAGTGAATCATCCTGCTGTGCCCTCCTCTGAGCTCCTGGAGAAGCCACAGTTTAGCCCTTTGTGAGTCTATGAATAGAATTACCCACTTTGTTGAACTCATGTTGCTCAGGATAGCTTGCCTGAAAATCAATAAGTTGTTGGCCAGGTTTTTAGCATATGCAAGATATTATTATGGAAATATGTGCACATTTGGTATTGGAGAGTGTCTAGACTTTGCTGAGGGAACTGAAATTGTATAGCATGTAGAAGCCCAGCTAGTACACCCTCCTCCAAATACATCAATAATCACCCTAGAGGCAGGCCACAACAAATTAGTCTTCTTATTCTCGCCCCTTTAATTGATACAGTCTGCTAGTTCAGACTCAAAATGTGTTTAAATTACAGTGCCTTTCAATTGTTTTAGACTGGTAAGATATGTTCTTCTGGGTCTAAATATTTTATTTAAACTACTGCTTTCACAGAAACAACAGTAGGCCCTAAACATTTCAGTGCAGGAGGACCTAGAAATAATTAGTTAAAATTAATTGCTCTAACCTGGGCACTTAGTAGCCCAACATTTAGTTGTTTCACCAAAACTGCAACAACTACAGGCTGAGCCTGAGGGATGCATATAAGACCTTGCCTTTCATGGAGCATGGATCAGCATTGCTTGAGCTCCATTTTCACAAAGCCAGCAAAGGGAACTGTGATCAACTAATATATTTGCTCCATAGACTAGTGCAAGGGAATATGTGATGCTGGTGCTCAAAGAAGGAAATAAACAAATGAGGATTTTTTGCTTTATGTGCCATTAAGGAGAAGAAGAAATGGAAAGGAAAAACATTAACAAAACCCAGTCTTTTTGCAAGCATTTTAAAGGGTGGTGGTGTTTCTACCTAACTTTGGACACCAATTTTTGGAGTTTAAGTTAGGAGATGAATATCATAAGCGTCTTTTGCTGGTCAGTAGAGAGTTAGAAACTCCTTCAAAGGATGAATCAACACAGCAGCTGCTTTGAGATGGTCATCAGAAGAGCCAGTCTTTCTCCAGCATCAATAGTGAGAGGCTAGGATGACCAGCCTTCTAGCTTGGGCACCTCCAGCAAGGTGTCTAACTTCATACTGGGTGAATATCACCAAAGACTTCAAGTGTTTAAGGCCAAGCTTAAAGAGGAGCTACAAACCCGCATTTTCCATTTGTAATGACAGCCCCTGGATCACAGAACAATAATCCCTGTCAGATCATGCAGACACTAATTTATGACATGTTAGCTTCCAACATTTAATTGAGGGTAGTAAATAGAGATAAGTGCGTTGCTAACTCTGCAGTGTGTCACTTTCTTATTGCACCATTGACTTCAACAAGCAGTCAGCACAGGCTGTTACAATGGTGGTGAAATCTCATTCTATTGCACTTTGGCAAGGACAATGTATTTTTGTTTATCATGGGGGCATTATAGAATTTATGATGTCTTTTGCTCTTCATTTTCTTGCTTTTAAGGTTTGATATTTTTAGCCAGGTTTCCTAAGGAAACAAGGTTTATGCCATCATGCTGTCTGTCAGCTCCCTCCTTATAACTTCTGAACCTGGGGGACAATTTCAGCTCTATTTGGCAGAGGAGTAAAGATTTCAAAGATATTACATTCCCACAAGTTTTGTGAAAATCAACAGCTTGGTAGATGAGAGAATATATCATTGCTCCAGCTGAAGCCCTGTCAAGGACAGTTCAAACCTTATTTATTCTGTTTGGCAATGGCCACCTGGCCAGTCCCCGTGCAGCGGCTGGTCAGCATTAAGTAGTGCTCAGCTAACTGCAGCCCAAGTCGTCTTTCACCCATTTAGCAAGCAAAGTGGAGAAAGAGAGTCTGGAAGTGGCTTTGGGAAGTTGAGAGGGATTTTATGCCATAAGGAATGGTGGGGAGTTGTAATAGTGGTAGTGGTACGCTTCAGAAGATGGGGAGAAACTGCAAATATTCCGATGGGGGGGATTTTGGAAACGAGACACAATGAAATTCTTTTTTCACCAAACAACTTCTCCTTTAGTGTTTTGTTTTGTGTAATTAACTGAAGATATAATAAATATCCTGATGGCTTAAAAATGGGGGTAGAAAGGACAACCACTGAAATAGAATGAGATGCAAACACACCTCTGTGTTTGTAAAAAAATGTCTTTAAGAGTGCATTGCAAACAAATTCATATAATGAGTCAATGATCTACTGGTCTATCATCTTTTCTTTACCCATAGATGGAATTAATTAGCAAATGATCCATATGGAAACTATTTCCTATTAGGCTTTGCTTATTCTTTAGCCTCCAGTAATGTTCTTCAATAAGTTTTCTAACAGTGACCTGGTAGGATCAGAGGAACAGCAGCACAGAACCTGTTAAATTATTAGTCTGTTCCAGTCTCCAAAAGTCATCATAATGAGATACATCTAGGGAGGGTGCAACTAATCTCCTAATGAATAACTGTAACAACCAGACCTTTGGGGAGATTTCTTCTTAACCCCAAACAGTCAGCAATATGCTTGTACCCTGCAGCAAGAGGGCTTATGTCCATAATGAATCTATTTTTCAGTCATTTAGCTATGGACAGTCTTATTAATAATATAAATGCAATAACTCAATGTTGGGGTTAAACAAAAGAAAAGGAGAAGAAAGTGTAGGAAAGAAACTGTTGCTGCTCAGCGAGCACAAGGATGGAAAAATTGGAGTTTGCAGATGTGACAAAAACACAAGTGTGTAATAAAATTGCTTTTATTAGCTTAATTTGCCACATATAGCGCAAATATTTAAATTGAATGAGGCATGAATTAGTAAAAAAATATGCGCTGTACCATTTAAAGTGCTATACTTGAATAAAATAATGTATATCTTTTCATATGCAGTCCTTGAAGTCACACTACATACATCTTTAATTTCTTCAATTAAGAAAAAAAAGAACAAATGGAGTTAGATTTTAATTATTCATAGTTCATTTGAGAAAAATCTTTGTAAATGAGAGGAAGGAGAGTCGTGCTATCTATCACAGCGAGAAAAAGAATAGATAGAAAATTCACTCTATGAACTATTTGACAATACATAAGCTTCTGCCTTCATTAGGTACTGCAGCCTGATGTGTAAAGAAAGCAGCATTATAGGAAGAGCTATTTGGGAGGCCATATCATGGAAACTGCCCCCCAAAAAACTGAACTGCTGGTATACAGGTAGCCAGAGTGCACATCTGATAGAGCCCTACTGAGGGATGTATCTACAGGCATGTCCTTGAAGCTTATTTATAAAAAGATAGGACTACAAGGAAATGCCATATTGGATCAGACTTACAGTCCATTCAGGCCATCTTTGTCATTGGCAAGGGCCAAAGCCAGCTGAGTCAATGAACGGGCGGGATCACTGTAGATGTGTCCAAGGAAGTCCGTAATCAGGAGAGTTTGACTTAAACCTTGGAATATTTATTCCTTCCAGCATACTTTTTTATGTTGTTGTTAAAAGGAGGGATATTTTTCTTGTCAATAAGAAAGCAAGTTCCTCTTTGGGTTTTACTAGACTATTGATCTCAAGACTGCTTTGCTGCAGTGAGTTCCACAGTCTTATCATGTAGTGGATGAAAAATGATTACTTTCTATCAGCTTTGAATTGATTATCTTTCATTTTCATTGAATGTCTCCTTGGCAAAGGAGAACAGAGCCAGCAATCTGCCTTTCTGAGCAATTCATTATTTTATACACTTTTACGTAGGCTTTCTAGGTCTTCTAATTTGCAAAGTCAACAAACCCAGTCTCTTCATTTTGATTTTATGTAAGTGACCTCTGTGCTCTTAATGATTTTCAACCTATCTCTGAACATGTAATTTTTAATAACTTTTTTGAGATGACAGGGTCTGATTTGGATACAATATTATAATGGCACATCACTATTTCATATACTGGCATTATGATTTTTCTTGTTATTAAATTGCATTCACTTGTTTAATTGCAATTGCAGTCTTTGTTGCATGGCCAAAATTGTACTGGATCTCTTTCCTAAAACAGTTTAAAGCAGTGTGTGCAACTCAGTTTCTTTCAGTTTGATGCATATTTCCATTTTTCAGCAGTGAACTTTATTTGCTATTGTGTTCATTAAGCTAAGATCTGTATAGGTTAAGTTTCTTTGAGAATCCTTGAAATGGTTTCTGGTCCTCTGTTATGTAAATAATATATTGTCATCTGCAAATTGAGGTGCTTCACTGTTCATCTTCCTGTTCCAGGTGTTAATAGGTATGTTAAATAATGCCAGTGACAGTGTAAAATCTCAAGGCATCTGCTGTTAAATTTTTAACTTGGCCATTAATTCTTACTTTGTTTTCTGTCTCTTAGCCCTTTCTTAATTCACACTGATTCTTTGCCTCTGTATGACTTTCTAAGTTCAGTAGCAACATGTTGTTAGCAACCCTGTCAAAAAGTTTGTGTAATCAAAGGAATCTTTTCTCCTTTACCTGCTAATTTATCAAAACATTCAAAGAATATTAGTAGACTAGTGAGGCATGGTTTCTCTTTGCAGAAATTATGCTAATTAGATATTGTCTTATCATGATTTATCAGGTAGCATGTTATTCTATATGTAAAGATTATTTCAAAAAAATTATCAATTAAAGATATAATGCTTCCCAGTATATAACCCAAGCCTTTTCTAAAGTATAGGGGCAGAGTCTGCAGTCCCACAAAACTGTAAAAGAGTAGCTACCTTGAAAGAGAGATTGTATATTTTGCTATCAGCTCAGGTCCTTTATTCTTAAAATCCTTGGAAGACTTGAACTATAACCTCTTTTGTCCAGAAAGTCAATCAGTACAAAGAGAGAATCAGTACGAAAAGGAGTTTACAACACTGATCCCCAAAAAGCAAAATGCACCTACAATAAAGCCAAGGCCTTGAGCAGAGCCCAAGATAATAAAATTTACTCCTGATGAGATAAATGTGATCATTTCTCTGATACATCCTGTACATCAGCCACCTTAAGAAAGGGCAATTTTTAGCATCTCCTGTGGGAGCACCTGGGAGTGAGAGCTCGTGCAAAATGCACAAGTCCACTTAGCAACCAACACCTTGAGCTGAGCGCACATACATCGCTGCCCTGCAGACTGCCGAGTCTGCCTACTAACTGCTGTGGAGAATTTGGAAAGCTGGTGGTAACAGCAGAGCACTAACCTGTTTCCTTGGGAGAATATTTTCTCCTCACCTTCCCTGAACCGGGGCAACTGAGGTTAGTGGTGAAGTTCCATCTGGACTTCACCATCTGAGATGCGATGGAGCATCCTGCTGGCTGGTTTTTGTCAGAAATGCTCTGGTCTCCTCTTTGGCTCAGATTTCTTAATCTGTTTGGCCTTCTACTTTGCTCTTTGTCCTGGAAAGGCCAAAGAGCTAAATTTGTACTTGCTGTGAGTGGTACTTTAGAGGAATGTTTTATGATGACCTACTGGACCCAGATATTTGGTCTAATCAAAAAAATTTTTTGCTGAATTACTTTTTAATCTTTCTTTCCGTATTTTAATTAATGTATATAGTGCCTAGAGCAAAGGAGGCCAGGCCCTTCCAATTAAATTGAAATTAATAGTAATAAAAAAAAAATACAGAAGACAGGAAATAAATCAGAAGCATAAGGATCGAAATATATCACATTCTTCTTGGCTTTCTCTTACCATATGTAGGAGTGCTAAGTCCATGCCCAACTTAAAATATGTTCTGGAACTCTGCCAATTTTCTACTAATGGAAAACTGCAGAACACCCCAACTCTGTGGTGGTCCCATGGCCACATTAAACTAGGAAATAACCACTTTCTCCAGCTGAGCTAGCCACTAGGAGGAAGATACAGTTGTGTTTTAAATTTGCCACATCATGTTTATTTTCTTGGAGGTTTGTTTTGTTTCCCTGATGACTTTTTTTTGACACAAATTATGCTGTTTTCAATCCAAAGGCCACCCTCGTGTCTGAGAAGAGCCTCTCTGACATGAGTGGATCATCTTGTATGAATAAGAACATCTATTACAAACACTTATTTGTCATGTTGAATCCTAAATGCTATTGAAGCAACAGTTGTTCCTATTTTGAAGAGAGGAGACTTGAAGCAAAGTAGTGGGACAAAAGACTATGTAAAAATAGAAAACCTTCTGTGTGAAGTGTGTGTGCCAGGGGATTATTGCTCCCTTTTGCACAGACCTTGACTTGTACAGACATGCAGACACACAAATGATCACTCACAGTGTCATAGGCTACCGGCAATGGGATGCTCAAAAAGACACTAACAAAAATTAGTAACATCACAAAAAGCAACATAAGGTTTTCAGAACAACATACTGTGAAAACTGGTTTGCAATAACGTAAATTGTGAGTCTTCATGCCCCAAAGTAAAAGGAAATGTTCATTTTTAAATTAGTGCAATAGAAGTTTTGAATACCTTAAGTAAAAGACGGTGGTGACAGGAGTTGCAAAACAGTAACGCGTTTTAAAAATGTTCATATCTCATTGCCTGAAATGATCACATAAATCTGTTTTTAGGAATATAGATGTAACTTGTTTTTCAGATTTGCTGAAAATATAACACACAGTGAAGTGTGTGTGTGTGTGTTCCCCAAAAGGTACAGCAGATCTGGGTCCTGGAGGACCATATTCTTTGCTGAGGAACATAAATCTCAAATTACTACCTCTCAAAGCAATGTTCCTCTAGATTATTACATTGAGCCCTGCACATACTGGAGCCTGAGAAGCCGAAGCTGGGGAATGCGTGGAGCAGAGGCAGATGAAGTAGGAGTCGTTTGCAGGTTCTCCATACTCAACTAATATTACAGCTATTGGTATTAGATTTATGTAACTCCATCACAGACTCAGAAAATATAATACAAAGATAATAACAAATTTTTGGTCTCTTTTATACATTGTCTATGTGCACGCCTCTGAATTTCTTCTTCTGCCTTACTTACATCCTTTTTCTTTCTTCACAGGCTTCTCAAACTCCTTTCATGCTGTCTTACCAATACAGACACGAGATTTTCTGTCTCTGTAGCTCTTGTCATTTAGAGCATCCTTCCTATATCTCTTTATCTTCTTGTTGCTTCATCTAATTGGAAAAACATGTATTTTCTCCAGGCTCAGAAAAGCCTATTGTTCAGACACCCAGGACAACTTAACAACCAGCCTGGACAAATGTAATTTAATTACTTCTTCCTCACTGGCTAAGGTGCTGACCTGCATTTAAAGATCTTGGGTGTTCTCCAACCTCATGCTGAAAAGAAAACTAGCTTCCACCTCAGTTTCTTTTAAGTGCTGCCTAACAGCAGGAAAAGAAAGGATGGCTTTGTTCAACCAACCATTTTCTCAGCTTCTACCTCTGTCTTGTTCACCAACTGTCTCTCCTTAGCAAAATAATGACAGTGCTGACATACATTGCAGAAGAACCAGGAAAGCTACAGTTCTTTGCCAGGAAGCAAATTTACAGATATTTTCTTTGGGAAAATCATCTGAAAAGAACACACCTAGCTTTTAATTGATCTTTAATTCTCTTTCAAAATGCAGATTATTTTCGCAGCTTCATTTAACTCCAGAATAGGTTTTAAAACATCAGTTCCTTCTGGCCCTCTCCACCAGCGGTGACCGCTCAGGGACCTTGCCTAGAGCTTCAAGATCTAGTGGGAAGAAATCAGTGACCATATTTCCTTGTCCCTGTCAGATCCACTAAGGACGCAGAGGTGGTCCCCTTCCAATTCCTAGCCTCTCTACAACCAAGGCAACAGTTAGTTACAGAGTACTTATTCCTAAAATATGGACTCAGTTTGACAGTTAGTTGAGTAAAACCTATCCCTGAAATGAGAGACCACTTAATCTGTGGTGACCACTTTATTTCCAGAAGCTGCAAGACAACTTGTCTGGTCAATTATCTTCAAGATGGGAAGAGGGTATTTTGAAAATAGAATTCTGATTCCCTGTTTCCCCCACCCAGGAGGGAAATTATATCTAAAAGGAAAAATAGCTTAGAGGTTGCAGGATCTGCCCTGGACTTTTTGGAAGAGAATGACATTCCCTGTCAGTAATGTCCTCTGTAGCCTTGGTCAACCCCTTTGGCTTTGTCAACCCCACAACTCATGAAGACAATCATACTCGAACTGGCACAATTTGTAGCTATCGTGAGTAAGCTATTTTATATTACAATCAGATCTGGTTGTAATTTAAGAGCACAGATCTGTCTCAGCCTGGGTTCACAGGTGTGTTTGAAATCAACCTTATTGAAATCAGTGGCATTTAGACTTCCAAATGACTTAGTCTCACTGGCTAGCTCCAGGCAGTCGGAGAAATGTGCTCTGCAGTGCACCCAGCGGTCCTGGTCCTCCCCCCCACCCCCCATTTGGAATCTGGATAGGGTATGCCATAGCCCCTTCCAGCCTGCAGGCTGGAATTCCCTTTATGGTGAGGGTGTTGGGGCAAAGGGACAGTGGCAATGGGACCATGCAGTGTACTTCCCAAGCTGCCAGGCTCCCTCAGTTCAGATACAGGTCTCACTGACTGCTGTAAAAGTGGGATGCTAACGCTGCCTTCCCAGTCTCACAGCTGCATGGGGTGGAAAAATCCATTGAAGTTTGTGATACGCTGATATACTATGGTTCTGGGAGCCACAGACGTACCTAAGAGAGACAGCTAATTGTTACAATTTTGGCAGTACATTCCATGATGAGGCACACTGTGTGCTCTGTGAAAAGTCTTTTTTTAATAGATGATTTACTAAAGCTATTCAAAACATACAACTTTATTGTTTGGTGTATTCCAGAAGCCTAGAGGCCCAAATTGAGAGCGAGAGCCTGTTGAGCATCATGCTGTCCAAAATGATATTAAGAAATGTGCACACACTGCCCTGATGAGCTGAGTTATATTAACCGAGAACTGAGGATGTTTTGTCATTCCAGTTTTATTGATGAGATGAGACTCAGGAATGTCAAGTCTAACTCCCAAGGTCACACAGCAAGACTCAGCACAGCTAGGACCTGAATCCATTGCCATGCCAGATTGTGGTCAGGCACAAGACTATCCTCCTAATACTCTTTTATTTTTTTTAAATGAAAACAAATAAGTGCTGAATTCCAGTTGCTCCCAGCTGTTGTCAAAAGTATGCATAATTGATCATTGTTTTTCACTGCATTTTACTGGTTCTTTTGCTTGGGGTATCTGTAGTGTGTGATGTGTTAAAAAGCATTAGAGATTCCTGTAGTCATGCCTTGGTGACTTGATGAAGTGGCTAAATCTATATGGCAAACTAAACAGTGCTAAGGCTTTTGGCTATGGATATGGCAAGATAGTACTGGTTCTCTAAAACAGGGTAGCTACATCTGATGTGCCTACTGGGAATGGACCATAGCTGATGCTAACTCCAAAACTGTGTCTGCAAGTTATTTTTTGGTGCGAAAGCTACTTAGCTTTGGGCAAAAACATGCCACACACTGTTCAAACCATGTAACAGGACAGACAATTGGGGTCCAGGGCCTGTGTCCCAGAACTGTTTAATTTAGAAGTACAGACATAGCCAATAGAGTAAGTTTAGGTATCTTGAATGTAGATTCTTTTTGTCCTATGCATATACCATCCTCAGACAGCTTCTCTTGGGTTTCCGTACTTTAGATCAAGATAATGGCTGAAGGAGTCAATGCTGAGATTCATCCATATTCTCCAGGTAGCTTTGAAAAGCCAACCCAATTCTTAGGACAGAAAAACCAATCTAAAGAGAAAGAATATGAGATAATTTCAGACCTTTGGCACTATGATTGTTTCAAGCAGTGGAAAGTTGTAATAAAAAATGACGTTCTCTTTTGCTCACACACAGGCATAGATACATGCAGAGAAAGCATGTAACAGAGATAACAAGAAGCCTAGTGTTAGTTGGTAAAAAATGTCACATTTCCTAGCTTTCACATAACAGCCATTTTTTTGAAACTGAAATACAACATCCAAATATCAGCCTACTCTGGGTATCTTCAAATCCCTTTCTGATTTTCTTACGTGTTATTGTTCCCTATATTGCATTTTTCATTTCCACTTGCTGTGATATCATGGCATTTGATTTTGTTCTGGCCAAGAGGCCAAGAAGCTCAATTCAGTGTCAGGTGTCTCATTGGTCCATGGATTTGCCACTGAGACACCATGGATGATTGGTGTAGCAAGTGTCCCACCTTGCATGCAATAGGAACCCCTAACCCCCACTAGGAACTCATTCTCCACCTGGTTTGAGGCCAGGAGTACAAATCTGTTCTCATGCTAATGTCTTCTGCCTCTGTGACCCAAAGCCTTAGTACATCTTTGTTTGGGGTTTTTGGGGTTGGTTTGTCGTTTTTTTTTTTCCCTAAAGTTTTAATGTCAGGAGACCTTCTTTAATATACTTCTTTCACAGATGAAAGAAATGAGCTCCTTATTTATTTTTATGAGAATGTATGTAGCTTTTTCATCTTCAGTTTTTTAGCTGTGAGTAGTACCTTTATATATAAAGCAGCACGGCACTCCCCTTCTTCTACCCTTCTTAATGGAAAAGTAAATGCTTATTCTTTCCTTCTACCTGATGCATGCCTTCAGAATACTATAAAGATATGAACCCGATGGAGTTTCTAAATTATAAAGCAGGAGTTCTTTTATATTACCGTGAATAACAACTGGAAATCTAGTTCTTTATAATAAGTTATTTATTCTCCATTTTGAGGTTTTATCCACACCCCAGGAGGTGGCCATGTATATTTCAACAGGTGCTGCATCAAGATTGCTATGATACTCTCAAACCATATTAGATTGTATCCAGTGGAAAGAAATGAATTTGAGAGCAAGACTTATAGGCTGATGAAAAACGAAAATCTTTTCTCTTGTTGAATGCAAAATTTTCTATTAGGTTCATAGCTGTTATCAGCATCAGCCTCATGTAAATACATATTTATGATCTAATACACAGTGCTGACAGTATGTCTGGGAGAACAAGTATCTATGTAGTGTACTCTGGCCAGAAAATTTACAGAAGCTTTCCAGATCTGAAAAACATAACAATAGAGTTCAAAAGGGACTAAGGTGGTGGGCAGGAGGAGGCATTGCAGTGGGATCACCACACACCATGGTTATTTGCTTGCTTTTAAGGAAAAGTAAGCACATCTGTTTCTGATTCATGACAAGAAGTCAGGAGGGACAGAGGCATGGAAAAGAAATAGTATATGATCTTAAGGGGAGAGAGGGCATGTGATGTTGGAGGAAATTTCTTTTTGAGAATGAGTTGTCCTCGTTTTCCAACAAATGCAATCCCTCTAAACTGTAACATTGTATTAAGATGAGGAAGTACGTTATTTTCAAACAGCCTCTAATAAGATGTGTGTTACAGTTTCTGTGTATGGCTCGCATAACCCACCTTACCAAAGTACACGAACACTTCATAATCTTCAATGTTCTTTTCCTTTCAAACCTGGGAAAAGCTTTTGTCCTCGTCACTGCAGATGAAGCACACAGACAGAAGGGGCTATTTCCACTCAGTGACTTCAGATGGGGCACCTGATTCTTCTTACCCTCTGTCCCTCATCCACACTCCTCTTAAGGTCCGAGTTCTTTTCTTCTCATGAAGTGCTCCCTTTCTCACATAGCCATAACATGACCTGCAGAAGAGAATAATCTCTCAGAAGACAAGTCTTTTTTCAAACAAAGCTTCAGCCCAACACCTTTAAACTTCTATCTAGAAAGGACATAGCAAAGCCTACTTCTGAACCTGCTGAAATTTGTTGCAGTACACATGTGGAAAGGACTATTGCAAAATGAGATTGCTGGGACCTTTCAGTCCTGCCACCAATACAATCAGATTTTCTGCTTTTTCTTCTTTTATAGTTAGCTGTTTTTTATACATACATATATCCACATACATATAAAATATGAAATATATAATCTAATTTTGATTTTAATTTAGTAAGTGCAGATGGCTCTGTTTCACAACAGATAAGATCACAAGAATGATAATAGCAAAAGCCTTATGTCTCTTTCTGTTTGACAGAGTACAAGGACCACTGTTTCTAGAGACCATTTTCTCTAACTGCCTACCTCTTTCCCAACAAATTCCTCAAACTGTATTGGACAGTCGGGACAGATTTCAAGATTAAGATTCTGAATATGCACCTGTAGGCAGATGCCTATAAATACTGGACCAACCTTTATAATCAGAGGAGAGGTAATCAATGCAGTCAGTGCAGCCTACAGAGCCATTCAGATGGCCAGCAGCTAGAAAAAACAATTTAGTTATCCATGCAGTCATCCAGTGACATCTGAAATGGTCTAGGGTATTGTACCTGCATAGGAAGGCTATGAGACTGCTTTGGGTCCCGTGCAAGCCCAATGAGGATATCTTATATGGCATTACATGTCAATATATTTGCCTGTTCAGCTGCCTAAGCATAGGTGTCTGGTGTCATCTCAGGTGTGGTGGGCTACTCTTCCCTATGTTGACCTATACGACCATGAACAGCCATGCTTGTGACTGGCCATGTAACCCGTTGATTCAGTCCCTGCCCCTGTCCTGGATCTACCTCATCACTGTGGTCTTGTCTGGCAATCTGGGCTCTTGACTAACGCTTGTTACCATTGCTGGACTTGCTATGCTCACCTTGCTGGGGTACCACAGGGCTGCCCCTTTGCTGGTGAGGTCTTTGCTCTACCTGCTCTGCTGTCGTCCTTGTTCCCAGCTCCCCTTCACCTGTGGGACAGCATCAGTCCTTGTTTCTCCCTGGTGCACATGATGTATTGAATCCCTGGGACATCTCAGGTAACATTCTGTTTAGACAACTGCGTTGGACCTCTGCCTACTTTAGGGTGTACTAAATTATTCTCTAGCTGCCATTGTCTGTACTGACTAAAGAGGAATTTGCGTGCCTTTCTGAATCTTCAGTGGAAGATATTAAACCCTAGGGCATCTCAAATGGGAGTGGAGACTGGTTATGGGCAACTGAAAGAGCCTACAGTGCTGAATGACCAGGAGGAACTGAAGTTATAACAGGTTGTGTCTAAAAGTGGGCAGGCAAGATCAAATGTAGGGAATGACTGAAAGGTGACAAACAGCAGAAGCTTAGAAGTGCATTGTCTCAGACTAAATTGAATGAACATTTTTGAGACCTTTAAAATTAATTACAATCTTTTCCTCCTTGCAACAAATCTAGGAGATATGCTGAAACTTTACATAAATTATAGGCAGAATTAATTTTTTCTGTGGGTCAAGGAATCTTTTTCCCTACTCATCTGAATTGTGCAAGGCAATAAAATATAGGATTAATGTGTCTTAATGAAACTTCAGGCATACATATTTATGCATAGATTTTAGCATAATGATATACGAAAGAAAATTTCCAGTGAAATAATAGAAAAAAAATCATCTAATCTTTGCATTGTTTTTCTTTCCATCTCTCTTTTCTTTTCTCTTACTTCTGTTCTGTAACTCGGGACACTTATCCAGCAATTATTTAAGCCTCATGCCTATTAATGTCATTGGGGCTACTCATATGAATAAAATTAAGTGAATACCTAAGTGCTCTTCAGGACTGAGTCTTCTATAGCCAGAATTCCAATATGCATGAATATTTGTTTCAATTCTGAGCATCTGGTCTACTTGGCCACAGTATCACCCATAGTATTTGTGGGAAAGGGATTTCCTTTGCTAAAACACTTGAAGAAAAGTAATACTTTTTGAAGGGTTGAGAATCCATTTTGAGTTTGACAACTGAACAAGTCTCCCAAATATCTCTTGAATGGCCACACACGTGGAGCTTGCCTGATTAAGAATAGTGAGCTTGGTGCAGCTAAAAACTGGGGGCAAGCATATTTGAGGCATTAATCTACATCTGCCTTACTGCGCATTGCAGCCTCCCCAAGCATCACTCCAAAAGAGATTGAGGGGAAGGTATAAAATATGCCTGGGGGTTCCTGAATACTAACCCTATATGAAAGTGGCAAGGTGATAATGTGGAAATCCCACGGTTCTTTGTAGGGTCTGAAACCCATCGCTACCCTCTTCTCTTTCCCTACTAGGAATTGTGGAGACCTCCAAAATGCTGTTCTGTTACAGGTCCTAAAGATCCTGTCCTCCTTTGTACTCCTGTATCCCATGTCCTGTTGGGGGCTTTGTGAACCCTCCTGTGCCTTTTTGGATGCTAGAAAGGTATGAAGAAGAAGCCACAAAAGGGGTCCACTATGCAATGTACAAAACCCCACCAAAATCAAGAGGGACCACGGAACAGTGTAATATAGACACGATTTCTAGATAGGTCTGTCTTGTAAAACAGCAAAAGGAGAGGGAAGAAAGCAGAGGATATGAACTGGAGGTGGCCACTTGTGATGAACAGTGCAATGGACAGGTTAAAATCAAAGCCAAATTCGGTTAGGGCTTGACAATTCCCCATTCTTCCTTTATATAAATACCCAGATCCGCATGCAAAGAAAGATAATCACATAGAAAGATATCTGCTATTCACCAGTGGTTATTTTTTGTTGGCCTAATTAAATTTTTAAAAAAGTTCAAGCCATCCAGTCAGGAAACAGTGTCAAGTGACATGAGTGCCCTTCAAATCCTGTGAGAAAAGAATTGCAAATAATGAAGGAGCTAAATCAGCTTCCCCCATCTTGGGGAATTTTTTTTCACGGAGAAGACTTAGAGAATATTTGCCAGTAATGGGTATGTTTGTAGGAATCAGGGCTCATTTGCCTGCTGTTAGGAACTATGCTCATGAAACACAAGTCACAAAATCCTAAGGATCCTGTTCTAAGCTTGTGGGTAAAGCTGTCTCCCATGCACTCTGCAAGGTCATAAAACTGCAAAAGATGGTTCATGTCTAATCTGACCCCTGTCACACAGGCAGACCATAGAATTTTATTCAGCAATTTCTGCTTTTAGTCCATAACTTCACAAGTAAGTGGAGTATAGTGGCCTCTTGTTAGTTTTAGGTTGACCACAGAGGTCAATAAGCTGCCTGAGGCTGAGTAAGATCTGTCAGGGAAGAACTAGTTAGAGGTATGGATTAAATGTACTTAATCTCCTTCGCAGCAAGGGAATGGTTAGATTGAGGTCTATTCCAGCTGCTGGCTTCTTTAATATAGAGCCATGGTTATAATTTAATTTAGAGACATATATCAAATCTCAACACTTCATTTCAAGACCAAGAATGGGACCAAGTATTTGCTTGGATTCCATTTATTTTAATGATGGATTGAGGTTTCCGCTTATCGAATATGCCTGAACTACTTCTGACATGACCTAGAAGAGATGACAAGGGAAGAGAGGCAATGGCAAGTAACAGGCAGCTAGAGTGTATCCAAAACAGGATATGTCTATAAGGATGAGTACACTCTGGCTATGCTTTAGTTGGGTGGGCGTGAGCTGGGTGTACCTGGGAGCTGGTGCTGTACCTGAACTTGTATATCCTTGGAGCTTTAGGGTCAGCTCTGTGCTGCAGCAACAAAACTGGCTACATGGCTTTCATATGGGGGGGGGGTATCTTCCAAGCCACAGGGCCAAATTCTGTTTTATAAAACTCCTTTAGCTCCATATATTTAACTGATGTTACTGCTTCAGATTTACAGTGCTGTAATTTCGTCTAAATTAAATATCTGATCAAAAGTCTATGTTTAGAGAAAGAAAATGATGACCTTTGTCTCTAAGCCTGGACCACTGTATTTAACTGTGCAAAGTTTTATCCAGGCATGTTTGACATGTACGACAAGAGGAAATGGCCTCAAGTTGCACCAGGGCAGGTTTAGATAGGCCATTAGGAAAAATTTCTTCACCAAAAGGGTTGTCAAGCATTGGAGCAGGCTGCCCAGGAAAGTGGTGGAGTCCCCATCCCTGGAGGTATTTAAAAGAAGGGTAGACGTGGTGCTTAGGGACATGGTTTAGTGGTGGACTGGGCAGTGTTAAGTTAACGATTGGACTTGATGATCTTAAAGGTCTTTTCCAACCTAAATGATTCTATGATTCTATGACATGATGCATCAATTTCAGCTATTAGCACCGTGGAGTTAGGGTAAGTTTTAAAGAAGGAAGCATAGGGCTTTTTTCTGCTTGCTCACCATGGTTCATAGGCATCTCCTAACACATAAGCAAGTGTACCTTGAAGTTAATAATGACGAGGGGATTGTGACCTGAATCCCTAGGCTTCTCAGATGAATGATTTACCAGATGAGTCCAAGAGATAATTCTGAAAACCGGTGAAAGGTTTTTCAGGAGTGTTGCTTTGCATCTTATCCAATGCTCTTTTCACAAGGCAGGAAAGTACAGTGATAGACTTAGCTGCGCTGTTACACTAAGGCTGTCAGGGTTTAAGCATCACTATAATGTATCATGATGAACGCTGTACCACTTGCATTGGAAATGTGTCAAAGCTCTTTCTTTTTCTCTCTTTTTTTTCTCTTGAGCTGCAGAAGACAGGAGCATTTGTAAGCCATGAAGCACAAAAGGCAAAACAAAAGCATTTTTATTACCATAATTGAGAATTTGGAAGAGGGGAGTTAAGTGCTTGTACCTAATTGTACTGCAATTACCCTGTTTAATCCAGCAACAGGCTTCTTTCAAGCCTCATCACTATACCTGTGTAGAAGAATCTCATTTCACGACTTACGAAAGACTTGTCACTTTGGATATTAAGCACAATAAAGCTTCTCATTTCCTCTGCCTCAGTTTTCCATACATCTAGGATAATCAGAAAGATAAAGACAGACAATGCAGAATGCGGCCTCATTAATGAGATTGCACCATGAATGAATGGGACTCAATGTCTACAGTATTTACAAACAAGTAAGACACAAGTTATTAGTGTCTGATTGCTTACCTTACCTCCATTGCTCATATGTTCTTTGCTACTGTTGTAAGCAAACTCTTCATAATCTTTAATGTGTTTCTCTTTTTAAAACTCAGGCAGAGTAAGGTGCTGCTCTCCCTGCTTTATAGATAGAGAAGTAAAGTTCAGAAAGATATGTCTGCTCTTTTGAGGATATTACCTTCTATTTAAATCAGCAGGAACAAGGTGTCCATGTTGCTCTGAGGATCTGAGTGACTTGCCCATGTGCAAACTGAGCAGGATGGGACCTGAGTTCCAAGCAAGTCCTTCAATGACTGGTCTGACCCTCCTAGGTATTACTTATACAAGCTCTGATTTTGTTTTCACTCTCTGCCTGAACAGCACAGCCCACCTTACTCCCTTTTGTATTACATCTATTTAGGAGTACCTGATATGATCTGCCCTTTCATCCCTTGCTTCTGCACGTGAAGAATATAGGCACGGCTGTGCTTCATGGTTCCCTTGATACCCTAGTCGTGTGCTAGCACCCTCTTCCCCCGTGCTGTGCAATGTCCTCACTCCCTCCCAACAGCTGCTCTAAAGGACTCTGGAATACCTTGCTATTTGTATCATGATGCAGGCTGCTGTCTGTCTCTTATTTCTAATGGTTCAAATTATTCTAGGCTCTCAAGATCATGGAGCAACTTGAGGTATACATAAGGTTTTCTGCCACTCCACTTGAGTGGTTTAAAACTTTCCTCTTTGCTTGTGCTCGGTTTTTCTTATTAGATAATGCTCTGTTTGAGCCTGATGAGATAAACTGTGGTGTTCCTCAGCACTCTCTGCTGGCTCCTACCCTCTTTAGCATTTATGTGCTGGGATCCCACTTCCCTCTGTTATAAAAGTTTGATATAACCTAAGTGCTTCGTCCAGCTCAGAAGGCAGTTAGGTCCTTTATGTTTTTGCTATGCTAGCATATCCAGGCAGCGTCATCTTTACACCTCTTCGATGTATGCTGGACATTTGAGGCTGCACATTTAAAAACTGGCTCAAGCTCAGCTTCCATAAAATAGGGATTCTGCTAATTGACAAACAACCAGACAAACTCACAGCCTCTTGGTTATTTCTACATTTTAATGGTGACTCAGTTAATAACTTTAATGATAATACAGAACCTTGCATTTTTATAATGTCTTGTTTCCCAAAGGATACTAAAGCACTTTGCAAACTTAGCTTAATCTAATCTATCTCTTTCCCCAGCGCTGCGCTGCCGATTCCTTTGGAGTGAAAAGAAGTGGCTGTCTAAGAACATAGAACAATGCTACTGAAGAATTTGAGACGGAAATTCTATACAAGCAGAAAGAATTGCCATATACTCATTGCTATCTTTTGATGGGAAGTAGGGTGCAAAGCCACTTAGAGAAAGAGCTGACATTTGGTCACTATTGATGCTGATAACACAATTAACGCTGTAGGAGTAAGAAAGAGGACAGAGTAGCCTGGGAGGAGAAGAGGTGACAGGGAGGCAAAGCGGGTATCCTGAAGCAATGGGAGGTATAGGCTAATCCTGCGAAGTGCCAAATATTGCCAGTTTTCTGAAGTGATGCTTGGTTACGGTAAGATGCACTGGACTAGAGTAATTGGGAATAATTAATTGAGACATTAATTCTCCAACTTACAAACAAAGTCCATTTTCATTCAAATTGATGCCAATCCAGTAATTTCCCTCTTTCCTGGGGGACACATAAACTTCTGTCATTTTATCTTGTCTCTGATCTTTTCCACTGCCAGATACTAACTGTACTCAGACTGTATGTGCCTAACCTCACTTCTATCAATATGCTATATTTTTACAAAGATGACTTATATTTCAGAATTTGGGTAAACAACGATCTCATGTTCATGGACAAGCAATAAAGGCACAACATGGTTGGATTGAATTTCACTCTGTAGTTTGCAAACAGTTTATTTCCCACTGCTGTTCCTTGGAGCTCAAGTAAGTTGATTATTGAACATTAGCTCTTAATATCTGTGGCTTATGCCTGCTGTATAAAAGGGTTTAATACATCAGTGAATGATACTCCAAACATATGTTTAGAATGTCATTTAATGTAGCTATAGTTATCTGCCCAAGAAAGTATCAACAAACAAGACAGGTAATCACTATTCATCTTAATTATTGTAATAACACATCCAATATTCAGGAATAGTCTGACTGAACTGTCCTGTATTTATTTTATTACTGACAGTGACACAAATCTTTAAAGTTGTGTGATTAATTAATGCTTTTAGCAATAACTTCAGTATGTCTGCTGCTGGAAAGGGAATTTATGACCCTGAGTTTTCAATCACTTTTAGCTTCTGGGATATTCTCATTTTCCTTTTTTTTTTTTTTAACACAGAAAAGCTTTCTGACTTCTATAAAAACTACCTTCTCCATGTTGGCATTAAGGAAGAGTCTGTGGTCTGAGCCCTAAAAACCCCTTGGCATCTTTCATTGAGCCACAAAATGGGCAATGAGGAATTCTAGTGTAGGAGCAGGAGGTCCCTCCCTCTCAAGGCTGGCTGTAAGGTCCAGAGTCCATGAAGATGTGGGGCTGCTAAGCAGCTTAGAAGGAGCCCTGGATAGTCCAGGCAGTCATGGGACTATTTTAGATTGCATTTGAGATCTTTCACATCCCCATTCATCTCCCTTCACTCCAGGTGGTATAAACGTAGCAAGACACCACCTTTGCTCTTTCTCTGTCATCAGGTCACACAGCATACAGTCCACAGGTCTGCAGCCCACCCTACATCCACAGTGCATTTTAGTGACAATTATCTAATTTTGCCTTTTCTGACACACTCTCAGTTCCTCCTTTGATGCTCTCTGTTGGCTGTGTAGATGCACCCTGCACCATTTTGTGGCCTGCCAGCCGGGTAGCACAGAACAGACCACGGTTGCACTATGAAACTTTCTAGCCACCCAAAATAAGGTCACTGTGTCCAAACAGCCTGCCAGGAGTGGTTCTTGGATCACGGTAGTGCCTTCACTGTGCCTAGGAGTTATTTGAGCTTGTTAGCCCAAGCCAAAACCGTGCCAGCAACTAGTGTAACAATTTAAAAGTATAGATTTAGTAGCATAGGTAATTATTGTAGACATAGTCATTAAGCACATAGAGACAATGATCAAGATTTATTATTATAAATCACTCCATTGCCTCAAACAGTTTATAACAAGGAACTTGGATCAGAATCATCTTCTCTGTATTGCAAAGGAGGTGAAATATGCAGGCAACAAAACTGAGTTGCTTAAGGATAGTTTGGTTCAAAACATGGTATTAGCAAATCAGGAAAACGTACAGAGGGCAGTGGGAAATATCAGGGGGAATGTGATTATTCTTACTGCCATCCAAGTAAGAGTATGGGTAAAATTAATTTCTAGTACAGACTGAGCCAAAGTGAAGGGATTATCAGTGAAATTAGTTTTTGGAAGGAGGGGTTATTTTGTATTAAAGTCTTGTTTTACCTGAAATGCTGAGCTTTGTGAGATGGCATAGATAAATGCTTTCAGTCTGGACACGTCCTTCAATGCTGGTTGATAGCCCCACAGGAGGAGAAAGTAAAGTATCAATGCAGAACAGAAAATGGCACTCATTAGTTTGTAATTAATGACAAGTGAGATAGGATAGCAAATGGAAGTGTGGGAGTGCTCAAGGGAATTCTTCTACATCTCTTCCAAAAATATCATTTAAGTCTTTATGTTTCTGAATTACAGTGAAGCAATTGCATTGGTTAAATCACCAAATTTACCATGATGTTGAAGATTCATCATTGACTATATTGACAGAATGACCAGAAACCTCAATTAAAATTTGTCCCAGTGTGCTTGGTCTTGTGTGTAGCAAAAGGCAAGGTCAGCAGAAGGGGAAGAGAAAGCATTTATTTCCCGATTTTACAGATGCACAGGGGGACTAATGTGGTTCTTCCAAGGTCAGGCTGGAAGTCTGTGGAAGTGTTTAAGAGAGACTTTCTCTCTGGGGACTAATTCAATCCCTTACCTGTAAGACCATCCTTCTTTCCTACACTAACGGTTGAACACCATAACCTGTGTTTTCAGTGTCACACTAAGAAACACTGACCCAGTTAAATGAAAAAAAGTTGCCTCAGAATGATTGAAGCTGAGCATTATCTTTGTCTCGATCAAGGACTAAATGTAAATCTTCACTGAAGGTGTGAATTCATAGCAACAAACACGGTGAGAAAAGCATTCAGGAGATAAATGGAATTTATCTGACAGTGTAAGTTCAAACTAAAATCTAAAGTAATGCAGTGAACAATGTTTAACAAGATTTCAGTGACTCCTGGTGCCTTTATAATCTGCCTAGTCTTTTGAAAATGTTTCCTTTATAAATGTTTATCCCAGCTGTCTAGTGAGATTAAGAGCTTTTCTCCTTGAGTGCCATGTTCGCCAACGGTCCAGGATTTATTTGCACTGGCAGTTCCTCTGGCGTCAAAGGTGTGGTCATTGCTCCAAGCTGTCATCTTCAAGGGGTCATCCTGCTACTTCCCACGGTAACAGCCGTGTCTTATCTCTTCATTTTGGGAGAGCTAAGTCTTAATGCCCATGAAAGCATGCATTTGGTCAGTGGTCAGTCAGGCCTGTTGCCCTTTACAGTTTGGTCACACATTGTACTTGAATCTTGACCTATGGAGCTGATTGCCTTGCATGAGGTACCTTAATGCCATCTGAGATGCCCTACAGCATCCACAGCTACTGCAAAGGCTGGAAGATGTGATGTAATCTACAGGAAACCTATGTCCTTCTGGAGTGGCAAGTGGACCCCAGGGAGGACACTTGACAGTGTCTGAAATAGCATAAGATGTTTATGTTTGAGTGGCCCAGGGGCTGGGCATTTAAATGTCTTTTTAGACTTCACTGACTGTACTGAGTAGCAGCTTGATTCAGTTATCTAACCAGAACACATAATGACACTTTGAGAGACCACAGTATGTCCTGCCTCGTTTCCAGCTGCTGCTTCCGAAAAATGGGGCTTTTGTAGGTCATATGCAAAGCACAATCAATTCTGAAATTTCCTTTTTACAAACTACTGTGGTGGGACTCCAAAGTGGGACTTAAACATGGAATTTCAGCACCTGCACAGGACACTGGAATTGAGTAAGTATCTATCTCCAAAATTCAGGCTCAGCTTATTCTCTATTGTCCTCCCCTACTGTGGCTGGAGAGCTATTATTCAAGAATAAAATACTGTACACCAGAGTTGCATATAATCACTGGAAGTTCATAGAATCATATAATGGTTTGGGTTGGAAGGAACCTTTTAAAAATCATCTAGTTAACCCCCCCTGCCATAGGCTGAGACATCTTTCACTAGATCAGGTTGCTCAAAGCCCTGTCCAACCTGGCCTTGAACACGTCCAATGATGGGACATCCGCAGCTTCTCTGGACAACCTGTTCCAGTGTCTCACTACCCTCATCATAAAAAAATTCTTCCTTATATCCAATCTAAATCTACTGTCTTGATAATGTTGGGGATAAGAAGCTTCCTTGTCCATGATATCTGGAAGTTAGGACTGACTCTTGACTGGATGGATCTCTTTCAGAAGTACATCCTTGGTTCAGGCACAACTTATTGGGTTGGGTGCTGGACTTGCAGGTTAAAATGCTGTACAGTATCTTAAGTGGGAAGTTGGACTAGATTATTGCAATCATCTGCTCTAGCTTTGATAGTTCTTCAAGGGTAGAATTGATGCTAATATAGAGGTTTTTAGCATTGCAGGTTGAAAGTTGCCATGTAAATGCAAAATGAAATCATCAGCATTTTAATCATGTGCTTATGTGAAGACAGACACTATAAAATATGAAGGAATGATATTACCGAGGTGGACAGGAAGACTACTTATAAGTATCAGAGCAGAACTTGAATTTTAGCTC
Organism: Nipponia nippon; assembly: GCF_047370975.1. Lineage (NCBI taxonomy): Eukaryota > Metazoa > Chordata > Aves > Pelecaniformes > Threskiornithidae > Nipponia > Nipponia nippon. Next base: position 118,129,312 of record NW_028262358.1, on the reverse strand, counting down.
CCAATAACAGTAGTTAAAAAAAAAGATTTTTTGACAATACCAACAACTTGGTAACTTGGAACATAAATTGATTTATAACCTATATAAGAAGGGAATCCACTGGGGCAGGTTATCACATCAAAACTATTAAAAGATTTCTTATTCTTCCCCCAAAACAGGTGATTCTGTTTACTGTCATTGGGGATTCAGGATTAGATAGTCCGCTGACTAGATCAGGAGAGCAATTCTTCTATCAAATATTCAAGATGGAGAAATTTTCCTTAGGCTTTGTACAGAATTCGCTCCTGTGTCTGAGCAATTATTAAGTTGAAAATATACTTTTTCTATGTTATGAGTTAGAAATTGGCTAATATCTTCAGAAATAGGCCACTGTTGTATTAATCAATTCTACTTGGCCAATGGCATTTACAGGGTTAATGAATACTCCACCTGGTAAATTACTGCTCCTACACTCAGTTCAAACTCAATTTCATTCCTTCAAGGTTTCAGTAATCGTATTGCTAGGCAATAGCTGAGCTGAAGTTTCCTTTGAATCTGAAATTGTATAATTGAACTTTTGAACTGAAGTTCACCCATCACTTTCTAGCCACACTCCTTTGTGACAGAGATATTTTTCTTTAGTTTGATGATAGCCGATTAAATTTTTGTTTTTTTCTTTACTTTTAATGCACGACACTGTATATTTGTTTGTGATTTTACCTCAATCAAAAAAATCTGTTATCATTGGTACTACTCCTTGCATTTATAACCCACCTTTCACTGCAGGCTTTCTAAGCACTTCAGAAGTGTTAAGCTCCATAAGAGGTCTATAATGAAGATAAACAATTTTAAGCTCTGGGGCAGAGACTGTAATTTTCCATATCTTACCAAAGCACAGTGGGATGCTGAGCTCGTTGGCCTCTAGGCACTATTGCTATATAAGAAACAATAATGTGCTGACCTATTATAGACGAGGAAACTGAGGTGCTAAGAGCCACCACAGAAATTTTCAGAATCTGGACCTTCACAAATCCTAAAGATTAAATACACACATGTAAGGAGAGGAAGCAGTATTTGACATGTGTAGGTACACTTTCACTACCGCAGTAGTAGAGTGTATTAAGAAGGGATTCTATTAGCCTGAGACATTATTCTACTTTTAAACATCTTTGCAATAGTTTTGTATCTGTTATCTCATTTTTATTTTAATTCATCAGTGTCCGTTGCCTGTCATTAGGAAGACACGAAGGATGAGGAGAAGGCAGAGGTACTTAATGTCTTCTTTGCCTCAGTCTTTAATAGTCAAGCTAGTCATCCTTGGATATTTCAGACCCCTGAGCTGGGAGATGGAGATAGGATGCAGAGTGAAGTCCCAGTTGTCGAAGAGGTGGCAGTCACTGACCTGCTCCTCCACCTGGATGCGCACAAGTCCATGGGCCCAGATGGGATCCACTCAAGGATAATGAGGGAGCTGGCAGAGGAGCTGGCCAAGCCACTTTCCATTATTTATCAGCAGTCCTGGTCAACCGGGGAGGTCCTGGATGACTGGAAGCTAGCAAACGTGATGCCCCTCTACAAGAAGGGTCGGAAGGAGGATCCTGGGAACTACAGGCCTGTCAGCCTGACCTCGGTGCCGGGGAAGGTCATGGAGCAGATCATGTTGAGTGCCATTATGCAGCAAGTGCGGGACAACCGAGGGATCAGGCCCAGCCAGCATGTGTTTATGAAAGGGAGATCCTGTTTCACTAACCTGGCCTCCTTCTATGACAAGGTGACCCGCTTAGTGGATGAGGGGAAGGCTGTGGATGTCATCTACTTGGACTTTAGTAAGGCCTTTGACACTGTCTCCCACAGCATTCTCCTGGACAAGCTGGCTGCTCACGGCTTGGATGGGTGCACTCTACGCTGGGTTAAAAACTGGCTGGACGGCCGAGCCCAGAGAGTGGTGGTGAATGGAGCCAAATCCAGTTGGCGGCTGGTCACGAGTGGTGTTCCCCAGGGCTCAGTACTGGGGCCAGTCCTGTTCAATGATGATCTGGATGAGGGGATCGAGTGCACCCTCAGTAAGTTTTCAGCTGACACCAAGTTGGGTGGAAGTGTCGATCTGCTGGAGGGTAGGAAGGCCCTACAGAGGGACCTGGACAGGCTGGACCGATGGGCCCGGGCCAACTGCATGAGATTCAACAAGGCTCAGTGCCGGGTCCTGCACTTGGGTCACAGCAACCCCATGCAGTGCTACAGGCTGGGGGAGGAGTGGCTGGAGAGCTGCCTGGCAGAAAAGGACCTGGGGGTGTTGGTTGACAGCTGGCTGAACATGAGCCAGCAGTGTGCTCAGGTGGCCAAGAGGGCCAATGGCATCCTGGTCTGTATCAAGAATAGTGTGGCCAGCAGGAGCAGGGACGTGATAGTACCCCTGTATTTGGCGCTGGTGAGGCCGCACCTCGAGTACTGTGTTTGGTTTTGGGCCCCTCACTCCAAGAAGGACATTGAGGTGCTGGAACGTGTCCAGAGGAGGGCAACGAAGTTGGTGAAGGGTCTGGAGCACATGTCTTATGAGGAGCGGCTGAGGGAAGTGGGGTTGTTTAGCCTGGAGGAGGCTGAGGGAAGACCTTATTGGTCTCTACAACGACCTGAAAGGAGGCTGTAGCGAGGTGGGGGTCGGTCTCTTCTCCCTAGTAACGAGTGACAGAACGAGAGGAAACGGCCTCAAGCTCTGCCAGGGGAAGTTTAGGTTAGACATTAGGAAAAACTTCTTCACCAAGAGGGTAGTCAGGCATTGGAACAGGCTGCCCAGGGAAGTGGTTGAGTCTCCATCCCTGGAGATATTTAAAGAACGGATAGATACGGTGCTTGAAGACATGGTATAGATGGACTTGGCAGTGATAAGTTGATGGTTGGACTCGATGATCTTAAGGGTCTTTTCCAACCTTGACGATTCTATGATTCTATGATTCTATGATCAGATACCCTTGGAAACTGAATAATCTATTTGTAATAGGTACATTATATTAAAACCCAGCTTTTGGTTTCCAGTTGTGTTAGGTGCTGTACATAAGAAGAGATGTTCTTCTGGATAGGCCATCAAGAGGTCTACTTACACATGCAGGTTCAGATCCCCAGGCAGGGAGAAGAGGGAACGTTGCCTGACTCACAGTCCAGAGTCCAGCCTGGTCCATAAAATTACTCACACAGGCCAGTATCAGAGAAGCTTCCTGATGCTGCTTTCCAAATGCATTTCATTCTGAAGGTAGAAGAAACACAGAGATCATTGGGATTTTGGGGTTAGGATCCAGGTATAGTCTCTGGCTGAGGGGCTCAGTGCTAATAAATAATTTACTTTTTTATTGGTTACAAAAATCTTTTGAGCTTATTTGTTTCAAAGACTTTTCAAAAGAAATCTTCAGCTATTGCATGGTTTGCTTGTTTTTTCTCCTGGGTTATACCTGATATAGCACACTGATCACAGAAGGCAGCTGAAAAATGCTGATGCTTTCAGCTGCTGCTCAGGGTGGTTTTTTTTTGAACACTGTCTGAGTATCGTACATCCAAAAATGGTTCTTTACAACTCAGCAATTATTAAAATGACTCATCAACAGGGATTTTGCATGTACATAAGGGAGCATGGTCACATTGGCCAGGTCACTCGTGAAGTTAAGGAAGCTATTAGTTAGAGGACAGATAGACGACTGTGGCAGTAACTCCCTTATATTTGTAATTGTATTCACAGAGCTCTTAGCCACAAATAGGCAGTAATGAAGCATCAGCATGAAGGAAGCCACAGGTCTCTTCAGAGGGAAAAAGCATACTCTACGGTGGGAAATACATTCAAAACCAACAGCAAAAGTGTTGGCTTATCAACATGATGCTGCAAATTAAGCTAGCAATGCTTCCCCTAGTTTGTTATTTGTATCTACAGCTGTCTTGACTCACCATCTTTAGATGATACAGTCATCCTAGACTATGTGGGACTCAATGAGAAGGGTGAGCTTTAACCAGCCTCCTCTGAGTTAGTCATTGGTTTGATAATGATAGCTTGAGCCAGATGGAGACCATGTAATCATCTAAATGTAGAGGAACTCTTCTGATTTCCCAGTAATGCTAGCTTTGAATTTATACAGATGCACTTAAAATTGTTACCTGGCTTCCTGATGGCTTTGGGGAATAACAAGTGATAAGAGTTAAAAACCAACCATCCAAACAAAAAACCAATCAAACCAAAAACAAAGCCCCCAACCCCCCACTTCCTAAGGAATGTAGATTTTATTAGCCTTTTTAGGCCTCTGGCTAATTTTCAGGTAGTATTTTCAAACATGATTTCTTAAGGACATGGAATGGCCTGTAAAGCTCCATTGTAGGGACCTAATTTGGCTGCTCAAGTCATTCAACAAGTCTCCCAAGGCTTTCTATATGGTCAGTGGAGAGAAGCAGACTGCAGAGCATGACTGAACACATTCTCAGTCTCTCTTGGGAGAAGGACATTCTAAGCTTTCGGTCTTTGTGCCATTTATTTGTTTGTAGCACAATAAAAAAAGAGCTTCATTCCACTTGTAGTCCTTACATACTTCTGTAGAAGGAGTAGCTAATCCCACTGATCCAGTGCAAACCATGTGTGCGCTCACATTAAAATATTTGGGTGTGCAAATAAACTGGGGTGTCTTACTAAGGTGTCAGAAATGGGCTTGGTTGTCTGTACCGAGCACAGCCTTTGGGAGATATTGCTCCATTGAAGCATCATTCTGACAATCCAACAGCTTAAAAAAATCCTCCTTTCCTTTCTCATTATTATTAAATAGCACACTTTGCTCCCTTGATCAGGGAATAGCCCTCTACATCTGACTCCATCACCTTTCAGACTTCTGTACTATTGAAGGGCAGAACGGCAAGTTAACCATCTGTATTGGGAATTTTTCTTGCAATTCATTGTGTCCATATTCTGTTCTTTTATGAATATAAATGCCACAGAATATCTGGGTCAATGATGTCTAAAGTTCTTTTTCTCGCATCTTTAATTGACTAAACTTAAAACAGGCCCTTTTGTGAACTTCTTTGGACTGTATTGACAGCAATTTCTTTTAAAGAAAATGTCAGGGAATCTCGCTTTCAGGAGTGAAATCATTGTATGTCTTATATGTTTCTCAAACCCTTTTACTGGAATGGGGCTTTAAATGCACTCACACTCAGTGCTCAGTGTTTGAATGTTTGGATCTGTACTCCACTTGTTCCTCCTTGTCTGTATTTTTTAACTTTTGTAAGAAGAACAATTTTATGCCCTCTCTCTGGTGCCATTTGAATTCATTTATAGACTGCTAGGATCTCACAGAGATTTACAATACTAATTAATTAACTCTCACATTTCCCTTGGGTTGTAGGTAAAGATTATTATCCCCATCTTAGAGGGGTCACCAGTGCTCTCCTCTTATTCAACCTTGTGTAAATCAGCAGTACCTCCACTAAAATCAATAGTGTTATCCTGCAGCAGAATTGATATGAGTCAGAGAGGAATCCAGTCCAGAAAATGTACAGCCTGAGCTTAACTGTGCTTAGAAGTGTGTTTCCTTCCATGGGACTTTGAGAGATGAATAAGGGTGAGGGTTTCATGGGGGATGTCTTGGAGATGGGGGTCTACTGAAGTCTGAAAGAGCCCATATGATTGGGGCTTGAGGGACCGCCAGCTCCTGCAGCATACCTGGTGAATGGAAGCACACACAGAGTCATACTTAACAGAGAGATGCTCCAACCAACCCTCTGCATACAGCTTGGGTACTTGCAAGCTCTCAAAAGGGGCCAGGAGCTGGGATAAGAGACCCACAAGCTGAATGCAGAGAGACAGAAGTGAAGCTGGCAGAGGGATTTTGTAGAAGCCTGGTCCCCTTCCAGGATTTCAGTGCTGTGCGTGCAGATGAGATCTGAGTGTGATCAGCCGGTGCCTACCCACACTGATGGTGTGATTCACAGCCAGTGCAAATACAGCTTTGAGAACAGATGCCATCCTTACAATTCATAACAGAGTACTTTGGCAGGCTCTGTCCTGGGGTGAGAAGCACCTTCTCTGTGCCCGCAAGAAACAACAGTGTTGGCAAGGCATGTTTCTAAAGGCTTTGTTAGTTCAGGAACAGACTGGTGAGTACTTTTCAGGTCTGAGCCCAAAATAACTTCTCCAAGGTCAGACAGCAGAACAAGAAATAAATACCAGCTCCCATATGTCCGCTCTTACTTTTGGATTCCTTCCCCAACTAAGTCTTTCATTTAATGCACTTGGTCTCGAACTGTGCATGGTGGTGGTTTGTTTCTGATCTATCCATAGCAGCTGTATTTATGGTGGCTCCACAGGCACCTCTTGATCTGTCTCTCCCAGTGGAATTGTCTATCAGCACTTTTTATGAGCTTCTTGATTTAGAATATGTATTACGAACTTTGGGAGCACTCTCTGGACAATGACTTGTTTATGGTTCTCACGTCATTCTTAGTTCAGAGTGTTTATTAGCCCAAGTCTCCCTGTCACTATATTACTTTGGAATAATATAGACCTTTATCTTCTGAGTCCTTTGATTTTTCTAGCCATGCAGGAGACATACCAACTCTCCAAGTTTTAACAATTGCCTCATTAAAATATTTCACACTTTTCTTCACTAAATCTGGTAAGTACAATAAAGCAATTCCTTCAATTTACATGCTGGACATGCATCTGGACACTTTATCTACTCCTTCCATTAAATTACTGTTGCTTTTGCCAGATTATATTGGTGCTATCGCCGACTGCTTGAAAGATAAGACTGGCAAATAAGATTAAAAATAAACACAATTATTTTTAAAAGCCTTTTGTGCATACATAGTTTTTGAAATGTTGGTACAATTAAGCCCTCTTTTTCCTCAAAGAATTCCATCTAGGGCATATTATCTTTATTGTTTTGGCTTTACTGTGGGCCTTTCTTGCAATTGGTGGTCCCATGATGTGAGGTGCTGTATAGAATAGACAGAGGTTGTGTTTTTATCCCTATTTTACGGATAGCAAATTGAGGTAGGGATGTGCCCCAGATTGCCAGGAAACCTGCGGCAAGATAGGAATTAATTGTGTTCTCCTGAGTCCCAGTTTAGTACTTCAACCATTTGACCAGGCTCCCTCTGAAAAATGGTGCTTATGAAATCCCAACAGCCTTGTTGGCCAGTCCAGCAATCACAGGACACTGCCTGCACTGGGGAATGGGAGATAAGGGCTTTTGTGGACATTGTGCATATTACATCCTTGCAGTTGGTATAGCAGATGCTGCCACTTGTTTTATTGATGTAAGTAATTTGAAGGAATGAGCTCCCCCACCTCCCCTTACCAGCAAGATTTAGCACAGCTCATTGCCCAAGCCCACAGTCAGGAACCCAAGAGCAGGCTGAGGAGGCACAGAGAGGCTGGTGGGGGCTGGAGGAGAGGTTACAGACTCCACAGTCCTTTGTAATGCAAGGTTCTCTGATACATGTCTGCTCATACAAACACCGTGTGCCCACTGGGCTCAGTAACAGTGTGTACTAGTCAGATATCAGCTTGGGCAATTCCTTTTTCCCTACCTGCATGTCAGTCACAGTTTGAATTGTGGATTATTTTTTTTTCTCTTCTGTTTTATCCCATCCTGTTCTTTTCTCTTCTATGACAGCTGTGCTCCAGCACCGAAAGAACTTCTATGCTGCAAGTTCCATATAATATTGGGCTAACATTAAATCAGAAATCAGTTGTGTGAAATTTCCTTCCCTTTTTAAAAAAAAAAAAAAATTATTGTTCTCCCTGATCTCCTTGTAGCTCATTAATTCACCAAATGCCTTTCTCATTGCGTGTCCACGCACTCTGTAGGGCTCCTTGCAATCTTTCTTGCTTCCTTGCAGAGGGATATATCTTACAGTTCTTACTCCACTGTTTCTTTGTGGCCCTGTACTTCTGTACAGCTATAAATATCTCTGAAAGAAATCTATGATTATTTCCTAATTAACATTCCTAGTCTCTTTGCTCATCACTTATATTTTGATCTCATTTTCAGAAGGCTCCTGTATCTCTTGCCTTAATCTCTCATTGCTTGCTCCTTCTACTTTTTTCTGTTCTTAGTATTTCTGCTCACAGTTCACTCTGTCTGAGGAGGAACTATGTTAAGGAGACACCAGACACTGCTGTGAAGCCTGAGGGAGGAATGGCAGCAGGGGTGCAGGAGGGATTGTGCTGAAATGCACCATTCTAATGGGAAAAGGCTGTTCTCAAGGTAGCAGGAGCAATGCAGGCACCTGCTCTTCAGGGGCAGTGGCTCTAGTCTTTCTGTGAACAAATCTGCATCTCTAGGACATACTGAGTATCCTATAGCTTTTCAGGTTAGTTAAAGGTTGGTTGCTTATTGTATCTTCCCCACTGACCCTCTCTTTCCTTAATCAAGTTTCCAATGTCTGCATCTCCCTTATTGCTCCCACTTATGCATGCCAACAAAGCTACTTTCCTGTACAGTGAAAACCTTAGGCAAACCTGGGAGGAAGGGAGGAGAGATGGTATTCTCCAAAATTCAGAGGATTAAATGATAACTTTTCTGGGCTGGCCAAAATATTTTTGGACAGTGCCCAGCACCATGGTGTCATAATCTGTCATTTTCGCTTCCGCGCAGTAGGTAGACTTTTTGAAGTCTGTAATGTGCAAGGTATCAAGGTAAAGCAGGATCTAGGACAACAACAATAACAACAGAAATGCTGATATTATGTTAGGGATTGGAATAAATCTTTTGCAACTAGAAAGAACAGCCCCTCAAGAAAGAAATAGGAATCACTTAAAAAAAATCAAAACCAAACCAAACCAAAAACCCCAAAACATGGACCAGAATCAGCAGGCGACACTAGTGAGGTGTTTCCCTGCACGTTCCCATTTAGTGTAAATGATCGTGGTTTGATAGGGCTCTGCTCACCCGGACCCCCCTAAGAGGTAAAAGGTGCTGTTTTGGGTAAATCATTCAGCTGATGAGGCTGCTGGGTGCATTATTAATGGTGTATCCTGTGGTTCATGAAAAGCTAGGCTGATATTATGTACTAGGAGATAGCAGAACTGTTATATAATTGAAAATTTTTATAATATTTACAAAATATGACAAAATCAAGAGAAGGTTTTACAGTGCATATTAAACTGTCTGGTAAAAAGAATGGCACTGCTAAAGCTGTAGTTAAATTAGCTTCTACTTGGAAAGAAAGCAAGCAAGAATGACAAGACTGGAGCAAGTCAGGCTCCTAACAGGGTGCTTCTAACACCACCCTGCCCAACTGTTGGCAGCTTTGGTCACTGAGGGCAAGGAAAGGCCCACTTCCAGTAGGAAAGTGCTGGCCATCAGTCACGCCTATTTGTTAGAAAAGAATGTAAACCTTTGAAGCTGTATTCCTATTAGATAACAACCAAAGAACCTATCTGGAAATAAAGAGCAGAAGGAAGAGAGGTGAAGCAACGAATCTTGCAGTGAGATGAAAATTCAAGGGAAGATGTGAGCAGGGACACAAGGACAGCTTAGAAGGAACCTTCATTTCTTTGCATAATCTTGCTTCCAAATTTGCTAAGAGTTTTATATTCTGCTTTCTGAGAATAAATAATAAACTACATCTATACTAGTTATCCCAAAAGTGCCAGAGCCTCGAGGCTAACTGTCCTCTGAGACCTACTGGCAAAGTTTGACTACATCCATACTATTCCTGGCCTCTGGAAACTCTCTCATCCCCAGAACAGGAAGGCTGCCTGCACAGAGCCTGATTTGTTTGGGGAGCAGTAGCTGAGCATGCCAGGGATCTCACAAACAATTTAACAACGCAGAAAGTCTGGCTGTAGTTCCCATGAGTTTTGAGTTTTGCAAGGTGTAGCAAAAGTGATCCCACTCAAATCCTTGCTTTATGCTGGAAAAGCAAATCCAAGTGGACAAAAGTGTCTTCCTTGAAGTACTAAATTCAAATATATTGTGGTGTTTGAGCAACTCTTGGGACATCTGAAGGCCATGATGACTTTAAGAGATGCAAGAATAGCTCCTGTAAAGTGGAAGGATTGGTGAGGCCAATTCTGCCAAACGCTGCCTTGGAATGGATTTCTCATTATCAAACCAGAAACCACCTTGGAGGAAACCAGTTGAGGTTTCAGATAACCAGAAGATATCATATGGTTCTAGGCAAATCCCAAATTTGTTTGTGTGAAGGGGCAAAGAGGAACCCAGAAAGGATAATAGGAAAGAGCCAAGGACCTAAAAAAAGAAAAAAAGAAAAAGAAAAATTGGTGTTGTGGGCAGAGTCTAGAAAAGTATTTGGAATTGTGAGCAGCAGAGTTGTTCAGGGAAATGGGATGTTGTGTGCTAGCTCTGGGAAAAAAAAAAACAAACCAAAATATGAGTTCATAAATGCTATGTGATTCACCATCATTTTTCTTCTCAAGGGATCAGCCCACGTGCCCTGAAATGTGAACTGCTTGGATACAAAATAATATTCCCAGTTCCCTTGACAGAATCTGGTTCCTTCTGTTCCTGGCATGTTCAAAAGGAGAACTGAACAAAACACTGTGGCAACAGATAATTAATGATATCCCAGGTCTTGGCAATTTTTTTTTTTTTTTTTTTTTCCCCAGGCTTAGAGAATGTATCACCTCTTGCATCATCCTCATAGAAAACATGACTGCTGCACTCCCTAAACATGCCCCTGAATTTTATCTGGTGTGATCACATCCCAGTCTCAGCAAAACCATCTGAGCTTTACCCAATAGAGGATGTGCATGGATGTGCATGAAGAAACAAAAGTTTCTGTCTTTACAGCAAACATCCCCACTGGTCCCAGAGCTGAGTGTTTTGCAGATATTGTCAGTGGCGAGATGGACCGGAGGAGAAGAGAGGAGGTGCACAACTGCATGTTTGACACATGACATAGGAGCACATACCTGGGAGGCTGGGGCTGTTTAAAGTGAAATTTATCTCCTTTTAATTTTGCCTGATGCATTAAATCTGCACCTTTTTACAAATGCAGTGGACAGGCCACAAGCAGAGCTGCTGGCCTGGGGAGATGAACATACAGAAACCTCAGGGACTGCTCCCAACTCTACCACCCAACAATCTTCTTAGTCTGCTCTGAATATTGCTCTTCCACCGGATTCCCAAGCCTATGAGGATCGGAATCTCAATTCATTATTTTATAGTGTCTTTTGCACTGTTGCATACTGGGTTCAGTATGGGTGAAAACTGCTATGTTTTTACTCATTTTAAACTAATTTTCACATGGGAGAAACCTGGACGGTGGAAAATTGAGCCTCAGTGCTGCGTGTCGTAAAGCAGATTTAGTAATAATAATAAAAGAAGAATTGATCCACTTGTGTTGCAAGATTTGGTGGTTTATGTATGTGCAGAGATTTAAGGACATAAATGTTGAACATTGTTGTTATTTAACAATGAATTCCAACAGGTTTAATAAAACATTTGCTTGTCAGTTTATGACAAAATTGCTTTTAATAATGTGCAGTGAAAAGCCTTGCGTTTCAGGGATATGTAATACTTTAGTGTTGTTACATTTGGAAAACTCAACACAAACTTGTCTTAAAAATCACTACATTTCCAATCTGGCCTGTGTTCTCAGTAAGTATGAATGTCTCTGTCAAGTTTGAAGAAATCATGAGAGAAGAAATCATGAGAAAGACACAAAGACAGGAAGCTCCAAACAAGCTGCATAAAATGAACTGGCTGGGCACATTACTTTGCCTTTGCTTTCTGTGAGCACAGGTGTATAAGGAAATATGTTCACTTTTAGCTACATTCAATATGTAATAAAAAAGAATCTGTTTTTGAGTTACCTGAATGAAAAATGCATCTTTCACTGTTAAAGGACAAACATATTTTCCTACTGTAGTGTAACTCAAATAAAATTCATCTACCTGCCTGCCCCCCAGTATTTCACCCTTGTGCTCTGTCAAAGCAATGAGAAAATGGAGCCCTATAGGAATGTTTTTTAAAAAGTTATGAAGGATAAAAATAGACGTCTGCAGAGGATTAGCTTTATGGTTAAGGCATTGGTGTGAGAATTGGGAAATTTGTCTTCAGTTCTGAGCTCTGCCACCTCAGGGAAGTGAATTAGGCTCTCTTTGCCTCTGTTCCCCATCCTCAGGATCCCTGTTTGCTCACTCTTTGGATATCCTCTCTATTTAGGCTGAGGCCAGGTTATTTGTTTTTACTACATGTTTGTATACTCAGGAGTTATGGCTATCTTCTGGGTGCTACTTTAATACACCTGGGTGCTACTTTAATATACCTAGAAATTTCAATAATTGTGATAATAGCAATAAAGGAGGAAATATACTGCAAACATTCATTCAGGGCCGCCATTCATGTTTCCTTGGCAGAGGAACCCCCACCTGAAGGTAACTGGGAATTCTTGATAGCCTCCAGTTTTGTTGACATGTCAGGGAAGGTTACTGCAAGCTTCTGAAATGCAGGGCTTAATGCTTTTTAAACCAGGTGTGTGCAATTTTTGCAGACTTGCACTTTTGCAGGCATCACAAGCCTTGCAGCTCTTTACAGACTTCAGTGGAATCAGAGGCACTCTCTAATGAGCTCCACACCTGCTTAAGAGGACTAAGAAACATCAAGATCTTTCTAACAATTTTTCTCTGGGAAGAACTCCAAGAATGGCTAGCATGGCTTTTAGGATATATTTTTCCTCTCACTCCCAAAGAGTATTAAGGAACAAAGATGACCAAGGAGAAAGGCTTTATTCTATGTGCAGAATTCCCACCAATTTCAATAAGGGCCACAGGTTTTACCTCAAGAGTTCAATGCTGCAAAATAATTTGACATTACAATGGAAATAACACTTTTGGAAAAAAAAAAATCACCAAAGCTTGTTTTGGTCTTATGGTAGCTCTCTGTAGTTTTGGGACAAAAAAAGGAACTTCTTAACTTTTCCATGACTCATTGTCCTTTATAAAATTAAGTCAATAAGAATTTGAGTAATTTCTTGAATAAAAAAAAAAAAATTCAAATGTTCTTTAAGAAAGCACAAGTCTAGTCCTGAAATGAATGGAGAAGATTCCCTTGACTTCAGTGATATTAAAGATAATTATAATTTGTCAAGTATCTAAAAGGTGAATATATCCATTTTATTGTTAAAAACGAAGTTGTAGGAAAAAGGTCCTATATGAGACCCAACTTTGTTTACTGTAAAAGCTGAATGTTCACTTCTGAATTAAGATATAAAAAATACGCCATCTTTTAAAGTATTTCCACTATATCCCCTTTGCCAAAGCAGCCATAAGCTATCTGCCCGTGTTGTTCATGCTCATCCTTATCCCACCTGTGGTGTTTCTATTAGCATAGGTATTTCTAAAACCATTTTGAATTGGCCCTTCATGCTCTATGTGATGAACTTTCAAGTATACTCATCCTTTTTCCCGTTACCTTCCTCATGGTGATGGAAACTCCACAGAAATAGACCCAAAATTATCACATCACCTGCTTTCAAACTCCTCTTTAAAATAGTCTGTTCCATGATGCCCTCAAAAAAGTGGATTATGGTTTGGCTCTGTGTTCACTAACTTCATTCCTGTTCATGTTGACCAACTTTTGCCTCAACATTTCCCTGTGCCCTTCCATCAGAATACACCCATCTGCCATCTCCTGTTTTATATTCTGATTATAAGCCCTTTAACATAGGAACTATTGCTTTCTCACTTCTTTTAAATTATCTGATACAATTTTGTTCTTGTCTGTGACTAAGACTCAAGTATTGTGGAAATAAAATATAGTTATTAAGATAGTTTAGATTTAAAAATAAAATCATGGTTAAGTAGGTATCTATTTTGAGTGTGTTTCAACTTTGGCTGAGGATCAAACAGGTTATTATTACATGTGAACTTACTGTGAGGATATTGAAAAAGTCTCTAAAAACCTTTTATTTAGAAGACTTATAGTGTGATAGAAATTTCCAGGTAATTAAGGTGGCCTTGCAAGCCTTGGGCTGAGTCACCAGCATTCCTAAGATAGTTGACATTACTTCTGTCTTTTCTCTCCAGGATTTCTCTAATTCTGTTCTTTAAGTGGTTATTCAGAGAGCTTTTATTCTAGTTTTTTTTTCCCACTAGCTGTTTTGCCTAAATGTAAATACCTAATGCCATATGAGATGCCCGGTATATCAGTGCTCATCTCCAGCTGATGGTCTGGGAGAGTGCAGGTCTCCCATAGGTCTGAGTCTTAACTAACCTGAAGTACCTTACGTAGCACTAGGTGTCTCAGCAATTGAGCCTTGCTCTCAGTGGCCCAGTGGCTCTGTTAATAACTTGTGGTTGCAGTCATGTTCATGTAGTCTTATGAAATATCAGTCTTTGTGTTCTTCTGGCAGAGTCTGCACTTCATGCTACAAGGTGAAACCCTAAAAATCTTCCTTTTGTAATTCTCAGTGTTAAGAAGCGTTTAGTCAACGCTCTTAGATACATGGTCTAACTTTAAGGTTTCCCTCGAGGAGTCAGGAGTTGGACTCGATGATCTGCATGGGTCCCTTCCAACTCAGGATATTCCATGGTTCTATTATTATTTATTACTACCTGAGATATCTGCTCCCACAATTTCTGCTCCCTAAGGAGAAAACCTACCGGCCAGGCAGGTCCCACTGGTTACACCTTCCCTTCTATGCTCTTCGTGCCAGCATCGAACATCCATCCACTGATGATGTACATTGGGGCCTCTACAAATGCTTTACATCTTCTGTATTCCCCTATGACTTCAATTTTCAAAAAATTATATCCTCCTAACCATGCTGTATGAGAAGCTTCATTCTGAGCAGCTGCGATGGGGCCCTCAGCTGGCTGTCATAAGCCAGTTGTTTCCAGCCACTTGGGGGAATTGCCATCAGAGTTCTGAGGAAATTTTACTCATCTTCCATACGGGAATTCTGCCTCCCATCTCTAAAACAGGTGTGTGCTTTTTCCTCATGTCTTCAAAAACAGGTGTTCTATTTTCTTTGAAATATTTAGTCAAGGGACATTGTTTCCTAAACACAAGAACTTCAGTACTTTACTACTCCCTTCTTTTCTGTGTTAGCCTGGCAACATCTGCTTCTTCAAGCAGACCTTGGTGTACAGTGAGCTGCTTCCTCACCAGCCTGTCTCATTTCTTAGGCAGTGGTGTCTGTGATATTGGAAGTGGAAACCAGGACAGGGGTAGTATTTTTATTAACTCAGCTGGAAGGGTTATTTCCATAAATTTTGGAATTCAGCAAATAGTGGAGGCAAAACAGAACCTAAATTTCTTGAAAAGTTGGCTTCCTGCTCATTTTTCATGTTACTCCTAATAATGTCTGGTATTCCTATAACATCTATGATTGATTGGGTTACTAACTATTTTATGAACACTAAACCTCTCAGAAACCAGATGGGATTACGTACTGTTTTATTTATAGGAAACTCATGGTAAAAATATAAGCAACTGAACCAAGATTGCATGGGAAATAAGTGACAGGACTAAGACAATTGTTGAAATCCACTTTTATAATTTCTGGATTAAGGTGTTCTTTTCCTTCCTTTCTTAATAGCTATTTCTTGGTTCTTGGTCACCAGTACTTTAGGGTTAGGTCCTCATAAGTGGAGTTTGAGAGAGTATTTAATATTTAATCTTAGCCTAATTTTCCCAATTTCAATTTCAAATGTATTTGATTCATGATTCTTATTGAATGAACAGACAATTAGACATACTGTATTTAAGGAAAAGGAGAAGAGGAGTACAGGCTCTTTATGTAGCCTGACTACCTGATACCTTTAAAAAAATGAACGGTTTTTTTGCGGGGGCTTCTTAGGATGTTATGCTCCTTAGCATGGAGTGTGTGATCTAAGCAACTGTTTCATGGTGTCCCTCTGAGACCACTAGCAAAGTTCAACTATTTATAGTCTGAAATAAGCCACACCTTTACTAACTGTCATTTACAGTAAATGGACTTTGATAAGCACAGGGATATGAAAGAAGATCCATTTTGAAACACTTTTACTTATTATTTTAAACATAATAAATAACCTTTTAGAGATATATGTGCATTTCATTTGCATTCTTAACACAGATAAATCTCAGGGCTAAACTCTGTTCTTGTTTTTACTTGCTTTTACTGTGATTTTTATAATAATGCAAGTGAGCTACTAAAGCAACATAAAATATCTCTTTAATGACCCTCAAAACACTTTTGTGAATTTCTCTAATTCTCCTTTGCCAGGCCAGAACTTGATAAGGCACCTGAGAAACTTGAAGAGTGAACCTTTAATTGTTCAGGCTCAGTTCTCCCCTGCTGAGTCCTCTGGTAATTTACAGACTTTTGAAGATGTCAAGGTGGGTATGAAACAGTGACATCTGGTTTGATCATCTTTTTGATCCAATTTGGTTTCATTTTATCTGGCTGCAGATGCACAGACAGGGTACGTGACAAAAGAGAATCAGAACCATTAACGCTTTTTTTTTTTTTTAACCAGCCTAGTCACAGAATTATCACATTTGGGAAAACCCCACAAATATTATGGGTTTATGTACCCCAAATTTGTCAACACCATGGCAGCAAAATGATGAGTGACTGACCTGAGCATTAGCTTAAAAGAAGACCCGGGAATCAAACCGCATTAGAGCAATATAATTGAGAGCTTACTGGAGGGGAGATATGGCTGAGAGCAGTTCGGCTCTGGCTGGGTCCACACTGCAAACACTAGACAGTGTGACCTTTTGTTATGGGTCTGCCTGACAATTTACGGCACTGAAATCAAAATGAGGTGCAGGAATCATAGAATCGTTAAGAGTGGAAAAGACCCTTAAGATCATCGAGTCCAACTGTTAACCTACCACTGCCAAGTCCACCACTAAACCATGTCCCTAAGCACCACGTCTACCCATCTTTTAAATACCTGCAGGGATGGAGACTCAACCACTTCCCTGGGCAGCCTGTTCCAGTGCCTGACTACTCTTTCAGTGAAGAAATTTTCCCTAATATCCAACCTAAACCTCCCCTGGCGCAGCTTAAGGCTGTTTCCTCTCGTCCTATCGCTTGTTACTTGGGAGAAGAGACTGACCCCCACCTCGCTACAACCTCCTTTCAGGTAGTTGTAGAGAGCAATAAGGTCTCCCCTCAGCCTCCTCTTCTCCAGGCTAAACAACCCCAGCTCCCTCAGCTGCAGAAGAGACAGTACACCAGCTTTTAAACTGATGAGGCTAGAAAAGATGCTTGGACTGCAGAAACAATAGTACATTGGCACAAAATTCTCTGGATTTTAACAGGAGGAGGTGACAGGTACAGGAGTCTGTGTAACACATGCTGGGGGGTGTGTGTGTGTGTGTATGTGTGTGCCTAGCTTTGAGGTATTATCATTTTGAGGAAAGGGACAATATTTTAGTAGGCTTTGGTTCTTCTGGCACTTAATTCAATCTGAAATTGCCTTTTAGACACACTTTTTGCCCGAGAGTTGAGATTTCCAATTTATCTTATTTAGTTTATGAAAATTATGAACATTACTTTTAACACACATACATTGATGTTTATGAGAGTGCCAAGATTTTTCTCTCATAAACCAGCCAAAAATGGCTTATATAAATTCAGTGCTGTAGATTGGCTATTACAATTGCAAGATCAAAATTATTCTTGGAGGTGATAGCTAACACAGCAGCCAAAGACCTTTTTATGTTCTGTTTTTTTTCTTACCAATTATAATACTTAATAGAGGAAGTCAACATGTTCCTACCACTGCAGAAAATGGATTACTGCAAAAATTCCCAGCTTTGTTATGTTTAGGGACTTGAGCTTAGAAGCATGAGTTCTTGTAGTTTTTCTTTGAGCTTTTTTTTTTTTCATTTAAATAAAACTCTTCAAACTCCTACAATACCATGTAATTGTAAAATAGAATCTGATCCTGCAGAACGTTTCAGATGGAATTCATTTCATCTGAGTTTAGCTGTCCAGTGAATCATCTGCAGTCAACAGAAATATAGGTGGGTGGTTCATTTCATAAGATAGGTGTCTAGGATAAACAGGATGGATTAGAATCTGGAGGTGCACTGGGGTGCATCTAACCTTTACAGGTTTCTCTCCAGGGGAAGCCAGAGGATGGAGGGGGAAATTCCCAAATTTTAGTGAGGATATGCCTGTGGCCACTGCTCAGCCCTGAGACTGAAGAACTTGTGGGTCCTATGATTTAGGTACAGCTGCTGTCTCTTCATTATCTACAGATGGAACATAAATATAGTCCATTGAGAGACTAAATGCCTGAATGCTGAAGCCAGCTGTGATGACCATGTTTTGCTGCTGGATTTAAGCAATGATTCCTTCCAATTCCTGCCCTGCTCCCATGGTTCTTATCTTGGAGTTTATTGTATGATTTTACTCCACTGCAGAGAAGCTCCATGTGACGTGGTATGGGGTCTTCTCAATGAATGACTCTTTGCTTAGCCTCATCCTTTATGACGGGAGCATGTGCACGTTTATGTCTGCCCATTCTATGTGCCGTATGTGCTGTATTTATGTGTGTGTGTAGGGGCAAGTAAATGTACCCTTGGCAAACAGAGGACAGAGATATTGGGCAATGATTTGATTGGCTCCAAACATACCTTCAGGGAAAGAGAAATATGAAGGCTTTACAAGTCTGCATATGAATCTAAGGCATTTCTAGGGTTAAGCATGGGAAAGCCAAAAATATCCACTTGGAGAAGGCCAAATACCTACAGCTTTGACAGTATGCTCAGAGGAGTCTAGGTAATGGAAACTGAATGGCCAAGAGCTTTGGGTAAGCCTGTAGGGAAATACAAGTTCCGTGGCAGGAACTTAGCCTTACTTTTAGTATTTCCCCCCTCCTATTAATAGCACTTTTCTTTATAGCTGCTGCATCGTAATTTGACAACCCCAGAGCATCTGGAGATTAGGCTGGCTGTTGGATTGTGGAGTAGATTGCCAGAGCTCTGGTACTAAAACTGTATTAACCTCCTACCTGTGTGTTGTGCCTGGATTTACCACTACAAGACAATACACCTATCAGGCTATTAAGGCCTTCTTTGGTCCTACCTTCATGGCAGCACAGACAAAACAAGATTTACCTGTACCTCAGCCTACTCCATCCTCACTGTTTCTCCTGATGAAAGCAAAAAGGTTTCAGGTTTTTCTTTGCAAAAGAGAAGGTCTCAGCATGCCTCTAGCTGTAGCTCTGAGAGTTCCTTCAAACTGCCATGAGGCCTTTCACAACATATGTTTGGAAAAAAATTAAATAACCTCAGGAGATGTTTTTTTCTTTCTCTTTCAAGTAGGCACAGGGCTAAGCTTGCTTTGTGTCAATGACATTGTGAAGCAGTTTGTACTTCATAAAACTAATAGTTAATGCAGATGCTAGTAGTAGGAGACTGCTTTTGCAAACACGACTTTCAAACAATGCATCCTGCTGAACACAAGCTTTAATAATAGAGTGCTTGGGTGGCCAGCTGTCTGTCAAATCTCTCTCTCTGCATGCTGTAATAAACTCATTCTCTTTGGTGACAGGCCAGGGAAGTTAGGGTTGTGCTCTGCTTCTGTACCTGGCCCGAGTTGCAGTAGGATAGTTTCTTAAAAGAAGTACTTTTTCTAAGTCTCGAGCTGTGTTAGAAGGAGAGAAGGTTCTTAAAATCCTTAGGAAATTGAAAAAGGTGCCATACGTTTTTCTGGGGGGGATTAGAGCTGTAGCTTTACACAGTCTTCTTGCAATTTTATTTTTAGCTTTGGTCATGGCCCATTGGTCTGATTTCACTTGAATGTCCCAGTCAGTAAACAGGATGCTTGCAAAATTTGGCATTAGAGTGCGAGCTGGAAATTTTTTTTGAGGAGTTCTTACTTTTAAGAGCTTGCCTGAACCACAGTCATATGGACTCTCCCTGTTATTCAGCTCTGGGGAAAAAAAAATACCCAGGAATGTCTGCTTTTATTTCAGAATGCAGGATTGTTTCATACGGATTTAGCAGCCATCCAAAGCAGCTGCTTTACATAGTGCACAAATAAAACCTAGCTACCTTTTCTTTTCAGCTTTGTTACAGACTACTTTAGAAACCAATTGAAAGGTAGTTTTAAATGCACACCTATAATTATCAAAACGTACCCATAATCGTCAACCAAAATCATCAATGAGTATGGAGAGATAGTAGGGGACTAAGAACACCCAGCATGAACCCACTGAGATATAGGAACGGTTTCAGGCTCCCAGTTGCTCTGTCTTCTTACAGGGGCAAGTGGGGAGCAAAAGCAGGTAGTAATCCCAGTCCAGCACCTCTCAAACAGATGCTCTGCTCTTGGGTTAATACAAAAGGTGCTCTTATGGCCACCTGGGAGTTTGTTACACCGTGTGCTTGCCAATAAGCTGGCATTAAGTCTGTTTTGCACTGCTGGAGTTGCACAAAGCAGATTTAAGAGCCTGGTCAGTCAAAACCTTCCACCTGTAATGCTGGGGACTGGCACCTGGTGAATTGAGCATAAGCAGGACACTGCTTAGTAACCTCTGCTCAGTAAAGGTACAGCATAGGAAGAGGCTGCAGCACATACGCTGCCTGAGCATCAGCGTCAGCCCTGTTTGGGAGAGGCTGCCTGCATCTGGCAAGGTGCCCTGTTGGTGTATTTTATGTTCAATGCTGTAATGATACACAGTCATTCCATCAATCATACATTTTATACCAATGACCTTAATAAACAACTGCTGTACATATTGTGTCTCCCATAAATACATTTCTATAATTTTAGTGGAGACCTTCACACTTAAATGGTATAACATTTTTTACAGTTAATCAGAGAGCATAAACAACTAATGCAGTAGTGTGTACATGTAATGAATGCAAAGCTGTCTCACATGTGAAAAAAAAAAAAATGCCCCCCCCCCCATTTAGTAATTCAAAACTCTCCAGATATAATAATCAAAATGCCAGTTCTGTTCCTACCTGCCACATCGTCAAGTGCTTCCCTTGCTACATTTCCTCAGTATGTTGCATAGACATGACAGAAAATTGATCTAGGCAACTATTTATCGATTTACCTTCTGGTATGAAAAATTGCATATTAACCTGAACTGAACTGGTTCATCGTTCCGTTCCTTCTCGCTCTGACATTCCAGAGAGAGGAAAGCCCTCTCTTGGGAAAAGAGATCCCTAAATTACCATGATATGTCATTTATTTGTCATTCTTTATCCTGATTTTCTATTGTGTTTGTGTGAAAATGCTGACCAGTGTCAAGCCTGATTATGGACTGGTGGGAATTTAAAAACAAATAAGACTCGATTAGAGTGTGAATGATGGAAAGGCTCTAGAGTCCAGACACAGCAGGAGCCACATGGAAGAATATCTTCTGTGCTCCAAAACAGGACAAATATCTTAGCTGGAACATACAATTTATTTCACATCAGGAGCTATGGCCATAAGATATGATTCTTTAAGGAATTAGGCTTTATTAGTTTTAGTGTTCATAATATTAATAACTAACATTAAAGACAATTGTCAATTATTAAATTAGATTATTAAATAATAAATAATCTAATGAAATGGTGTTTCTTGGAAGACATAGATTCTGTAGCCTGAGGGAGCTATTTGTCAAAGTCACACATATGGATAAAAATGGGGAAAATTTGAATTAAATTGTGTTTTGACCATTTTTTTGAGATGACCCTTTAATTGAAAATAACATTTGAGCAATTAACCTTAAGAGCATGGAAGATTTAATTGATGTGAAACCCACATAACATCAATCTTTTTGGTACGTTTCTGGCTGTTCTTTATCCTCCTGACTACAATCAACCTATATTAAAGCTGTCTATGACAGACTGTAATAGTTCTGAGAATAGTTCTGAAGTTCAGTCCTTGGCCATTTTGAGATGACCCAAAGCAGCCAGGGAGGTGTGTTGAGACAGACGAGGAAGGTTCTTGTTGACACAAGACACCCCTTGGGTGGTGCAGGTGGGATCACCAACTCTAGGCCACCTCAATACCTCAATGGAGAGGCATGTGTTACAAGACAAAGGGGAGCACATAGCTTTGCTGCTTTGGACAGTGTGCCATAAAAGAGCTTTTGGGTTGTTTTAAATGTACATCTGGTACCCTTTCACTCTCAGTAGACCTTGGGCTTGAAGAAGGAGAGAAAAATACATGAGTCATTGTTGCCCATTTTTCTCCTTAGCTGTGTGGAGCGTAGGCAACTGCATCATGCTCAAACCCACCTTACCCTTCTGTGCTGGTAAGTATTCAAGACAAAACTTCCTCTCTGTGGTTCCCCCTGAAGAATAATGAGTTTCACAGATATGAAACCATAATGGATGAGTCTCTGTTTTATCACTATGGGTGCTTAAAATAAATCAGTCCCTAAAAGGTAGAGGAAAACAAAAGCTTGATCCTCATCTGATGTAAATTGACACAACCCCACAGAAAGAAATGGAGCTCTGCCAAGCTCTGCGAAAGGACAATATTGTCTAAGCTCTATGCATATTCCAACCTGCTTGCAAATGTACAAAGAAAGAGAAAAAGAACACTTACGTGTCCTTTAAAAAGAAATGCTATTTAAAAATATTAAAGGGACCTCATGAAACCAGAGGAATTGTAAATCTAGGTTAGTTTATAACCACAAAATGTTAATTTCCTTAAAGTATTAGGGATTTCTTACTATAACTATTATTCACTACATGGCAAATAATATAATTATGTATATTACAGTAATTATTATTAGCTATTATGCTGCACATAGTATTATAATAACTTCCAAAAGGAAAAGACTTGCAAGCAATGGATCTGGAAACAGAGGCACTGAGCTGGCATAACCAGCCCAAGAACACAGAGTAGATCGTTGACAGAGCTGGGAGTAGGAAAGTGTCCCCTGGCTGCTGGTCTAGTGATGCTTCATATAGAAGTGTTACTGTAATAATAATAAATGGAGGTGGGATATAAGCCTTTGGCTCTGGGAGAGGATTATTTTCCTTTGGAAAGGTGAACATCACCTTTAGTACAGTAACTTTTTCAGGAGTCAAATGTATCTAATTAAGTTAAGTGATTGTCAAGTGTATTTTAAGTTTAACAAAGCTCACATCATATTTTATTTCCCTTTTACATTCTGCACAGTAATTGTGTAAAGTGCATGATTTACTGTGGCAGCATTATTCAAACTTAATTACAGTGTTAAGAAGCAACCATAACTTGAAAGAAAATAGCTACACTGCTGTGGGGATCCACATGGCAGCTCTGTTTAAAAAAAAAAATTTTTTTTCTTTTGTAAAGAAAATAAATTGTGTAGAAAACTTTTTGGCTCCTGAAATCACATTTAAGATAAACTTTCAGGAGGCTTCTTAAAGGATTGAAACAGCTATTTTGTCAAGGGATTTTAGATCTTTCTTTCTTTATATCCATCTTGTGATTCATCCCCATATATACACCAGATGTTGTCCGGTCCTTAGGGGTATATTCTCTTATATGTAGGGCTGAATCCTAAGAAGGAAATAAAAGGATTTAAAATATTATTATATAGCAGTAGCAAGATGTCTCTGGTGGATCAATATGTCTACTACCTTGAATACATAGTAGACACCATTCATTCGAAGTACCACTTTTATACCGACAAGGGAGATAGCCAAGGAGTTTTTACCCACATTTTTTTTTTCTCTTAATAAATGAATTAACTGTTTATTTGTGGCATTTTAGGACTTCTTCTCCTTAGACTTCTAAAGTCTGCACTCCCTAGTAAATGATAGATCCTAGGCTCTTATTTGTATTTTGCAGGGTAAACATTAAAGGGAAGACAAAAGCATGGTTCTTGCTCCAGACCCAGAACTGAATTTTCAGTCTTTAACATCTTTGGTACTTAAAATCAATGAAGCATCAGCAAACTTTGAATTTTTGTGGAAATGAAGGTTCCATGTGATTTCAAATGACCATTTATTTTCCAGGTATACTGAACAACACAATGAGATGCCTATGGCTGAGATAAAGTGTAGGCTGCAGAGCCATCTACAGTTTACAGGCACTGATCCTACAAAAGCCAGGACCTTTGTTGCACCTTTCAGATTGCCATCTGCAGGTGTCACATTTATTAAATCTTTAATGACACAGAGGTGTAGATGACTTCCTTAATGAGGCCTGTGTTGATAATCAGTGGCAATGAGATCTTGGTAGCAGGATATAGTTACTAATGCTGCCTCTTCATTTCATTTTGTTGGGATCTAGGGTGCTGGAAAAGTATTCTGGGGTCAATATCCTTTTTGCCCCTTATGATATTAGATGAGGGTAGGGAATGCGTTCAGCTGAATTCAAACTCAGAAGAGGGTGCTTTAAATTGGACTGCCACATTTAAG
The DNA here is from genome assembly GCF_047370975.1 of Nipponia nippon. NCBI lineage: Eukaryota > Metazoa > Chordata > Aves > Pelecaniformes > Threskiornithidae > Nipponia > Nipponia nippon. Next base: position 118,105,031 of record NW_028262358.1, on the reverse strand, counting down.
AAAATGGGAAGTGCTACATCTTAAATTAATGTATCTAATATTAAGGCTTAAGTACATTCATATGATTTCTCATTCCAGGATCAGGTTTCACTTTTGAGGTGTCCCTGTTCTGTCTGATAAGGGGTAGCTTTCTGCTTTGGGCTCTGCTTATAAGTTATAGTTACTTTCATCTTCTTGGGAGAATGATGACAACATGGAAATTGATCAAACCCCCGTTTAGGTCAGAGTCATATATCTGTGAAGGCCATAAAATTCACTTTTTGAGCTGGTCTGTGTCCATCTCCCATAGTCTTCTACCTACCTGTTTCTGTGAACAGACAAAAAATCTATACTAGTGCATATACAGTGCATTACATGCACTTTCTTGATATAATTAGTTGAATCTCTTTTGGCTTGAGAGAACTTTTTCCCTTGAACAAAATTGATTTTTTAAGTTATCTGATTTGTATTTAATAGTGTATTCAAATCTCTTCCTCCAGAATCCATAGACCATCTTGCCTGACCTACATCAACAATGAATTTCTCAGAATATATTAATCAAATACAGTTTCCTTGAATTTTGTGCATTTTTCTCCTTCATTTCAAAAAAGAATGACATTTGGTCTATTTTTCCATTCAGCTGAAAGTCAAGTTCTCAATTTCTCTGTTAGCTTAAAAGCTGAAAGTGCAGCATAATAGCATGGTATAAGGAGCATTTCAGTATGCATACACCGATGTGTACCTTTTATGTGTGTGTGCGTCATCACACCTGTAGTCTAATTATGGTGGTAAGACAAACATTAAAGTGAAACCCATAGGTGTTTTCTTGCAGAACTGAAGGTCATTTGTATACTTGGCAAGGACACTTATATTCCAAAATCCACAAAGGAGTCTCCACTGCCAGGATTCAGCAACTGCAGACTCCTGCTGATGCTTCAAAATATTTCATTTAAAATAAAGTTTAATGCTTTTTTTACCCCCCAAATAATACTTCTTTTTTCCCCACCAGTGCTCATGTAAAATGCATAGGACTCAGATCCTCAGCTGCTGCTGCCTGGAAAAATGCCACTGGGTTCAGAGGAGCTGGGTGTGTATGCGTCATTTGAAAACGGGTCTCTGCAGTGGATACAGTGACGGCAATGGCCACATGAGCGTTGCAGAAGGGCTTCCATTCCAGACTTCTGTTTTTGATGGCTTTTTTGATGGTGTTCCCAAAATGTGGTTGGGATTCCAGTCACTTACCTTTAGCTGTCCAAAGCCTAGGAGTTAGACCTAAGTTGGTTGTCTAGCTTACTTGTGGAGTCACTGAGGAGAGGCAGGGACTTTCAGAGAGTGGAGGACAAGTAGATATTTGACAGAAGTGAGATGAACTGTCTTCTGGCACTGCCAGTCCCTCTCCTTTGGCTACTGAGGAACCCAGACAAGTAGTTTGAACAGGTTATCCAAATCTTTAGGCAAGTTAAGTAAGATGAATCCCATTCTCTCTATCACCCTCATTTATCTTCTAGCATTTACAGATAAAATATTTGCATGTAAAAAGCATATTCAAGTAAAGAGGAGTCAATTAGGATTAAAAATCCATTAGTTGTCCTCACAGAATAAAGGTCTTTAGCCTAGTAGTTTTTTCCTGTATGCTCAAGACCCTATTCCTCTGATCCCCCCAGGTTATTTGATCCAGTGATGTACTGGTTTTAGCTGGGACAGAGTTGAATTTCTTCATAGTAGCTTTTAAGGTGCTATGTTTTGGATTTGTGATGAAAACAGTGTTGATAAAGTGGGGATCTTTTAGTTACTGCTGAGCAGTGCTTACACAGCCTCAAGGCCTTCTCTACCTCTCACCCCACCAGTGAGTAGGCTGGGAGTGCATGAGAAGCTGGGAGGGGACACAGTTGGGACAGCTGACCCCAACTGACCAAAGGGATATTCCATACCATATGACGTTGTGCTCAGCAACAAAACTGGAGAGAGTGTGTGTGTCTGTGTGTATGTCTGTGAATGTTGGCTGGGGCTGCCATTGTTCGGGGACTGTCTGGGCATCGGTTGGTGGTGAGCAATTGGGGCATTTTTGCATCACTTGTTTTTCTTGGTTTTGTTTCTTTTCTTCTTTGTTTGTTTGTTTGTTTGTTTTCTTTTAATTATTAAACTGACTTTATCTCAACCCATGAGATACCCACTTTTACCCTTCTGATTCTCTCCCCCATCCCACTGCTGGGGAGCAAGCAAGCAGCTCTGTGGTGCTTAAGTGCCTACCGGGGTTAAACCACAACAGGCAATAAACTCATCCCCTTCTCCCTTGTATTTCTCTGATGGGTCAAGAGATTCCAGAGTTGGAGTCTTACTAAAACATTTCAAAAATAAGCATTTGAAAGTATGAGAAGCCATTAGCCCCTATGCACACATTCATACAAGCCTCCACATGAGTATTCTGAATTTCAGGAACACTGAGTAATTGGTACTGTCATGAACTGGATGTTGTGTTGTTGGCCAAACTGTATTGGCTTCATAGTGGTACATACCAGCTGGTCTCCATGGAGCAGATGTGGACCTCTGTGGAAGTAACACTGGAGAGGCAATCCCAAGAGAAGTTGGACTGCTTTCCATTAGCTACTGGAACGTTCTTTGGAGCGGCTTAGAGGAAAGTAACTTCTTAACTGACTGAGAAGTGCAGAGAGGGAACATTGTTTAAGCTTCTTCAAACAAAGAGATTGCAATGCCTCCTCTTTTCATCTTTGAAGCACAAAGAAGGCACAAAACTCCCTGCATCCACATTGTGCTTCTGTAAAAGGGGACATAGAAAATGCCCTAAATCATCTGCGGGGGAAAGCTAAAGGCAAGTGAAACTGGCAGCCTTATTCACTTAATATGCAAGGTAATTCAGTGGGTGTTGAATTCATTTGAATAGATATGATGCAGTGTAGACACCTGCTGCAATTGCACCTTGCATCCTTGTTACATGAGTGATTTCTCCCAGTAAGAGCCAAGAACATGCTTCAAAACCCTCTGCTTTGAAGTAGCAGTGATATGAGGCTCCAATATGCAAGTGTTGCTTGTTGAGGAAATATCTTAACATATTTAAAATGCTTTGATGAGTAAAAGAGAAGCTTAGAGTGTTGTCATTGTCATCTGCAAGGCTGACATTTACATTTGAGGTAATGGGTTTCCATTCCTTGTCATAGGGTGCACGTGCAGGATTCAGGATTAACTCGGTTTACATTTGACTTCTTTGTGTCAGACCAGGTTATCAAGCTGGATTCTCTTTCTTTTTGCTTTTGCTCTCTGTTTACTATGAGGTGGCACTGGAGAGGGCAGATAACTTTCAGGTGCCATTTGTATTGCTTCTTTATCATTCATTCTTTTTGAGGTGGAGTTATGGCACGTCTGTTTTACAGAGGTTCAGAGGAGACAACCTAGCCGCCTGAGAGCATCCATCATCTGTTGGATTTGACAATGTAGTCAGCTAGTGGAGAAGAGCATAATGTAGCATACATGTCCTCTTCATGAATCTTCAAGAAAAGAAGAGTGAGATGCAAAGCAGGATGCACCAAATATAATTGGTTCACTTTTCTTGGAAATGATACTGCAAAAAACACTCTTTCATTTTGTAGAGTTGAACTTGCAGAATCTGAAAAATTTGGTCACCAGTGCAGGCCTTCTCTAAAAAAAGGAAAAATTCACCTACATTGTAGCACTTATCAAGTTTTGCTGCCAAGTCAATTTATGTTTAGATTATTGAAGAAATCTTTTTCAAAGGAATTTTGGATGAAGTTTTTCAAGAACTCAGTACTTGCTGTGTGGCCAAAACACTATATCTAAATCAATTAAAAAAAAAATTTCTAATATAGTTGCCTGAGATGGTTACAGTGAAAACACCTGTCTCTCATCATTGGCTATATAAAAAGGCTGGCAAATAAGCTACACAAGTTACCTAACTTCAGATATTTAAATTAGGATTCTGACATTTAAATTTGGAAATTTTATTCCCATTCAGAGCCAAGTTCAAACATGCACATGGTAAACCATAGAAACCTCTTTTGTTCTTATATGAAATTCTTCAGCAGTATGAGAATATTGGGGTGGTGCAGATATATTTTATTCCTGTTGTTGCTGGTAAATTCACTTAGCATTACATAAAATGCTTTACTTACTAGTATTTATGGAAGAGACTGTGGCTTTATATCTATTTCAGACATACACTGCATGGAAATATTCCACAATTATCAAAGCATTGCTCGCTATCATTTCTCTTACAGTTCACCTGGAAGATATTTCAAGAAGTCATGGAGGAGGGGAGAAACACTTATCCATACAGTTTGTGGCTGTCAGGTTTATGTGAGAAAGATGTCTTTTGTAGTCCCTGTTACAAATAGGTAATAACAGGGAAATTTAGGGAGGGATTCAGTTTTAGTTCTTGATCCTTACACAGGCAACTTTTCTGTCAAAATAGGAGTGTCAGCTGACAGAAGATTAGGAGGATGAGAAACAAATAGTAAAGGGCAGTTGAGGATAATGAGAAAAACACATCTTTCCAGCTGACTTCTGCTCTATCTTCCTTTCTTTCTCAGGTTCAGATGAGATAATGAGAAACCCATCCTTTGAAATCTGGACTCTCTTGCATAAAAAAAGTGTCATGGGAGGAAATATGGCTAACAAAACCACTGAAAGATCTGTTTTTGTTTGAGTCACTTGGTTCTTGGCACTCTGAAATATATTTTTTTTTTCTTAAGGGATGGTGGCTCATAGGATTACTGTGTTCAGCAAAGTATGACTGAGCTAACCAACGGGACTGCAGAAAGACAAAACAGTTTTGTGTATTCATCCAACTTTGCACACTCAGCCTCGTTGTAATTGAAGTGAGAGGCAGCGTAGTCTGACAGATGAAGCATGCAGCAGAGCTACTGGGGTCTAATTAGACCTGGGGATAGACTGCATTTGGGCAACTGTTGTCCCATTTTTATTTTTTTTTTTCTGTTCGTGGTTTTTCCATTATTTTCGTTATTCATAATTTATAATATGGGTGAATCAAAGGTCTTGGTCAGAACTGGAATCCCACTGTGCCTAGCGCTAATTAGATATGTGTGAGTGTGTGTTTGTATGTGTGTGTATGTAGGCATGTGCACATATTGGAAGCACCTCTGAATGGAGGAGCCTGGGTCTAAAAGACACAGGATTAACCAAACGGTAGGGAAGCAGGGAAATGACGTGGGAATTAATCATCAGGCACTGATTAACACACTTACTTATTTGTATCATGTTTGGTTGTTTGTATTGATATATCTACAACCAGATGGTGATGTTTAAACATTTGTTTGGTATTTAAAAATGTTCCACAATGTTTTGCACAGAGAAATGTTGATACCACTCGTTATGGGTGCATTCAGTAAACAGGGAGCCTATAGTGACTGACTTAGACATAGAAGACAAACTTTCAGTACCTAATCCCAGTGAAATGGATTTTGACCTGAATGCAGAGCCCTGTTCCAGTTCCTGGGTTGCCCAGAACTTGCTCCACAGGGATGAACCTCCCACCTGGACCCCCTCTGCTGCTACCAACAGCTGATGTTTTGAAGAGCTGTGTTAAACTAGATATCTGATGTAGGTTGGAGCTTGTCCTCAGAGACTTACAAAGGTTTCCACATTTAAGCACATGCAATTCAAAAGCATTCAAGTCCCTAGCTAGTGCTATAAGGACTAGAATTGCCTACATTGTGGATGCAGTAGATATGGTCATGTTACCTCTTACACAGACTAAATCAGGCTTCTTTCCTGCACTGGATGGTGTCATCCTGGCACCATCTATACTTTGAGGGGCACTGCTAACTGCTGCTTGCCTCAGGGAAGAAGCAGCTGAGAAATGCTGGAGCGTGTCCAGAGGAGGGCAACGAAGTTGGTGAAGGGTCTAGAGCACATGTCTTATGAGGAGCGGCTGAGGGAACTGGGGTTGTTTAGCCTGAGGAAGAGGAGGCTGAGGAGAGACCTTATTGCTTTCTACAACTACCTGAAAGGAGGTTGTAGCGAGGTGGGGGTCGTCCCCTTCTCCCTAGTAACGAGTGATAGAATGAGAGGAAACGGCCTCAAGCTACGCCAGGGGAGGTTTAGGTTAGACATTAGGAAAAACTTCTTCACCAAGAGGGTGGTCAAGCATTGGAAGATGCTGCCCAGGGAAGTGGTTGAGTCTCCATCCCTGGAGGTATTTAAAGAACGGATAGATACGGTGCTTGAAGACATGGTGTAGATGGACTTGGCAGTGATAAGTTGATGGTTGGACTCGATGATCTTAAGGGTCTTTTCCAACCTTGACGATTCTATGATTCTGTGATTCTATGAAATGGGAAGGGATTTTTTTTTCTCTTGGCCTACCTTTTGGTATTGCACTGGGCAAGTTAAAGGTTGATACAGGTTGTTCTTACAGCCCTAGAAAGGATGTAATCTGCTGAGACATGTGTTTAGTACAAATGTGCATTGTCCCTTGTACGGACAGCAAAGCAAGATAAGTCATAGAAGATGGGCCTAGCCAGTCCTACAGGGCTGAAGTGCCATCAAGAGTGTCTGTGAATTTGAATCTGGGGACTTAAAAATAGGGGCTTAAAGATGAACCAATATGTTAAGTGTTTTATTGCAATATACAGTATTATAAAAGGGCCAAAAGTGCTGCAGAAACAAATGCACAACATCATATATCTGCAGAGAAGTACTTCAGAAAAACAAACGCGTTATTGAGACATTATTGCTGGAATAACAACATCCTTCCTCCCCCTTTAGAGTGTCAAACCCAATTTCTGTTTCACAGGACAGAAGACCACTGAGTCAGCCTGGGATGTCCCAGAGAATTGTTTTGCACCATCATATGAAGCCATGTCTCATTGTTATTCTTCACTGAATTGTCACGTAGAGAGTTGAATCTGAGTTCATTTGTCTTAGATTAAGGACAATTTCAACTTTGGAGATTTATAGGGCTTTCTCCAAATTCGTTGCAACTTTTTTTCTGCAATGCTAGTGCACTGACATTGGATCACATGGACACAGTAATCTTTCATCTGCCTGAACAGTTGCAAAGCTGAATATCCAGTTTCCTTCTACTTTTCAGCTCTGTTTAGTGCACGTGGATAACACTAGCTGCTCCCTCTTCACATACTTCAAGCCATTTTCAAATACTGTTGCACTTTACATTGCCCACAGTATGGCATATGGCATACGGCATATGTCCTCACCACTTAATAATATTGAGATCATGCTCAAGCTGTGGTCAGAAATCAGGCTACTTAAAACAGTTCTTCTGCAGTGAACTTTTGCTGTGGCTGCCCACTGATGTTATATTACTGTTTTTTTGGATAGATGGTAGCTACATAAGTCTCTGGTGGCACTATGTCCTTATGGAATGTGAAAGCTTGGAAATTGTGATCAGGACAATGAATAGAAACTACCATGTAGGGCAGTGGCACGTTGTGACAGATGCTGCACGCATGGAATAAAGCTATGGTTGCTACTCTGAAAAAGGACTAAAAAAGATTAATAAAATAATTCTCCTGTCTCAAATGGGCTAAAATCATATTGGGTACAAATGCCAGAAAGTGGATCTGGGTTAATGTTTGGAAACTGCATACATGTCTGGAGAGTGGTTTAAGCAGTTCTATTTTTGTTTTGAAAGGGAGCAGGAGCGCTCTCTCAGTCCATTCTCAGCTGACAGGATCACAACTGTTAGGGGGGGCAATGAATATTAAGGCTTAGTAGCTTATCAAATTGCCCCAGTTATGTCACAAGCACTTGTTTCAATATGGCAGAAAGCTGAACTGAAGTCATTTAGATGCCTTTGAAAACTTGTTTTTGTGGCTTCAGGTTTTAGGGCAGCTTTTCTGGGGTAATTTAGCCTTCAGAGAGGAGAGAGATATTTCAGATAGATACTGATTTACAGTTTTCCATAGGTAGGCTGTTACCTCCTCACCTTATGGTACAGCGTTGGGTACAAATTACGAAGTTTGCTAGTAGTTAGCTATCAGCTGTAGATTATAGCAGCATTAGATGCCAACTAACAATCTTTGCACCTAAGTAAGTTCTGCAGAATTTACAAAAATGGTGCTGTTGGTTGAAGACGCAGGTAGGACTTTGTCTTATATTTGTGTGTGCTGTGTACTACTGAGCTTTCCTTTCAAAAAATTCAGGCTTGAAAAGTGTGTTGAGATTACAGAAACAGCTGGATATTTCAGGTGGGCAGAAAACAGAGCTGCTCTACTCCCTTTGGGCGAACGTCAAACCTAGTGAGTCAGCAGTGGGTGTGAACAGGGACAAGCAAATTCAACATCTCACTAAGTGAGGGACATTCATTTCTTGTTTAATTGAACACAGTGATTTTTCTACCTACAAGCTGATGGCTTTGAAGCCATTTGGTTTTCTTTGAAAATAGTATTCCTGGTGGTAATACAGTGGGTGGATTTTTATCATAGTTATATCATAGGTGTATTACCTTTCTAATCTTAGTTCATGGGCAATATCTTTCATGTGGCTGGACTTCACAATATAATAAATAGTCTTTCTAACTATCCTTGTCTCACTGTTTTATTTGTAGTGACTGAGGTATTAGAAAGCAAGAAGCTTACATACTTTTTTTTGTGAGCAGTCATCCAAAATGGGGTGAAGAATGTCTTTCTAATGAATTAATTTCTCTTGCATTCCTACTAGGTAGAAGCTGTTGACTCTACTCCTTCTCAGCGATAAAGGTAAGATATTTGAATGGCTCTGTGAAATCTATTTTTAATCTTATGAGCACAAAGCACCTGATTTAGCTCTTGCTGACATTGGTTTAAATTAGAAGGATCTCTGTTAAAGTCATTAAAACCTATGATGATTCAGGTTAAAACCTAAAATATAATGAAACTAGGCTAAAGTCAAAATAGAACAGACTTCATGTAATTGCAGACATAATTGTTCCACTGACTTGCATGAAATATGCTACTGTCTGAAGTTTTTCTATAGAAAGGTATCAACACCATATATTATCTGCAACACATTTATTTTTAGAGGGCCATAGCCTTTTTCATTTCTTTGACATAGTGGAAAATCTTGAAGTCTGGATCAATCTGTCTTAAATTCAGGGCACTAAGCCCAGTCCGAAACTCTTTCTCTTTTACTAGGCCAAATAATAATCCTCCTTCTTCTCTAAGTACAAATTTACTTATCTGGTTTTACATCCATTCATCCATCCATGTACTAATAAAACCCTCATCAGTGCAGAATTTCAGGGCTTCATTGAACATTTCTACTAGTCTTTAAAAGACAAGAACTTTAGTAACCCCATTTACTGTCATTTCAACGCTGTAACTGAACTACCTTCAGCTCCATGTTTTCTGCAGAAATCTGATCACATCTGGATAAGGGTAATTTAACAGATACTTTCTCCCTGCTTTGCCTCCCCTACTTATCTGATACTGTTAAATACTCAGCTTTGTTCTCTCTCTTAGTACTTTGTGACTTTGTGGCTGTAATGGCAAATCACATTATATTTCACCTTTTCCTTTGGTGTAGCTTTCTGAAGGTTTGCATTCTTCAGAGCTCCTTGTTTTGATCTTTCATAATGCCATGTGACTGAAGGGGAAAATGATAAGCCAAGAGACTCTCTTTAAACTGTCCCACTGGTGAATTTCTGCCCATCTGCTTTGAAATACGTGACAGCGATGAATGCCACTTTGCCTAGAACTGCTGTACCTAGGGTTTTTTTTTTACTAATGTATTTTTATCTATAGTAAGATAACATTGATATAAAGATGGAGATAACATTAATTATTAATTATTTTTATTCTTATGTAAGGCCACAGAAAGGAAACGCGGTGCTTTCTCACCATATAAAAGACAGATTTTTTTCTTTCTTTGTAAGAAGTTGCAGACTTTTACCAATATTTTTGGGGCTGTATGGATGTCTAATGGTGCAGCCAAGGACTGGTGAGTGGGTTTTTCAACAATATTCCCTTGTCTTTTTGAAAATACCAGTGGATTCTTATCTGTATTTTTAATAGCCTGCTCCCTCTCCAGATAAAGCCCCAGGCACCTAATCCAATACTCACTGAAGAAATCAGTGCAAAGATTGACCAAATGGGATTCAACTGCCTAAACACAGGTGTGTTTTTAGATGACCAAGGATATCTTACCTGGCCTCTACCTGTTTCTCTGCCAGGTTGTCCCATTGGTCCTAAAAGGCTCTGCCTTTGGTCCTGTGGCATGTCTGTCACCCTGCCAGATTCCCTCAGACACCCTAGGGCATCTGTGATTAGGCACCTGAATTACTTACAGAGTTTGCTCTGAATTGCCCTGCAGCAATTTCTCAAAGCCAGGATCAGATTCAAGGGAGTTTGAGGAATTTTTAACATCGACTTTCATGGAGGAAGAGATCCACAGTTAGGATGAAAAGCACAGCTCTTGATCCTTCAGAATAACAATGCAGGTTAAATGTGTGGGTATCTTTGTGGTCACAGTGACTGCATACTGTAATCTGAAAATTTTATGCAAGGAGTTGCTGACATTTTGATCATAAATATGAGATAATATAAAGAAGAGCTAAACTCTCCCCTTTGGACTGAAGAAAATAGAAGGCTACATGCATGTAGATATGAGGGTAGAAGTTGGCTCTGATGTGCCGTCCTCTGCTGCTGAGTAGAAAGTGAAAACAGCCATATGACTCATAATTTCAAGGCAGAGACTCATCTGCTACTAACCAGATCTCCACTTTAACATCACAGTACAGAACAGACTCTTAAATGGAAGGGAAATCCCTCCTCTGGCATGAATGGCCTCTGCAATTTAGGCCCTTTATTTCAATACCTTTCGCTGTAGGTTACTCTATATACAGGGTATAAAGGTCTTTTTGAAAGCTGTCTACAAACTGAGGAGCCATTTAGGGTATGGTCCCAGGGGCATGGAGGCTTTTCCAGCCTCAAATCTCTCATAATATTGCTGCCTGTTCTATGAGAGAAGGTAAACCAGTGCTAAAACACACTGCTCTGGTGGGAGAAAGCAAAGGTCACTAGTGGGCATCTGCCCCTTCCCTTGGACAACGCAGAACTGGATTGCCTAAAATGCACACCTGTGAGGGTGAAGCATGCTCTGCTATCCAGTGCTGTGGGGGTGTTTTGTTTCACATGCACAGTGATGCCATTCTTGGTGCTGATGATGCTCAAGAACTGTAATTAAGCCCTTCAAATGCAACTTTTCCAGGAAAACAACTCTTTAGAAATATCATAGAGGTCAGGCATAGAGCAGGCATCCCTCCTGCCTTCTTCTTTCCGGTAGGTACCAGATCTGCATATTCTCCTTGAGTTTTCAGAACAAAGCTGATTTCTTTGTTTCTTGAGCATCATCAAAAGCACTAACAGCTCTGGAGAACACATTATTTAATAATAACACAATGCACTCAGCACTGCCTTAAATGTTATGCAGTCATTTATACCCGCATGAAAAGTGGCTGCAAACTGGCTGTAAAACTCTCCTCTGACCTATGCATATCAGTGGGGAATTCTGACTTGGGAGCTTTTTATACACAGTTTTCATGAAGTGGAGGAAAAGTGCAAGGCAGTTGAGTGTCTGACTTCTCTTCATCCACAGTGTTAGTTTTGCATTTAATCATGCAACTCTGTTGTCTTGAAAGCATGAGGAACTCTATAAACAAATGTATTGATGATGCACAAGTACTAAAAGATTCATTCACATTCTTTTTACTGTGCTGGTTGTGCAAAACTAAAAGGAGTGAAAAGCAGCAACTTATTTTTGCCGACAAGTAAATGTATAATCCCTGAATGCAGTAGGAAATCTATCCGCTGAGGAAGAAAGAAACATGTTTGCAGACTGCATTTTTACGCTTCAATTTGTTCTTCCTAGCAGGTCACACCCAATTATCAGGTGATTTGTTAAACCTGTCACTGCATACAAATCTGCTGCCATCCTCCTTGAGGATGGAGTTTTTTGAAATAGTTGGCTGTAGACTTTATACTATCTGAATGGCTGGAAAGATGTGCTTTTTTGGTGTTTGGTTTTTGGGTTTTTTTTTTGCTTAAAGTACGCCAAAAGCCAAAATGCAGGAAAGTTAAATTGTGGGAGAAAAGAGCCTTAAGACTCCATCCCTTTGCTTTCCTAAATAATTTTCTAGCTCATTTTTAGTAGCATGACTCTATTATTGATTAAAGTAGACTGTAATATACAGCCCTTACCTTACAGAAGAAAATGCAGATCACTCATCCTTTCTTCTGTTAATTCTCCCAGCTGCTGGAATTTGGAGTATGTAATGCTATACATAGAAAAAGATCTATATTCATCTGTGTACATTGCATTATGTTTTTCAGCATCAGTAGCCTCATACAGATAGGAAATCATTTACATATACATTCCTTTTCAGCCAAGCACCTTAAAACAACTTGCTAAACATAAATTAAGCTTCACAACTTCCTGGTGAGTGAGGGAAAGGTTGTTATTGTGATTTCACATGTGAGATAACTGAGGAACATAGAAGATGTGAAGCTTGCTAAGTCCACAAAGAAAGTCTTGTGGAAACGGGGATGGAATGCAGATGATTGGGCTCCCTGTCCTCTTCGTTAAACATAAAACATCACTTCTGCCCGGAGGCGTGACTGTTAATAGATACTCTGAGACTGGTATTGAAGTGAATATGAATCATAGCTGTATTGTGAAGAAGGTGGATATGGCTACAATATTGGTCAACAGTTGCTTCATTTCTCAATAGAAAAAGAACAAAACAAAACAAAACCAAACTTGTCAATTCATTAAGGACTTGTGGCTGATCTGTGTAGTTATGTGACGTGACTTTTGTGGTCATCGTCTTTAGGGTGTTTCTAAGTGCTTTTGACAGCACAGGTTGTGCTCCCTTCTGATCTGTGTTGACATGACAAATCTGGGGAGGGTTTCCTGTTGCTGTAAGCCAGAATAGCTCCAGTCAGAATAGCTTGAATAGAGGGATGTCAATGTGCACAATATTTGTAGGATATTTTCAGCGTGGTTTCTCATCCCACATTTTGTTTCCAGATGCCAACAGTTGATGTTAGATTTCTAAATATTTTTTTAGAAAGCAGTTTCATTGCTGTATTTTCTTTGAGACTATTTTTAAAGAAGGTTGGCAGCCTGATTGAAAATTCATTAAAAAAGGAGAAAAGAAAAAGGCAATGTGTTCTTTTAACAAGTTAGAGGGCTAAGAGTCTCCAGAATAATACACAACTTATTGGTTTCTCTGATATAATTCACTGGACCACCTGCTGCCCAAGGACATCTGCTAAGCTGTAGAGTTGAACTAACTTCGATCATGCAAAAGAGAGATTGGACTGTGCACTTTCCTCCAGTGACTGGAAAATGGTTAGCAAGTGGGGGGGAATTGGCATATGTGATCTGTTTCTACTGTGCTGCTTGACTAGGTACTGATAATTCAGCAATCTGACAGGCTATGGCTTGGGAGAACAGCACAGTCATCTTAGATTATCTCTTTTAGCCTAAAATGCAACAAGAGGAAATACAAGAAGTTGTGATTGAAGTGAAAATAAAATAAAATAAATAAAAGCATAAATGATATCACTCTTCTAAAATGAAAGGCTCTCATCTTTTCATTGTATTTAATTTGTGAAGCATGAGATGAGAAATCTGGAACTGCCAAGTTATTTCAGGAAAGAAGTGGAAAAATGAATTGAAAATTTCAGAAACTTTTTTTCTTGTAGTATAAAATGACATTTTAAAAAACAACAACCACCAAAGCCTCATTTTATGTGATGTGCAACCATTGCTGGGACTGGAACTGGGATGTGAATGATTTTGATTCATTGCTCGCAGGGTACCAGGGAGCCCTATCAGAACACTGTGGAGGGCAGTGCAAAAGCTAAGGCAGTATTATCCTAGCTGACAAATCAAACTTTGAAAAGACAAACTGTTCTTCATAGCACAAGGGTCATTCATTTGTACTGAGTGATCATTGCAGAGGCAGGAGACAGCTGGTGGCAATGGGAAATAATCAACCAATTCCTTTAACAACTGGCTGCTGTGTGTTTAGTTTGGCATGCATATATATACATGTACGTATACACTGCAGTATTTTAAAATTTATGTATGTCTCTGTGCTTATTACTGTCATCTTGTGCAATCAGTCCTTTCATGAAATAATTAAAGGTTTCAGGCATTTTTGCCAAGTGACTGGCATTACAGGTGTTCTGGATGATATGCCTGTCTCACTTGGTTTTATAAACTGACAGAAGGTGAATCCTGGCATTATATGTATGCTTTCACACTGTGGTTATGTGGGAAATAATGTCTCTAGCCACTTCTTACTATTCAGGGAATTAATAAACAACAGCAGCGATAGAAACCAAAAAGAGCAGTCATGCATTTTTCAGTCCTTTGGAAATTCCCTAGCCATGGGACAACATGCCCTTTTGTTGGCTCTCCTTCTGGGAACTTTCTTACACTCAAAATTTCTCCAAGTAGGTTGTCTCCTTTTAATATCTGTATTCTTCGTAGGTTATTTATGTCAATTTGCTCATTGAAGTGTGAAGGAGAAACTTGTTCTTCCAGTGGGAGTCTCTTCTCTTTGGCTCCCACACAGCACCAAAATTATGCTTGTATCCAGAGGTGCTTCAGGAGATTAGTGGGTTCATTTTCAGTTTCAGATAATCAGGGCACATTAGGATTCAAAAATTCTGGGAAGGCCTGGCACTTGAGTGACCCAGGCCTTCTGCTGTTCTGGTCTTGGTTGCGGTGGAGCAGGGTGCTAGAAATTGCTCCAAAGTCAGCAGTTTGGGAGAGGATAAGATTGACCTGGAGAAAACCAGCTCACTCACTCCCTTCCAGGCATGCAGCAGGGTTTCAGGGCACATCTGGAGCTGCTCTTAAGACTCTATTTCTTGTCCATAATAAATTAACCCCCCCCATAATTAAAGCAATCATAAGGCCAGAAAGTCTCAGCAATCTCCACTGCTGTTGGTGGACTCATCACTGTGTCTGCACCTGTTTTCTTTCCACTCCTACTGCAAACAGCTCTTTCCTCAGTTTGGCAGGCTGTGGGTACTCTGCCATAACAGCAGCACTCTTCAGAGTTTTTGCAGCTGGGTTTGCTCCCCTGGGCCATGGTCTCCACCTGATGGTGCTCATTGATGGAGTCCAGCATACCATCTGTTGCTCTCACAGGTTGTTGATTCAAGCACTTCTGACATGGAGCCTTTCCTTGGCAGGTAAGTGTGGGTCACAAGTCCTAGAACTAGCAAGGGTTAAACTGTCAGATTATCACTGAAGGGGGAATGCCTTCAGCAAACCTCTATAGCAGCATTGAGGGTGGAAACTGGCTGCAATGATCCATGGAAACGAGGGCACTAGCAGGAGGTCACTCTGGTCCCAGGGTAACCACTGTGAGTAGCACTTGTTTGATTCATATAGGCAGGACTCAAATTTCCTCTCATGGCTCTAGGGATTCCAGCATTACATCATTGGAGAAGCTTGTGTTGTCTTATTTGACAGAAAGGGCCAAGCAAACTAAAAAGGTGAATGCTGATTTGTGAATACGGAGATGGACAAGAAATAAATGATAGGAAAAATTTACTTTCTCTTTGGTATTGTCTAGCCATATACACGTTCACTTCCCACACTCCTTCCCCTCCTCTCTGAACCTCTGTAATCTGTTTAACGGTGTTTTTTGAAAGCATTTCTTTTGTAAAATGAAAAAAAAAGTAATTCACTTTATGAAATAGTCTCAATTTTGAAAATAAATGTTAGCTCTGTGATGTGTATTGCTATGTAGCTTTAGGTACAAATATGAGTATATTGTTTTAAAAATAAATGTAATAGAAACATTGTTTCACTTGTTCCATGATCCAAGAGAAACCAGGCTTAAGCATTTCCCACAATGTCTATCTATGATATCGGGTAATTTTCTGAAATAACTGAAAATTTTAGTCACATCTGGTCTTGAAGCAGTCATTTCATGAAATGATTGAATGTTTTAGACATTTTGTAAAATGACTGTTTTACTGTATGCCTACAATGTACCCACATGCAGATTTATCAAGAAAAGAAGAGTGATTGATGGTTTCAGTCCTATGACTACCCCATTTTCTTCTCCCCATCCTCCCCAGCATGTTATGGTATCAGTGGCTAGGACTACTCCTCAGTGCTGTGCTTTACTGGAGTCGTCTTTGGTTCTTAGAACAACAAAAAGCTGCCACTGTTTGTGAATCTTGGGATAAGTGTCTGTGTCATGTCTCCCCTGATATGGGGACTGGGGTCCACATGTTTTTTGCAGCTTGCTGTTTATGTGGAGCACAAACATGTACCTCACTTTTACTTCTTATGTATGTCAGACCTGCCTCTGTGCCTCCTCTGTGTAGCTCTTTCAGCAGAATGTGCTACATAGATTATTGGTAAGTAAAAGTATAGAGATTATTACATTGAAACAAATGAAAAGATTGTGGGATTTGCATATGGCCGGGTAAGAATTGCTTTGAAATACTGTTTTGAGGGGTGACATGTCCACAGAGAATCATAAGGCTTGACAACTTGGGTGTATTTCACTGTAAGGCTGATCCATCATAGCCAGGGAGAGATATGCTCAGGTCCATGCTTTTATTTGACAGGTTTTAAATTTGTAGGTTAGGGAAATTAATATTTTGGCATATCCATATATCAAAGTTCTTCTTGGATTTTAGTTTACTTCAAATATTTTCTCATGGATACTGGGATGTAGGAGAAATTAAATGAATTTGTCAGGAATTGTTTTCCAGACTGAAGTTCTTTTACCTTAGTCTTGTTCTAGTACTGGATATCCCTCTATTGCAAACTACAACCAGCTGATATAAGTTTGAAATACAGACTTAGTAGGTCTTTTGCTTGTATTGATTTTTGCATGAATTTGAAATGCAAACTCAATGTCTTTCTAGTCCAAATAACAGAAGTCATGATTCTACTTAATGTACTGCAGAAAGGAAGAAGGAACCACAGTTGGCAGCATCTAGAAAAGATAATGTATTCCAGGTAATCAATTCATGCTTCATTGGCTCTTTCCAGCCAGTTAATGAATAAAGGTGCCCATGTGCAAGCTTTCCTCTGAAGCTGATTAATTACCTCCACAAAATTTACTTTATTCATGTAGTGATCATCTGAGGTTAAACAAATCCCTAAGTATTCAATGTACTTGTAGTCCATTAAGAAGAGATCTAATATTCATCCATCCACCCGTTTCTAAAAAGTTCTGGTATTAATACTGGCAATATTTGGGCTAGAAGTAATTAATCTTGTATTCCAAGAAGATATGAAACTGAGGAAAAAACAGAAAAAAATCCATTGAAATAAGGTAAGATAAGATCAGTTAGATAGTACCTAATAATCTCTAAACATTGTTACAATGGTGTCTGACTCCTGATACAACACTGTAACTACCTGAGAGCAGTTCTACAAAGTCATGTAGGTTTGTAACTGATACTGATTTCAGTGGAAGTAGGAAAATCTAAGTAACTTTCTGGATGGGAACTTTGGACCGTAAATTATTTTGAGTAAGGACAATCCTTCCTGTGTTTGGTATAAAAATGGAGTCCAGATCCACCCACTCATTGCAAGCTGTTGATGATACCTGGCCTGTTGGTCACCCTTGCCTTTTTTTTTTAGGAGAATAGGTGCTGTAAAGTTTTAATATCTTGGGCAGAAGATTAACACAAAGACTATAATTAGACCAAAACACGCTTCCCAAATCAAACAAACTGAAAAGACTGGTCCGTTTAACCCAAACAAATATCTTCCTGACATCCATTCATAAAAAAAAAAGAGAGATTACTGTTCATTGTGACCAAAGGAGTGTATTGATATTATTACTATCATAGAATCATAGAATCATTAAGGTTGGAAAAGACCCTTAAGATCATTGAGTCCAACCGTTAACCTAACACTGCCAAGTCCACCACTAAACCATGTCCGCTACCTAAGTCCTATCTGTAATTTACCCTTTTTAGTCATGATGCATGCAGAAAATTTAAAGGACAAGCTGTGGAAAAGCAGTTGCAGTCCTAAAAAGTCTTAGGCATTTTTGAAGGCTTCTACCAGTTATTAATTTGGCTGCCAACATTTTTGCTATGTTTTTTATATATGAATTGTCCTTATTACATGCAGCTCTTACAGACATTTTTTGTGTAAACTATCAGTTAAAGTTTCAGCATCTTCTGAAGTCTGAAAGAGTCTTTCAGATAGGGTGTGTGAGCTTAAATGGATGTAGCTGAGTAAAACTCCAGAGGAGGAACCCCTGAGTCTTAGTTTTATTTGAATGCAGTTGATGCAGATATTAAAGAATACATGCTTTGGCTAGATCTGCAAAGATACTCGGGCTGAACATACGTATCTCACTGCAATTTCAGGAATAGAAATCTAAAACCCCATGTTTGTTCCTTCATCTTTTAGGACTTGTCCCAGTATGAATACCCTTTTACTTGGTAAGGGTGTTTCCAGGAAGGGAACTATAACCTCATGAAGGAGGAGCAGCACGCTGCTTGTACTAATGTCCCTGTATAAGCCACAAAGAGAGGCAGGGAATACACTTAGGTCAGTAAAAATTGCCTGGTAGAAATGCTTGTGTTCCTCTGTTAGCTGTGACACTGCTGTGCTAAGACAGATACCTAATGTTAAATTAGGCAAGATGCATCTGTGCTCCTTTCAGAGCCATCCAGTATACAGAGATCCACATTCCTCCTGTCTAACCTTTGATGACTTTTTAGGAACCCTACTAGACCACCTTAGGTTTTGGTATAGTCAGTGGAAAGGCTATTGGGCTGATCCTGCCCATTAGAGATTCAAATTGCACTTTTAAGTTGCTGTGGTCTACAGAGGGATCTTGAGGGGAATGCCTCAGCTGAGTGTCAGAAGTTTGGAAGGATGAATCTGGCCTGAATTACAATTTTTGTAATCAGCTAATGGCTAACATATCTGTCTAGAGAGATAGTTAAATCCCCACCTAAGACAACAACAGTGCAAGATTCTGATCAGCTTCCCAGAAGAATTGAGTACAGCCCTGCCGAGAAGGACTTGGGGGTACTGAGAGACGAAAAGCTGGACATGAGCCCATAATGTAGGTTGCCCAGAGAGGTGGTAGATGCCCCATCCTTGGAAACATTCAAGGCCAGGCTGGATGGGGCTCTGAGCAACCTGATCTAGTTGTAGATGTCCCTGCCCATTGCAGGGGGGATGGACTTAGATGACCTTTAAAGGTCTCTTCCATCCCAAAGCATTCTATGATTCTAGGATTCAAAGAAGGTGATCCTTATTATAAAGATATTAAAATGTTTTTTTGATAACTTATTTCTATGCTAACATGTCTTACATTGATGGCTTACATATACATGATAGAAAGATAGTGTGTCTGAGAATGTGACTCTTTGTGGGACTCAGCTTGCATGTATATATTTCTATTAAAAGTCACAATCTGCACTGTGGTAATGGTGAGTTTCTAGGCAGGTAAGGGAATGGAGGTGGATGTAAAATGCACCCTCTGTACCTAGTGCAGCAATACAAAAACCAATGAAGTAATCATAATTTAAAACATGATACGTTTTGGAATATATCTTCTAGATACTAATATATTAATAGAAACTGCTACTGAATACTTACCTCTCCTGGCAAAATCCAAAGACAACATTCAGACCTCATTGAAATTACCAATAATATTCTCAGTGACTTATGATTTTGCACTCTGGGATTTCCAGATGCCCAGCACCACTCAGCTTATGGCCTTCGGCCTTTGCATTGAGTTGCCATTGTACTAGACTAAGGCATACTCTTCCAAATATATTCGTTGTGTCTTGTAAGTGAGAGGAGTTTTTAATTTAAAGAAAAATATTTTCCTTTGAATTTGAAATAAGGGCCATTGATTTTTCTTCTATTAGGCTTTGACAAAGAAAAATCAGTAGACAGAGGTTGTGTACCATTAACTACAAGTGAAGGGCTAGTTGACCTCAGCTGAGCCATTGATGAGGGTGAGGCTAATGGGAAAAAAATTGATCTCTTCATAATTTGTCAAGTGAAGTGTGGTTAGCTAAAAAATCTCATTATCAACCCTGTTCTTGGGAATAATAAAAAATATCTGTTAAGTCAATTTTATTAAGCTCTTCCTAGGTATAACAGAAGTCTCAGTTGTCAGTCACTATATAACCCAATGTCGCTGGCATGTAGATGTCACACAAAGTGATTGGTGATGCTATTCTCAGGTTTCTTGCAAAGGAATAAGTAAATCCATTTTCTCAAAATAAAGAGATGTAATTTAATAGAGGGCATTAAGAATTGCTCTTCAAGGGAGACCTGTGAATTAATTTGGGAACTCACATGTTCTTTGGCCTCTTTGGAAAGTACAATGGGCTTTTACTTTCTTTTTTGGCCATAAAACATTTATCATAGGACTCATTAAAAAATCCTATTAAATTATGTTTCTGTGAGTTGTGTCCCTCATGCACTTGGGAAAAGTGTGAAATGCCTTTTCAATTGAAGGCATTTTTCGTTTGTATGTGTAATACTTTCTTGCCTGGGGAAACAAATGGTGTCTCCATAGGGTGTCTAACTCAGCATGGAAGCACGATCTCTACGTAACCCCGGTATTTAGGTCATTGCTGGAGAGTGTGCCTTGGATATCAAATGCAAAAGACAGAACCTCTGTTGCTTGAGTTAAAGGACTAAGCATCCTGGAGGCAGCTATAACAAAAATATTCTCTGTGGATCGAATGGAAACAAATAAAAACTCTTAGATGGAGGATAACATACAGAAATAAGGCAGAACAGGATGGTTGGAGGCTAAGTTCAAGGCTGGAACTCATGGAGATGTAGCCTGGCCCTATTGGTTCTTTCTTTACTAGCTAATTAAGCACTGTCAAGCACAAACCTAAGCACTACAGTTGGTTATCCATGCTGTTAAATGGTCCCTGTCTGCCCACTTTTGGCCTGGACCAACTATTGTTTTTTGCTAACATTTATATGGTCACAGGACAAGCAATATTCCTCTCATGGTATGGGATTTGCTGTCATGTTTTGGAAAGTAAGAGAGTTTAATGGCATGGGGATAGCCAGACCTTATTAGACGGCCTCCAGGACCTGCTTTAGTTTAGTGTAGTAGTAACATATACAGCCATTTCAAAAAAAGTATTGTGGTCCATATCTCTGGGGCTAAGAGTTCACCTATCAGGTCTGAATTCTCATCCTAACTCAGCTGCTGCTTTTTGGCTTTGGCCAGATCACTTCAACTCTCTTTATCAGTTGACTTCCTCTGCAAATTTTTGATAATTGAAAATAACATATTTCACAAGTATATGTGAAATATATACATACATATATATACACACACACATGCATACAGGTATATATAATTAGGTATGACACTTGGAATATACTGTCATTGTACATGCATGCTTAGTGTAATTATTGATTTCTCCAATTATTTATTTCAAACGATAACTCTCTTCTGTGTTACATACAGATGAGCCCATGGAGCAGATCCAAACACCATTCATGCTTATCTGGCATGAACTGTTCTCAGGAAGTAATTTGTTGTACAAGTTTAATCTTTTATTTCTTATCTTTGAAGAAACCAAAATAAATTTTTTAATTAATTGAAAATATTTAGCAAAGGTTTCATATGAACATATGTGAGCCTATAGGTTTACTTCTGAACTGTTCAAGTCACAGGTAGCTTTAGATATTTGACTTGGATAGTCTGGTCACTTATGTCACATGACTTTATTTCTATTTTGTATTTATATGAATTAAAAAGAAAGTGGAAGATGTCATCTGTGGCACAGGGAGGTTTGCAGTAAATTGTGTTCTATACGTGTTTTACAAGTATTCATGCTACTCTCATTATGCCAATATTACTTTAATAACATCTGGAAAGCAAATACAATCTTCTTAAGCTAAATCAGTGATTATTCAAAAGAACTTTCACAAATACCTTTTTTTCACTGCTCTAATGAGTGAGGCAAAGTCACGAGAATTCCTGCAGAAAAGATGGTATCTCTGCTTGTTCTGTTCACAAAGTGTCCTCCAATATTCCCTAGGGGGAATGGTAAAGTTGTTTAAACTCTCTCAAATGGCAGTAAAGGGGATCACACTTTTAAAACATAGCCTAGGGAAATACAACAGCACATAAATTCCTTTGGAAATTACTTGTCAGGTTCATTTGGGATGGTAAAAGCCAGAATGTGCTTCCAGCTAATAATTATTTCTGAGTGGGAGGGTTGTCTGAGCTCTGGGGAAAAACAAAAGATTTGAGTGCAAGTAATGAATTTGTTTCTGGAATGCTTTGCAAAACAGAAAATTTGTGATTTTTTTACCCCCGCCCACACTTTTAAAGTCTGCTGCAGCACTGGTTGAAATCACAGGGGACTTTACCATTGAATTTGCAGGGTACTGGCTCAGGCTCATAGTCTCCTCACAGTCAACAACAGAAAAAATATTTGACTTTTCAATAGGAAAGGTGTCTGATCTCTTATAACTGGCTGTTGAAGTACTATATCTATGCAAATCCCATTAAGAAGTTATGCTATGATGTAATTATCAATATGTAAGACCTAGTGACCTGGTATTCAAAGCAAAACAAAATAAATACACTTGTGATCTGCAAGTAATAAAAGCAGCTAAATGCTTCCTTAATGGGGATTGATTCTCTTTTGGGGCCCAGTGAATTCAATGGACAGTCACAGTGATTTCACTGAGCTTTAGCTCAGCTTTGGGGGATGGGATTCATCAGTCTAAATGTAGATGTTTGCATCTGAGCTATAGTTTACCCTAGCTTTATAGTCAGGGGGAAAACGCAGCTTGTTTTTATGGTTGGGGGGGAAGCAGCTTGTTTTAGGATGCATTTCATCTCATCCTAATGTAGATGAAAGAGATTTTGTGAGTTCTGTCCTAAAACTACCCATTTGTCTCCATTGACTACAAATGGAGCCAGAGTGACCAGCTGAGATGGATATGAATCCTCCTCTCACTGAGTGAAAAAGCCAGCATCTGCTGTTTATACAAACTGCTCTTTGCTTGAGTTATGGTATAAGCTCACCAGCTTGAGACTCTTCTCCTCCCTCAGTGGTTGCACAAAGTGCCTCTTAGTGCCCCTGCAGTGTTTATAAGGTAAACTAATGCAAATGGACAATTTTCTTCTGTCAAAATTGTGTCATTCTATGGTAAATGGTGTCTGGATCACACAGAAGTATTTGCAAACTTAAGTTCAGCTGAAAAACCAAAGCAATTTTTGAAAGAGTAAAAATATTTCAATACTGAAAAAAATGGTGATTTTTCCATTTCAAAGTGACATTTTGGTTGGAAAAGTAGCAAACTTTGATCGTTTACATTTACTTCAAATCAAATAGTAAAGCACCAACCCAAATGAAAGGGTATACATTATTTGAAATATCTTTTTTTTTTGGATTTTTTTTAACATTATATTTTTTGTGACATGACATCTTGTATTTCATGGGTTTTTAAATTCTGTTTTACTCCTAAATCAAAAAAATCAGATCTTCTACTTCCTCCACGCACAGTAATGTGTGTTAGATCCTAAGAGGTTGCTTTTTCCAAAGTTCATGTACTTGTAAAGCCTATGATGTGTTTTCTGTATCTCTGTATTTCAACACTTGTGTAGTCTTTGCCTAAGGGCAGGTTTTCATCAAAATTTCTTGAACTGCTGTAGAAAGTGACTACAGCCACAAATGGCTTTTAACATTACTGTCCTCAGCAGGCTGCTGTAGAACTGGGGCAAACCTACATAAGTCAACAAATCATCTGAACTTGAACTTGTGTAGCAGTTTGGGGTATAAAGTATGGGGATTTGCAAATACCCGCTAGGTTCAAGTGGGGACGTTGAACAGCAGCGTATCCACTGCTGTTAACAGAGTCATAGGCTGGCAACGCTTTTTACTTTTCCTTAGTGAAAGCACAATTTAGCCTTTTCAACTATTTATGGCAGGGCCTCCCCCTGATCACGGTATTGGCAGTCAGGGGAGGATCCTTATTCTGGGGAGAGGATGAGCTCTCGCCTGTTTGCCTTCTGTTTGGCAGTGCTCTGTGGTGCATGCAACGACTCTAATGTATTCACTTAAGCAAACTTCCTAGGAAAGCCCATACATCCTTCAAGTCAAGGACTGTTGGTGTTTTTTATTTTTTTCTTTTTTTTCTTTCTTTTTTTCTCTCTTTTCCTTTCTAGAAATAGATTCATTCTCTGGTGGGCTGAGAAAAACCATTGACTGCATTCCTGTGCTGTTGAAAAATTACTGTCAGAAGTGTTTGCTGACATCTAATCAAGGCAGAGATGAGGCATTTCTTAAAAACAGTGCTTCTGATGCATGTCAGGTTGCTTTGCTTGGTCAGTTGTTGTCACCTCAGCTCTAAAGAATTTTAATTACTGTAGCTGTTCTGAACACATTCCCTCAGGGAAATATCATTTTCTTATATTTGAATTAATTTGGGTGAGTGCAGTTTACCTTCTCCTTAGAGTGGCTTGTCTCATGGTTTGAAATCAGAGCTATCCCAACTTTCTGAATTTGTGAGCAGATGCTACTCGTGGGACTCCCCTGTGTGCCAGTCATTTTTCTCTCCAGAAAGACGTGTGCACACAGGCAGGTTGTGGGCACGTAGCTGTGCAAGGAGGCTGGATCCAGCCTTAGGAGCAGGCAGCTAGGCAGCTCCAATTCAGCCAAAAGGGAAGAATCTCTTACTGAGTTGTCATCATTGCTCTTAGACAAACTCTAGGGACCCCAGGGTGCCTTCTTCATGTTAGAAATTTTGGAGTAGAAGTTTCACTAAAAATACATAAAATGCAATCTCCTGTTTGCCTGAATTCCTACTGAAAATGGGAATTTAATCTCCAAGTTCTCTTTGGGACTTCTGAACAGTTTTTGAAAGTTACACCAATCACAGTTACATTTGGAGTAAATCAGAATTTTGTCCCTGGGGGACTTAGATCAAGTTGTATTCGTGGAAAGCTAATGTAAGGGTGCCCTGATTTAAGCATTTGGATATTATCCTAACACTTCAAGCTATTTGGCAATAGTGTTTACTTGGATCCAGAAAGAAAGAAAACTTGCCTGATATGGGAACGTGATTTTTCTTCTTAAAGACCTTTCTCTCTTCCACAGCTGTCTCAGATCTAAGTAGCAGATAGCTGTCCTCAAAGGATACTTTTCCAACACCTTCATGTTCTTTATCTGTAGAAGTTGCAGTAGCTCTTTGGCTCTTAAGCCAATGATAATAATGGACTGATTAATTTCTCTTCTGTAATCCTCTACATTACGCCTCCTATAATGGTCTTGTTACCGTGATCAGTATTTTCATCTCAAGGGACAGATGAATTTCTGATATTTATGACTGTTTACTCTGCATGGCCATTTTTTTCAGAGCACAGAGAACTGCATTTCCAGTTTATTCACCTTCTCATACCTTCAAAGCTGTAAGCCATGTTCTATCAACCATAAATGCACTTTATTCCTTGGAGTACATGCTCTGAATTTACAACAGTTTGGTAGAGAAAAGTTCTTTGAGACATTAATTTTGTAATTCAGTTTATTCTACTTGAATTATGAGCCAAGTAATAAATCTACATTATTTATCTGCACCGGTGATTCCCAGCCAGTTGTGTAGGTTATTCTTTGAGGAAGCTGTCTTCAACACTGTTCTTATTAAAAGACATTACAAAGTTTTTCCTTTCCCTGTTTGCAGGGTTTATGTTGTTTGAGAGGTCTTGTTCAGCCTTTCAAGTGTACGTATTCCTATAGTGACTTCAAAGTTCTCGAAGTGACTTTTCCATATACAAGCAGCATGTACCTTCTCAAGATGAACTGAAATCTCATCAGAGGTTTGACTTTTTGAGACCTGACACTTCTGCAGAAGGGAAGAATACAATAAGCACTGGTTTACCAGTGGATAGACACAGATAATAGCAGATCTTAATATAAAGACTTAGGACTTTGTGCAGGTTTTGCATCACTCTCCATTAAGAAGACTAAATGTGATCAGATGGCTAGCAAATGAACATAGCAGATAAGGAGAAGAGCTTGTGTGGGAATGGAAAAGGACAGTTTAGAGACCGCTAAAGTTAGATGTTTCCAGATCAGCTGTTCTTGATCAAATCTTCCGCATAAGACCTAATGAAGTGGCTGTAACAACCCCTGACCTCCGAGAGCTGCCAGAGGATGGATGAATTAGAAGCCAGTCAGATGATCATCCATTACCATAAAGGTGCTGGCGCAACTAATGAAGCTGGGAATCTAAGATATAACAGTGTGATAAGCACCAGGTCAGTATAACTTGAGAAGATCAAATTATGTCAGACAAGACTAGTTTACGCCTATAATTAGGAAACAAATAGTGACCAGGAAAGGAAAAGGTGTCATATGACTTGACTCTCATAAAATACTGACCTTGTCTAGTAGGACATTCTTATTAGCAACCTGGGTTTATAAACCTATCATAAGGTGAGTACAAAGCTACTGGGTAAAAAAAATTATGAAGGGATTAAGGGCCCATTCTCAAAGTGAAAGGAAGAGTGTTTGCTGTAAGGATTCTACTGGATTGGAGTGTATGGAATATTTTCATTAATCATTTTGGAAGATGGAAGAAGGAGTATAGCTGTAATATCTGCAGACAATACCAACCTGGAAGGGGATTGCAGGCGCCTGGGAGGAAAAATCTGAAAGACTGAAAACAAGATTAAATAAGATTCATGGTTGTCTTGACAAGCTGAAGAAAAGATCTGGGGAAAAATAGAAGGCAATTCAGTGAGGAGAGGTGCAGAACACTACCCTGAGGAATAATTAATTGCATACATATAAGAAAGAGAGCACTTTTGGCAAAGCAGAAGTTAAACAGACGCCACTGAATCACTAATTGAATGTGAGTGAAGAATCCCACGCTGTGAAAAGTAAACCACATACTAGGGTATATGGCAGACGTGCTGTAAGTTTTATTCCTTCTGCTTTACTCAGCATTCATAAGACCTTGTCCTGTTCCCTGTTTTGGGCAGTGCACTGTAACAGATGGGCCAACTGGAGGCAGTCCAGCAGAAGGAGTGCAGATAATCCACAGATGTAGAAAACATGACCTTTAAGGTGAGATTGGAGAAATTTGTTTTGCTTAGCCTAGAGATGAGAAGACTGAGGAGGACATGGTAACAGTGCTATAAAGGATTGCCAACAAAAGCAAAGAAATAATCAGTTCCCTGTGTCCACAGACATGACACAAAATAACAGCTTAAAATGCAGCATGGGTTATTTAGGTAAGACATTAGAGAAAAGCATGTCACTGTAATGATAGAACAAGTCTCTGTCTGGAATGATTTAGATATAGCAGATCCTGACTTTGGGCCAGTGCTGGATAAGACAAAATTCTCAGCCAGAGATATGTTCCTTTCTGGTGAAAGCGTTACTGCAGCAAATGAGGCATGAAGCACCTTGCTGTCCCAAAAGTCACACACTTGAAATGAGGCACAAAATAAAATGTGGGCTAAAAAAGTTGAAAGGCACTGGACCAGTTGACGGCAAGGTTCCCTTCAAAGCCCTCTTTCTCTGACTTTAGAACGTGTCTTTAAATAACTTACTTGGGGGTATCTTAGAAAGTGCTACCTAAAATAAATTCAGGAACACTTATGGTCATAGACTATGCAGACATACTTTGTTTTTTGGCTGCATGATCTCTTTTTCTGAGAAAAAGAGGGGCTGGACTAGAATATTTGTTGTTTCCCTCACCTTTAGGCTGTGTTAATCGTGCTCTTCTATGCATTCTAGAAACTTTAGTTTTGCTAACCAGATTCAAGCCCCAATGACTGGACTCTGACAATTTTAATATTTTTCTTTTCAGAGTATGATTATAGGTACGTTGTTTCTAAGACTTGTAGTTTTCAGAAATCAGAGTGGCTCTGTTCAAAACCCTTCCACTCTGCACACAACTAAATCCTGCCTGTTTGAGCCCAAGGATGAGAAATGTAATCCCCAGAATTTTATAAGAAAGGCTAATTTAGGTTATCTGCAAGAAAAGTTTAGAGAGAAGGTCGACTAATATAATATTATTGTTAGATTATAGCTATTATGATGATATAAAACTTCTGTGTTTAATGCAAATTTTGGTAATTTTCTCAGCTTTTGTTTAAAGGAAATTAATTTAATTAGTCTTCTAAATATATTGATTTCTGTAGGGTTTTGTTGGAGGAGTACATAAACTACAGCAAATACTTTAAGGTTGCATATAATGAAGAAACAATAAACTACATTCTTCTGTTTGCTAAAACATTACTTTATGCTAGGCAGCATAGGTGAGCATAATGACTGATGGATGGTTCTCTCTTATGAAAACAGAACATATTTTAATAGAATAATTCTTTGTAAATATTTTTGCATAAGGGCGGAATGCTACACGCACAAGTGGAGTGTAATAAAACTGCTCTTGGAAATGCATGGAAATCCAAAGCTAGTGCTGATAACGAGCAAAAATCTGGCCTAAGAAGAGATCAGGTAGCAGTGACTCATTAGCAAGCCAAATATTTTCTTTAAGTTCATGATTTTTTCTTCTTGTATGTGTCTTTCCATGCCCTGCTCCCTCTCCTGTTCCCCAGACATGGCCTAGGTTATATAAAGTTCATATGAAAAAGAACTTAATCATATATTCATAGAAATCAAACTGAATAGACTTTCTAATGCTTTAAATAAATAGCTGGTAATCTGTTTGTAATCACTCATATTGGTTTAACATGGGCCTGTCACTGTTCAGCTTGTTCCTACATCTGTTTCAGCAATTTAGGGAGAACATCTTCTTGTAGTGTATGTGAAAGTAATTTCCTATAAACAGAATGAGCCTTGAGCTCTTTATTAAGGGACATTCATTTGGAGAAGGAAGGAGAAACGACATAATGGCTATTAGCTTGTTTCATGGTGTATTGATGAGGAGTCTCTCATTTCCAAGGTCGTAACTCAGAGAAGCGTTAACACAGCCTAGGATGACTCACTTAGATTTTACTTACTGGATTGCTTGCTTTCTCCCAGTTAAAATCAGAACTTTTCCTCCTGCAGCCTCCAAGAGCAGCATCTATACAATTAAGGGTAGGTTTATCAGCCACTTGTCTTAGGCTATGTTTTACCTTCCCAATGGGTTCTCCAAAATGTGATGTTCCATGTCCTCTCTGAAACCTGTAAGATGTAGCTCCATTATATACTTACTCATTGCTTAGAAAATGAATTTTTGAGAACATTCCCACTGTGGTGTACACATTACTTTCATTAAACTAACAGGCTGAATGAACAAGTAGAATGGGCTTGTGCTAATATGGGCAGTATGGAACTAGCTTTAATTGAAAAAGCTGTTACCATCAGAGCAGTTTATATTACATTTCTGGATGGAAAAAGATCTCTTTTCCCTTTTCTCTTTCTCTACTCCTGTAAAGCTGTAAGCATGAAAAAACATCTGTCCAACAGGCAAGTGATTGTTAACTCCACCTTAAAGAACTTCCCTAAAAAATAATGTATTTACATTGGCAAATTCAAAGTCCTAAACCTTTTTTATTCTATACTGTTTTTTGAATGCTGCAAAGTGGTAGCCCAAACTGTAGCCCAAAGAGTCCAGTTTCTGACTGCTTCTGTGTGCTGTATCACTATTGGTACAAACATACTGCAGCAGTTGTGAAACAGTAGAATTCATTCTCCCCCAAATTAGATGTTGGTGCAAATCCTGGGGATGCAAACTGAGCAAGGAGAGGTAGCTGCTAACAGCGCTGGCATGAGATCATCTTCTCTGATCAACCAGACCCAAAGCCTATGGTAGGATACCTGAGTTTTGTTATGTTGGTAAAAAATCTGAGATGCTTTAACATGAACTAAATTTAAGATTAAGTTGCAGTAACTTATGTAAGAAGAAAAATACTTACAGGCACAATTCTAAATAATATCATCTGATTTCTTGGAGAGCTCTATTTACTTTACGCTCAACCCATTTCCCATTTTTCTCATGCCAAGGATATAATGCAGACTCCAATAGCTTGATGGCTTTCCCTTAACAACCGTCTCAGGACACAGATGATTTTGAGCATCTCTGGAATTTTAACACACAAGTTAGCTGGATTTGTTACAACATTCAGCAGTAAAATAGCTAACAATGCCCCCATTGAAATGGTGGTAGTTAGGTTTCAGACTTAACATTCTTTTGGAAAGTAAGGGAAAAGCCATATCCTCAGAGCTGTAATTTCAGGTGTTTATCTTTGCAATGTCCCACATTTCACTCTCTCATGTTTTCACAGTCATGGTGATTACTAGTTTCATAATAATACAAAAGTAAGCTGAAACTCTTGTATAGCAATGTATAGCAGAGCATGGCTAATTTTGTGGATGGGGCTTTGCAGAGCGTAACTCAGGCTGGGAACAGATGTGCTTTTCTCAGCCGAGCTCTGCTTATGAGGAGATTACTGTGCATCAGTGCTGACTTGCTCTTATTTTCCAGCAGAACTGATTGTGTGAGTGCTTCTTCACCCATTTCAGTTACACCGAGTCATATTAGCTTAAGTAATGGGAATAGGTCATGGCTAACCCAGTTTATTTTGATCAAAATGGGTTAAGGAATCACAAGAACTGACTTGTGGAAACTGTGACTTTTGTTCAGAGAGCAGCTAAGGAAGAGAGGCGGAAGGTAGCCAGTGGGCAAGCCTGTTCCCAGGGTGTGCATCTGCATACACCTTTTGAAAAATTTCACACATGGTAATGGGAGAGCATCCTATCTACCTTTCCTGGATGAGTGACACTGTCTGCAGCATGAACAAGCAGTGAAGTTGCAGTGAAACATAGCCCATGCTTGAAGCCTCAGGGCAGATGAAGAACATCCATCTTTCCAGTCACACACGTATTGTAACATGGGCACAGTGCTGAGGAGAAGTAAACCATTTCAAGTTTTGAATGCTTTACGCCAAATATCGAGATTACTCTAATTGATAAAATTGGGATATTGAAAAGCTTTAAATGAAAAGACAAGAAAATTTTTTACAAATGAATTGATTAAAAAAAATTATTAGTATAGCAAGTAAAACTGTGCTTGAACTATGAACAAAAGGGAGGATTACTCAAGCCAGAAAATACACACAATATTACAGAGGACCTTCCTAGAGTCAAAGTCCTAATAGCACTGGTAGAGTCAGAGTATCCTCAGTAGCTGCCTGTAGTATTAATATACAAGAGAGTTTGGTTGTATGCTCTAGATATTTGTTTGGTAAGTATGGTGCAGTGAAATCAGGTGGTTAGAGAAAGGGTTCACACCATAAATTCTTGAAGTAGGGATGACAGATGAATACTTTATTTAAAGCACTATGCTTCCTGACACTTGAGAAACAGACCAACAGCACATGATCTACGTCACAGGCAGTTTTGGATAATAAGACAAAGTAAAGTAATTCCAGACTAGAGATTTTCAATGAGCAGTAAATCTGCTGAAAAATGGTATTTGTGAGAGACTGAAATATTCAGCTAACCAGATAGAATTCGTTGATTGCCTTTGGCTGAAAAGAATGAAGAAAATTAAACCTGGTGAAACGTTTCACCCTGATGTTTTGAAATAGAATATCTCCTTGTGGAAAGGACAAAAACCTTTTTTTCTACATTTTTTAAAACATTTTGTGACAAGAGCTATGGAATTTTAGTTATAAATATGAAGCTCAAGTTCATCGTATAACCATGGTGCAGCTCAGGTCTGTCTCTATGTGCAAACCCAGTGCGCTTTAGACATGAGTTCCCTGGGTGTCCCAGGAACAACTCGTCTAGCTGCATAGATAATAGACTGGTCTGAATCAGTGGAGAGACTTGAGACAAGGTGAACTTAACCCCTAGCCTGCTTCACTGCAAAGCATTTGATTAACTGGCACAGAAACTCTCCAGGTGGGAATTTCAGCCTCTCCTGAAGCTTTTCCCCGGCAGCTCCAACTGTGCCTAGACCAATCCCCATGCTCAAATGTGTTGATTAACGTCGAGGGTGGAGAATCTGGTCATCCTTGAGACTTTCCAAGGTGATTCCTGCTACAGAATTGATCAAATTATACATAGATAAGACATTTTTAAATAAGCAGTACAAACTTCTTGCACAGATGCAGAAATGCTCAGGTAAGCCAATCTTTTGTAGTTAGGAGATGTTTTCTATGTAGTTTAAGGTAGGACCACAGGCTGGGTGGTGTAAAAATTGGCTATAAGAACAGAAGTTTGGGGAGTGTCACTCTGAACACTTGAAGATGCCATTGCAAGGACCCTTGAAACAGTCTCCCATCACCATCCAGGCAATGACCAACTATCCCATTTGAGATGTTTGGTTCCCTATGTGAGCATTACCCTGTGTAAAGATCCCAATTGTTTAAAATTCTTTTTAAGATTCTGTCTGTGAGTGTCCAACAATTGCTTGTTTATAAATCTATTCAATAAACTAGTGAAAAAAGGGATTGAAAAAGTTAAATAACAATAGACAAAGTATTTTGGTGTTAGTCAAATGGATTTTCATTTATTTTGTTAATGTCACCCCCTTCCCAATAAACAAAAGAACAATTGCAGAACCCCAAATAAAATGAAACCCCAACCATACAGGATTTTTAAAAATTTGATTCTAGTTCCCCATCTTCTGTTCCTGTTCTATTTCTGCAGTTTGTACTCCCAATTGATAAATCCCCCCCATGCTTTCAGGTCTTTCCATTAAGTATCTGACTTAAATAGAAGCAGCTCTCCATGCATAGCTGGATGTGTTATCATTGTAGTTTTTGTGGTTTTATGTCTGTTCACTAAAGGGTGAGTAGCTACCTCCACATTGCTCTTTTAGAAGGTCAAGGGGAAGGTCAAGGGCTTCTTCCAGGAAGCCATCTACTCACAAGCCAGGTATTCATAAACATCACATTCTTCTAGCCCTTGTGCCTCACTGTAACGCATCCTAATCATGGTAATTGCAGCACTTGATAAAATATCCTACCGATGTGACCCGTTCCACTGTGAGTTTGTTCTGCTCATCTAGCATATTATATTTAATAAAGCTGTATAATATAACCAGCTATTGATTGTATTATACTTGGCTATATCAAGCACTGGAGAGTAAGAATCCATTCCGTGAGAAGCAGCAGAGGAAATGTGAGAAAGGAGCAGCTGAGGCTCATAGGTACCTTCCAAAAACTGGACAGGCTCAATCTAACTTCTCTGGGGTCCAGCATCTTGACTTCCCAATGGTACAAACACCAGTCAAGGTGAGTGCTTGGGTTGTGCTGACTACTGCTTTGTACTCACTACAAAGAAAAATCTATCTTCTCCTGCAGGACCTCTCTCACGAGCCCATGTTGCCAGCATCATCTGTTTGGGGAGACAGAGAACAGACAGTAGGATACTGGGCAAATGGGAGCTTTAGTCTGACCTAGTTAAGTTAGTCCTTGGAGTTCAGGAATTATTAGGAGAAAAAGCATGTTATCAAATACAGCAAACCTGTTCAAAGTCCCACAGAGTCAGCCAACAGATAAAAGCCATATAGCCTTTTCAGCTCATGGTGATATGGAAAGACCTCAGGTACTTCTATATATAAGATTCTGGTGTTTGGCCCAGCTTAGATTGCTTAAAAGTCATGTAAGCATGGGAAGAGAAGACATCAGTAAGATAGGAAATATAAAAAGAAGCCTCTTCAGCCTTTAAGATAAGCCTCCAAACTAAAAATGTCTGGAGGCAGCAAAAGAACCCCAACTTTGAGGCCATAATTCACTCTGCTCTACCCAGTCCAGAATCCCATCCAGACTGAAGGGACTTGTCTTGAAGGAGCTGCTGAGTTCATCTCCTGCAGGACAATGTAGTTACATGCGACCGTCTTCCCCCTCTACCTCACCCCATGAAGAAGATAAGGGAAAGGCAAGCTTTTGCCCTAAATAACATAGGCCAAAATCAAAGTCAGTTTTTATTTGATTGTTACTCACAATGTTGCTGAGAAGAAAGTGAGAAAACAGCTCGTGGTTTACACTGAGTAATTAAAGGTGCTGTCCCACTATTATCGGGCACACAGTATTCCTCATGCTCTGTGTCGTACTATGAGGAAGAATTGCTGTCTTGTTTGCACTTCCTACCCCAGACCTAGCTGTATATTTGTGACTGTAGTTATCTGTGCATAGTTTTCTATTTACATTTATGCCCATTAAAGCCAATGAAAAGCTTGAACAATACTGAGTGTAGACTATAATCAGCATGTAAAGTTTGTCGTGTGTCCTGGGATCTTTGGATGAAAGGCTCTCTATGTGCCTCATTGTTATTAGTTTTTCCTGCATCATTTGTCAAGATAAATACATGGCTCTTGTTTAGCACAATGTACTGGAAACTTCTGACTTGCAAATTAATCTGAAACATAGAACCATATAAAAACATTTTATGCATCTAGCATTGATGATTTAATTTCTGCTTTTGAGAAACAGTCAAAAAGGAAAGTTACCAATACATATACACAAGTTAAAGGAACACATGTAATGAATTAAAAATCATTGCCTTCAGTTAGAAACCAGTTGTCACTATGGAGCAGTGACTATGATGGGGAATTAAACTAGAGTAACACGGACAAGACAAAAAGCTCCTATTATACTGATAAAAATAAAAGCACAGGACCTTTCAGAATGCAAAGGCAGATTCAGCCATAAAAAATGTTGTAGAAATCTAATTCTAGTACTTTTCATGGAGCTGAGCATGTAATGTCTGCTAACATGTAAAGATACCCTTGAGGACGAAAAACAGGAGGAGGTGCTTTATGTTTATGCATTGGGTTGTCTCTGTGGAAGAAAACCGAAGAAGTGATGAGGTTGATTAAACTTAAGTTGTGGCTGGGAATTATGCACCCATCAGAAATGAAGGCTGATGATTCAGGGTCCTTCTGCTAGCAGAGATGATATTTTAAATAATTTTTATATATTCCACTGTACTTGGAAGTGTCACATAGTAATATGTTGCTGTCCTGGTTTTGGCCAGGATAGAGTTAATTTTCTTCCTAGTAGCTGGTATAGTGCTGTGTTTTGGATTTAGTGAGAGTAATGTTGATAACACACTGATGTTTTAGTTGTTGCTAAGTAGTGCTTGCACTAGTCATGGACTTTTCCGCTTCCCATGCTCTGCCTGGTGCACAAGAAGATGGGAGGGGGCACAGCCAGGACAGCTGAGCCAGACTGGCCAAAGGGCTATTCCATACCATATGACGTCATGCTCAGTATATAAGCTGCGGGGAGCTGTCTGAGCAGGGCAGTGGTTCCTGCTCAGGGATTGGCTGGACATCAGTCAGCAGGTGGTGAGTGGTTGCATCACTTGTTTTTCCTGGGTTTTGTTCTTCTCTCTCTTTTTTGTTGTTTTCCTTTTCACTATTATTATTAATTATTATTAATAATTATTATTGTTATTTAAAAATTATTATATTTTATTTTAATTATTAAACGGTTCTTATCTCAACCCACAAGTTTTCTTACTTTTGCCCTTCCGATTCTCTCTCCTATCCCACTGGGAGGGTGAATGAGTGGCTGTGTGGTATTTAGTTGCTGGCTGGGGTTAAACCACGACAGTTACACCCTGTCACGTCATGTTATGCCATTTTCAGGAAGTCCACATGAGATAACGTGGAAGAAAATCTGAAACACATTCTTGTGAGGGATGGGACTTTAAGCTCTGTGAAATGAAGTGGGTTTGCTTTCTGCGAATTTCTGTCAACTGTTTGCTGTATACTTCGCTTTGTCTCCCTGCGACCAAAGTCTGAATAAGCTGGGAAACAACTCTTCTTCCCTCAAGTGCTGCCCCTCTCGGCCACCACAGAGCTTCTCCACCCTTTTCATAGGATCATAGAATCATTGAATCATAGAATCGTCAAGGTTAGAAAAGACCCTTAAGATCGTCGAGTCCAACCGTTAACCTATCACTGCCAAGTCCATCTATACCATGTCTTCAAGCACCGTATCTATCCATTCTTTAAATACCTCCAGGGATGGAGACTCAACCACTTCCCTGGGCAGCATCTTCCAATGCCTGACCACCCTTGCGGTGATGAAGCTTTTCCTAATATCCAACCTAAACTTCCCCTGGCGCAGCTTGAGGCCGTTTCCTCTTATTCTATCACTCGTTACTAGGGAGAAGAGGCCGACCCCCACCTCGCTACAACCTCCTTTCAGGTAGTTGTAGAGAGCACTAAGGTCTTCCCTCAGCCTCCTCTTCTCCAGGCTAAACAACCCCAGTTCCCTAGTTCCCTCAGCCGCTCCTCATAAGACTTGTGCTCCAGACCCTTCACCAACTTTGTTGCACTCCTCTGGACACGTTCCAGCACCTCGATGTCCTTCTTGGAGTGAGGGGCCCAAAACCAAACACAGTACTCGAGGTGCGGCCTCACCAGCGCCAAATACAGGGGTACTATCACGTCCCTGCTCCTGCTGGCCACACTATTCTTCATACAGGCCAGGATGCCATTGGCCCTCTTGGCCACCTGGGCAGACTGCTGGCTCATGTTCAGCCAGCTGTCAACCAACACCCCCAGGTCCTTTTTCACCAGGCAGCTCTCTAGCCGTTCCTCCCCCAGCTTGTAGCGTTGCATGGGGTTGTTGTGACCCAAGTGCAGGACCCGGCACTTAGCCTTGTTGAACCTCATACAGTTGGCCCCGGCCCATCGGTCCAGCCTGTCCAGGTCCCTTTGCAAGGCCTTCCTACCCTCCAGCAGATCGACACTTCCACCCAACTTGGTGTCATCTGCAAACTTACTGAGGGTGCACTCGATCCCCTCATCCAGATCATCAATGAAGATCAATTTTGCTAGCCTTTTTTCCTGACCATAGAAGATGGGCAGCTTGGGCAGCTCCAGTCCACTGCAAGCTGATCCTGGAGCCTAACGAGTGCTAGGGGGAAAAAAAAAATAAAAGAGAACAAAAGGTGTCCCCTTGTACATTACTACCAGTCACTATGACCAGGTGGCTGGTGTCTTCATGGCCTGCTTTCTGCATTGCATGAGGAATATCTGCTGTCCCTGTGCAGAAGTATTTGTTCTTCCTTTTTGGGCTGAATATGGATCCTAAAATGAAGCAGAACCAATTCCCCAGGGAAATGCTCAGAGCTAGGCCCAGGAAGTACTGGTTGAAGAGCTGCCTGTTTGTGCTTGGTTAGCGTTTTCTGGCCAAGTTATTTGGGGAAAATTCACAGAACATCTGAGTCTTTGCTGGGCTGTGTAAGTCTGGGAACACTTATCTTCAGTCCTCATGGCTGAACACTGGAATTAACACACCAGGCCCACACAAATACTGTGGACCTGACCTTAGGGTTCACTGTTTAATTTCTGCTGTTCCTTCCCTCCTTCCCTCCCTCTGTCCCTCCCTCTCAGTGGTTTAATTTTTCATAAATGTTCTGACGGCTGGGGTCAGTAGATAGTCTCATAATTATGCAGACCCTTTCTCTTTCAAAAAAAAATATTGTCCCTTACTTCTAAGTAATGCCCTTGAGCAGCCAGATTTGTCAATACAAATCATTAGAACTTGGTGGGGTTGAAAGTTTGGAAAATGGTGAGAAGATCTTTTGTGTGTGTGGATTTTGCCTGCAAAGTTGAAAAAGTAAGAGAACGTGAAAGACAGAGAAAAGACACATGTGCTGTTGGTAAGCATCCTTCCAAGCATGCTCACAGGCAAACCTGCCAAGCCCCATTCCCTAAGACAGAAACTCGCTAGTTAACCTCATCGAGATACTCCAGATTTAAGCGTCTGTCTCATTGATTCCCATACTCCTGTAACTTCAATGTTAGCAGGATGTAATTCTTGTTATCTGGGTTATTATAAATCCATGGAACGAGCAGTAAATTTTGCAAGGGGCTGCTCTGAATTAACTTTAATTATTTGAAACCAAAGTGTCTCTTTTAACCTAGCTGTCTAGGCCACTGCCTAGTCAATAAGGAGAATCTCCTCTGTAAAATGACTCATCTTGTCTTAAACCAAAGGTGCCTCAAACCAGGAAAGATGATCCTCAAGGTGCAAGTCTATCTTCAGCAAGCATACAAGCGACTTGGATAACTAGTTTTAAGCAGATCCCTTATTTTTAGATTACTAAAATTAAGATATATTTCACACAGCAGTAGCTTCCCATAACTGTCCATTCAAACTTCATTTTTGACATGGAGGGAGCACCAGACGATGTTTATTCCTCCATTCTTTATTTTTTCCATGGAGTGCTAATGAGGTAGGGGTAATATGAACCAATGGCAGTGGTAGCATTTGAATATAGTGGTTGCTGGAGTGAGATAAGCAAACTCACTTTTCATAGCCAGCCAAAGATACATCAGCTGGTAGGAATAGAAACAATTTATATTCCTTAGATAAAAAAGATTCTGTTAAAAACACTTCTGAAAGATATTTATATGAAACTTCTCACTGACAGAATTCTAGTCAAAAGTCTATTCATCTTTTCCTAAGAGAGTTATCCAAGATAGGGCAGATGAATCACCTTCTGGAGGTGCCTGTCTCTGAAGACTTCTATTCAGACATTCTTCTTTGTCTGTGTTGGGTGAGGTAAAGCTCTGGCAACTGCTGCTTTTAACCCCAGTAATGAAAGTGACTGGTGACAAACTGGAAAGAAGAGAGTGAAAAAGATGCTTTGTTGCAGGGATATGAAGATGCCAGAATAAACCTAGAAATAATTAAAAAAATAAATGCTGCCACCTGGGAAAATATTCAAGAAGAGGTTATAGGTTTTCAGCTTCCTGAAGAGATAAAGCTCACTGTTCTGGGAAATGTAACATTAGTAAGAGACTTAAATGCCAAAAGGAAGGTGTCCTTGATGAACTCCAGAAAAAAAAAAATCTAGAAATGGAACAGTTCAGATCTGATTGTCATTTACACTAAAAATATTTTTATCACATTTACAGTGTGAACTAGCCTTTCAGTAGGTGTAATACCACCTAGTTCCCGCTAATTACCAAAATGGTGTCAATTAGGTTTTTTTGAGACTGGGCTTTCCTACTTCCCAAATAAAAAGCTTGCTTGAAACTATGAATGAGTAAGTAGCTATGAAGAGAATATCAAGACCCACAAGAGCTCAAATACATTCAGTAAATTACAGTTGTCTTTTGTTATTACATGCAAAGAAAGCATTTATCAAACTACAATGTAGTATATCCTGTTCAACCAAAGCTGTCATCATGTGAGTGTTCCACATACAGAAATGAATGATTGCAGGTTCCATATATTTTCATAATTATCTTTAAATAATATAACATTCAACAATATCCAGGATAATGTTTCAGTTCTGTGAATTTCTAGCCCATGCAGCCTTAGAGACCATAAAGAAATAATGGGACTTAGGATAAGAAATGAACACAGTTCAGCACTGATTTATTGCCTCCTATTTTTAACCTGATTTCCTAAGAAACTGATGCTTATGTGATCATGCTGTGTATGTGTGTAGGTATTAAATTGGGCTTACTGTCCAATTTCAACTGCATTTGTGTGGAAAGAAATCTCAAAGATAGTAAGGGTGAGAGTAATCTCATGTAACTTTGGATGGCTGAAAATGTGGATATGTCCATTTGAACTCAGCACTCCAGGCTCCCTTCATAGGCAGTGGAGGGAAATGGTCACTGTATGTTGTGATTTATGTAATCTATTTTAGACATTTATTGTAGAATGAGACAAATCTTGCTGTAGAAATGTCTGTTTCTCTCCATTGGCCATATAGAGAAATGAGCTAGATGATGAGCCCAAGTGTGGATGTCTAGACCTTAACTTCCTGAAAATTCTACATGAATAAGAAGGTGGTGTCCCTTCTAGGATGAGGGCTGTAATATGGCCTCAGCTCTTGCCAGGCAAGAATGCAGACAGGTGGGAATGATTATGGATACCCCATTTTCAGAAAAGCTTCATTCAGACTTCATAGCTTGTTAGAAATTAAAGAATCCATATAGGGGTGATGCATTGACTGAAAAGTCAACTTATGCACGCTGTCAGTGATTATGTAGGGCAGGGATGGTCTAAATGTGGCATATTACAAACACTGAGGTTTTCCCTATGGGTATTTTAATGTCTGTTTTCTGTGAGGATTATCCGATGTATAATGAGAGCTGAGCTCATAATATATCCCTTTACTTAGTGGCATGTCGTGGTTTAAGAGCAAATGCCAGTGTGGAGACTAAATGTATTCAGATATCAAAATACTTTAGTCGCAGGGATATGCAATTTTAATGATTACACGACTTCCCTGTAATGTGGGAGAGGTGGCATGGTCCAGGAGAAATGTCAGAGGAGTTGGTGTAGTGGTTCCAGCTGTGCTATGCATCATCCTGGGGCAGGGTTGCAGGTCCCTTGGCGTCTCTTCAGTTCCCTGCCTCCTCTTCGAGTTGGAGAAATGGTTCCGAATCGCCACCCCAGGGTCATGGGGCCACTCAGAGCCTCTCTGGTTCCTGGGGTCCCCCTCCAATACTCTTTATGTGGATGGAGAATACCTCTCCATTGACTGGTCTGTTCAAATTCCACTGATGTTTTCTGATTTGCTATCAGCAAATGGCTGATTTCGCTGCTGTTGTGCTCACAACCTGCTTGTTCTGAACATGGTTGCACTTCTTGACTATCAACAGGTTGCTTGCATGGTTTGGCTATCATCTCTTTCCTTGAGTGCACAAAAGCTGTTCAAGGTTCATTCTGTTCTATGGGACAGGAGGTTGGTGATATTTCAATCTACTTCTACTCAACAAAAGTTTGGTTAAAATTTGCCTACTCCTACTAAAACAAAAATTTGTTTAAAGTGTTGTCCTAAGAGCTACGCTAACTGCTACGTGATGTCATACTGAGTTTTTCTCCCTCTTCTGTACTCACCTGATCACCTTGCTGTCTTGCAGCCCTGCTTGCTTCTTGTTCTCAGCCCTTGAGTACCAGGCTCGTAGTGGTCAGCAGATCATTTGCCTAAGTAGGCCAGTTTCAGAAGTAAAATCTAACAATTTTTTAGTAGGAGATTGAAAGGAAGAGAAACTGAGCTTTCCCCTTTATAAACATTTCTTGCAGACATTTGTACAAAAACGTTGGCATAGTGGCTCTACAGGAAGATACAGAGGTAGCCTTGGTAATGCTTTTAAATGGTCTTCAATCATACCTGAAATATTTTTTCTCAAAGGCACTTGACTAAACCTCATGACATTTTGACTCAAAAGCTTACATAATGTGGTAGCATAAGGGTGCATAGGAGCTCAGTTAAACTCTGTTTCACTGAAATCTAACAATGCAGTAGCTCTTAGGAAGATATTAATGAGAGGAGTTGTTTTCATTGGAATTGCCCCAAAATACAACCTTTCCCTAAAAGGCTATTTAACATTATTTATTGATTATCTAGGCCATGATATAAAATGTGTGATAGATTGGTAGAATAACAAAATAACAGAGAAGAATCCTTAGGCATTTCAAATGCAAAACTAGATGAGTTTCTGAAAAAAAAGTTTTGCTCTAGCTGTTTAAAGAAGTTCTTTGGCCTCAGTGAGTGACAGCTGGGAGAAGGATTTGCATTCCCTGATCATGGTTTCTTTGTAGGTCTGTGTAGAACTGTATTAAGCCAATGATTACAATCAAAGCTAATGGCTTTTGGACTTTACATGATTATCTATAAGAGTCAAGGAGGAATTTTTCCCCTGCTGCCAAGTTTTTATTTTTTTTCTTTTCTTTTTCCCCCTCTCAGAAGTAACAGAAATAAGCAGCAGCTGGATATTGGATAGGTCACTGATTTGGTGGAGAGAATTCTCACAGGTGTCTGAGTGGTTTATTTTCTCACACACTTAAAGTCATATTTGTTTTGAGATATGTAGTTGAGAAGGAATTTTATCCTAGTTTATTCTGAAAGGGCCTTTTGCTTCTCACTTTCTTCAGCTGCAGATATACCTCTTCAGCTGACACATAATCAGTTTTCTTCTTTCATGTGGACTTTGGACACCTTGATCTCTATACTGTCATACCTCTCAGGCTTCTGAGGACTGAAACATTCATTACAATTAAATATGTACGCTATTGAGATGAAATATAATTTTCTCTGATAGACCTGAAGTCAGATTAGGTGACCTAATGGTTCCCTTTGGCTTTGTTTTCTGTGAAGCCATAGACTATTCAGAATGTCTGCATATTGGGAGTGGATAAATTTCATGAATGCTCAAATTTAGTGGGGAACAATGGTTAATCAGATCTACTGATCTGCAGGAAAGCAATCCAAATACTTCAAAATCTTGCTATTAAACCAGACAGGGACTGAATTATACCAAATGTTGTAAATGAGGAAATTTCTTTTGACTTCAGTGAATTTTGGACGAGCTCCCACATCTTAAAACCATGCAGTGCTATTGCATTATCACAATCTTTCAAATAGGTAAAGTTGTTTAATGATGCCATTTTTGTTCCACACTGCAATTTCTGCTAGCAAACTAGTCTGGAAGAGAAAACCAATTAGAAAATCTTCTTACTTGATGTCACGTCAAGGTCTTGTTTATTTCTACTGCAATTTGCTATTTCTAAGTTAGTTAGGAGAGTCAGAAATCCAACAATAATGTGTTCCCAATAGTGTAGTGGGTTCTTGCATCTGGTGCTCCATTTCATTCAAGATACACTAAATTCTTCAGTCACTCAATTTTTTTTTTTTTTTAAATAAAAAAGGTTTTAACTACACATATTCAAAACATTACTGGAGTAATTTTCCAAATGAATAAATTGTCTTTTCTTCCTCATTGAACCTCAAATCTGAATTTATCTGTTTGTGCAGTTTCCTGCTCTTTGTTTCAGTGACCCTCTTTCACCTATCATACTCACCATAATTATTTGACTTATCTGCCAGTGAGAACTCATCTTCTTTTGCTCAACCATAATTACTTCATTGAGCATTAAAGTGAAAAGGCCACTTTCCTCTTGTTGTTCATCTTTTCCAGATGTCAAGTTATTTACAAAGCCTTTGAATTAGTAATGTTATGATGAGAATTTTGGTAAATTATATGTGAGAGAATTAG
Organism: Nipponia nippon; assembly: GCF_047370975.1. Taxonomy (NCBI): domain Eukaryota; kingdom Metazoa; phylum Chordata; class Aves; order Pelecaniformes; family Threskiornithidae; genus Nipponia; species Nipponia nippon. The sequence continues at coordinate 118,062,095 of NW_028262358.1, read as the reverse complement.
GCCCATTATAATCTTGAATTCTCATTTGTCCTGAAACATTTTTTCCCTTCTCCGTTTCCTAAGCATTGCAGTAGCGGTTTATTACCGTTTCAAAGTGTTCTGCCTATGACATTCTGCTTAATGATAGCAGGAGATGTGACCCAACCAATGGTACATTTTTCTGACAAGCTACTAGAATTTCAAGTGTTTTGATCTCTTTCTTTTTTAAAGGCATGAAACTAAAATAATGTGAATGTGGCTGTAAATTCTATCACTCTTAACAGGACTTAAATCTTTGATTCCTTCCAATAATAAACAAAAATGGTTTCTGTGAAGATACTCCTCCGAGAAGTGTCTGAAATTTACTCAGTTGAATCAGTTTTATAAATTTACCTTTACTCAGTGAAATAAAGGCCTGAATTTTGGTCTCATATCTGTTAATTTTGGATGCTCATTGCTGTCAGTCACAAAGCTAGAAAGCTATTGAAAATTCAGATTTAGGTGGTTTTAGACACTGTTATTTTAGACACTAGATCTATCCCACTTAATTTTAAGCATGTACTAGACATGCCTGTCTTATCTCCCTGACTGCTGAGGAAGAGTAGCTGACACCGCAGGTATGAATCACAGCTCAGGTGAGCCAAACTGAGTCTCTTTACCTTAAAGGGAGCCTACAGCAAAAAGTATCCCACCTCCCCAACTCTGCTGTATGCCTTCATTTAGGTGGGATGAGTTTGGGCCTATGTGTACAACATCACAAAAGTCCTTACCTAGTGGCTCTCATGCCTCTATAATTGACTGATTATGAGATTGCTTTCTTTAAAGATTCCCTTTTGCCCTTCTTCCCCCAGATAATTCTTTGTGTTGGACATGACCAAGCAGCTATAGGACTTGACAGAGTGACAATGTGAAACCAGTTCCTCCAGCTTCCTTCTTCCCAGCTGATTATCTTTTACACTGTTTTCCCTGCCTGAGAAGACACAGATTTATAACTGAGTAAATTTATTTCTTATTTACTGTTTATCTGGGATTATGAGGAATTTTCCTTGGAAAACTTAATCCACTCATATGAATAGTCATATGCAGAGCACTGAAGAAGACAAAAATATACAAGTTTTATTTAAAAAAAAAAATTTATTTAGCTTATTTATATATAATTCAGCTAGAACCAGCTATATCAAAATTATATTGTTTTCCAGTAATTTCAGTTACTGTCCCAGGGCCACAAGAGGTTTTTAATAGAGCCTTTACACATAAATTGAGCCTTAAATTCTGGATCTTAGAATGTTAAAAGAAACCTCATATACTGTAAGCATTAGGTACACTCACGGAATTTTGTGAAATCAACATGGTAATGTTGTGCTTGTGCATAAGATACAACATATCTGTTCTTGGCATTTCTTTGATGACTTTCAAAGTACTCACTACCACAAGACTTTATAACCTGGCAGTGGGTGACTCCCAGATAAAACTCTGGAAAAATCAGTACATTAATTGTAATGATTAACATGAGTGCCATTGTTTTCTTTTAAAATAGAACCATAGAAGCACAGAATGCTTTTGACAAAAACACAAGGAGCAACTTTAAATAATTGTGGCCAAAGATCTTGGTAGTCTAGAAGCAGTGCAATAGCTTACAGAACCTTGGAAGCATCCTGCAGCATTTTCTGTTTCCATTCTTCATTTCTACAGGAGTGGGGATGCACAGCCCCTTAACAATGCACAGTCCCTTACGAAAGGGACACTTACTTTCTATAACAATACTATAGTGTTTATTATTTGTTATATTCTGTAATGAACTGCATTTAGCAATTTTAGTCAACAGTATAGTACCAGTTAGAATAAGCAAAGAGAATAATTTTGAAAGCTCTAAATAAATCTCTAAAGAAAAGAGTCTGAACATTAAGGATGAAACCTATTCAATGGAGAGCTTTACCAAACTGCACTGGAATTAGCATTTCTCTAGGGTCTGAGTTCTCATACTGCATCTCATGATGGAAGGTCAGACTAAAAGAGTACCCCAACAACATGCATTACATGAATTATAATGCAGCACCTGCCCCATTGGGCTCTGATCTTCAGAGGAACGTGCTAAGCCGTTGCCACTTTTTAAAATTTTCACAATTTTTTTTCCATCTGTCCCCCTGCTGTTATTTCACTGCAGTATCCACTCTGCGATGTTCCTTGGAGCAATGTTCCTCTGACGTTCCAATGTTCCATCACAGTCACCAGCACACATTAGGATGTGTTGAGCCAGCAAAAAAACATCAGGCAGCACAGATGCTGAATTTTCCTGATACGCCTGGAATGTTACACAGCAATGAGAGACTTGGAAAGTTGCTTCCATAAATCAGTTTTTGTAACTAAAGCACATGGCTTTCGTTGGGTTTCTTTTTTTGTTTTGGTTTTTTTTTTTGAGCTTGATTCTTTACTTAGCAGATAGCTGTGCTATGCAATCACTTGTTCCAAGGAAATCAATTAGTGCAATCAGCTTGGATTTTCTTTGTTCCAATGATGGATGTTTTTCTGAGACTGAGGAATTAAACATATGGAAAGGGTGCCCTGTTTTATATGAGAGCTATGGCGAATCAAATAATGGAATGTCTTTTCATTGCAATTTAAACTTAAAATTTCTGTAACTTAAAATCAAACAAAATGTAACTATAATTTTTATATCTTTTTTACCAAAAAGTATCCAACAATGGTGATTTGGAAAAGTGACTGATACAATAGATATATGTTTTATTGCAAAAGTCCATAGTATTTTCAAGTTTGTAAAGAAAGATTATATAATTTTTCCTGATTGAGACAATAAGGTCTCTAAAAATGTCCTTACAACTGCATAAATGCAGGAGAGGGTCACATTGCCACACTGAACAGAATATAAAGTTCCACACTGGCATTTTTTCCTACTCGACTACTTAATAATACACCTCAAATACAGAGTTTGAAAATCCAGTCCTAAACTCTTAAAAAAATTATTAGGATATATTGCTCTATTTCAATGGCTAACTTTTTGTGTTAAATTAACATAATTTAATCTTGGAAGCACTGTAGTCAAGTGAAAAGATTTAACCTCTGCATAGTACTGATTTCATACCTTGTAATAAAAGTTTAAGAGGAAATAGTAAGCTTTTATGCCAGAAATAGAAAATTGGCAGGTCCGTGGTATTGACTTGGAATTGGCACTTAAGATTTTTAATCTACAGCTCATGTCTTGTTTAATTTATACATTAGCACAATGTTTGAGTGCCTTGCCACCACCAAGGGTCGGTAATATTATACCTATGTTGAGAAATGGAAAAAAAGAACATTCTTACACTTGCAGACTGATTGCTTTCATTAGATTTAATTAATTTCCTTAGCGCTTATAAAGAGAATTGTAGCTGGTTAACTGGTTGGGTGGCTTACACCAACAGTGAAAGAGGATTGTAAACAGAGAAGGTGCAGCAGCTGCTTAAAATGGAAATATTTAATTCTCTGCAATAATAAAATAAAGCTCAACATGTTATCAATTTTTTGGAAAAAACAGAGTATCCTCTTCTGGAATACTTGTGCCATCTGCTTGGGAGTCTCTGTGATGCTTTTAGGCTGTATTCCGAAGAAGAGACTGAACAGATTAGGTGGTCAGATGTTTGCAAAGGGACTTATGGTACAAAAATAATTTATACCTTTTGAATATACAAGCTTTTATGACATATATCCATGTCTGTTTATGGTACGTTAGTAACGGGACATTTCCATATTCTCTTGAAATACCTGAGGCTGAAGCCCGTATTATATGTATGGAGTATGAGTATGATGAATATGTATATGGACATACATACACAGACGTAGTCAAAAGGAGAGACAGTATTGCAACTAATAAAATTCCTCTAAAGGTTCAAATCTTATAATGTACAAATCAAAATTACTCTTCTCTATATTTATTTAAATATTTCAAGAGAGTGAAGACTTCTCTTCCCCATTTTCCTAATAGCAACAGTGAAAATAATTTTGAGCAGTCAATGAGAAGAGCTAGCTTTCCCAGACATTTGAGATGCTTTTCTTATGTCTTGTTGGCTGAATCTGGGCTACAAAATATAATGGGGCATTAAGACGTGAGAACTGCCAGTCAGCATGTCCTTACCACAGCTTCCCTTGACTGCAATGGAACACTGGGTGCAAAGTTTTATTTTAAATCAGGTTACCTAGACTGGTGCTGAAACTTTTGAAGACATAAGCTATTATCCTCATCTAGATGTGGCCTCAGCTGCAGCTATTAATTCTATTCAAGTCAGAAGTGACTTAAGCTTGTTATGATCTGATATTTTCTGAAATGTTTGAAATTAGCCTGATGATTAGCAGAAAGGCCTCATAACAGAAAAAAAATGTAGTTGCAGCTGGTCTGGAGATCATATTATGCCTCCATCCTTGTAAATTGTTCCTTTATGTCAATATTACAGCATTTTGGTGGAGACTTCTGTGGAATCTTTCACTGCTCCTGCCTATGATTTACTTTTTTTTACATGCATGGAAATAGTGTTTTTCAAGGGCAGGCAATTTGGTATGATTTTATAAACAAGCATTATAAAACAGAAAAGGGTAGGTCATTTTATACCAAATTTAGCTGCTCATTTAGGGAGATAAAAAAATTAAATAAGTGCTATATCCATTAAAATCCTGCTCTGTTGTCTCAATGTTTTGGGAAAAAAAAGTACAAGAGAGCCATTGACTTTGCTGTTTCCTTTGGGAGAAGCACAGCTGTGGAAGAACAATTTTTAACACCTAACTGAGGCAGCTTATGAACTGTGTCTGAGTTCGTTCAAAGCCCTCCAAAATACAGAGTACATTTCCATCCAATTCACATAATAACTCAGGCTCTGATTCAACATAGCTTTTAAAAATGCAAGTAGTTCCTCATCTGTTTAAAATTATAGTTGTGCTATGCACTGTATTTCTCTGGAGTCTTATTTCAGATTTTACTTTTCTCGTAATTTTTATATATATATATATATATTTATACAAACTACCAGCTTTATTTCAGCACGCTACAATTTTCTGTGTGGAGGTTTTGTTTTTGAAAGATGTGATGGCAAAAGGCAATGACAGTGTAAGATTTTTCTCACCTTGCTCTACCAGCTGTTATTTGTCCCTTTCTTGGAAGGGCTGCCACTCATTGCAAGAGACTAATGTGGTCTAATGTGGTCTAATATGGTCTCCCAGATTGTTGAATTTTGCCCTGTTTACTGAGGTTGTGGATAATGTTAACAAGCAATGCCATTTTTTTCATGGTGATTTTGAGAGCTGCATGTTTCCACTAGGAACAGAACACTAAAATGCGACAGTGTCAAAAAAGCTAACTTGGTGCCTGTTCTTGCATGTGGGCTTAGCTTCAGAGTCTCTGGTGGTCTCAAAGATGCTAAATATATGCACAATTTTTTTAGTTTACTTTTTACTCTGCTGTAGAAATTGTGAGTGATGTAAATTATTATGGAGAAAGACTGTAAATTTGAAAAATTCCCAAGCTGTTGATACAATTCCCCCACCCACCCTCAAACAGGGTTGACCGCAATAAAATATAACAAAAACTGATTCTGCATAAAAAAAGAATCTCTGAAAATCTTATAATAAAACAAAGGTAGTCAGCCCCAGCCGTTGCCAGGTGCAGGCTGGGCAATCATTACCTTGCTTTAGGGCTGTGCCCTTCCCAGAGGTCTGAGAGCCAACAACAATGCAAAGGACACAGTCAAACCCATGGCCATCATCATCATTTCAATACTAACACAGACAAGGAATTCAGGTTTCAAACTCTTCTGTCCATAAACCAAACTATCAGCACTTCATCCAAGAAAACACCAAGAAGCTGGTAGATCATTGCAGTCTACATTTCCTGCAGACGGGCTTGGGGAAGGATGTTTCAGAGGGCTGACACTATGGAAATCATCAGAGGCCCACTGGAATGTGTGTGGAGGCAAAACCCTCTGACTTTCACACAAACCCAAACAATCAGTCAGCACTGATCTATTTTTGTGGAAATAGAATATTATCCGTTTACAAATTCCAGATGGGAAGGGACAGCTGTCATGCTGATGACATCATTCCCCTTGACATTGGAGGATGGAAAGGAAAAACTGAGAGTCACATGTAAAGTATGTCAACAGTGATGACAGCACTGTGCAAAAGAATGTAGGGATGTCGGGCAAAACGATCTACATAATGACTAAGACAAATAATGTCAAGTACACACTAAAATGAAGGGGTAGCCACAGGACAGTAGTTTAGAAGTTAGTCTGCAAAACATTCTCTGTCATACTTTGTGCACTAAATACAGAAACAAAACATCAGGAATCATTTGGCTACTGGAAGATTTTATGGAACAAGAAAATTATTTATGATTTTCAAGATTTTCAAAAAGCCAAAAGTCAGCCTTCTTCTGCTTCTGTAAATTTTGAGAAGCTCATCAAGCCTTTTTTAGATGACTTTCTAATTCCTCAACATTAAGTTAATTTCTTAGTGGTGTTTTGTTGTTGTTGTTGTTGTTGTTGTTGTTGTTGTTGTTGTTGTGATTTTTTTGGTTTGGTTTTGAAAAAAAAAAATCTTAGGACTGAAGAAAGGGAGACATTTTCATGGGCACAAAGGGATTATGGAAACTTATTGCCTCTTAATAGTAAGAGGTAAAAGATTTAGACAAAGTACTGGGATGGTCTACTACACTAAAAATGAAATGGGATTTTATGTGTCATCCTTATCCAAAGCTAAAACGTTCTGAAGATCATGAGCATGGTGGAATGTAGGAAAGATTAATATTTCTTGCAGTTCAATTACAAGAACCTTAACAATGTTCTAATTACTGAGGAAATTCTCTGAATAGCAAAGAACTCTTGGATAACATGTCATTTTATAGTTGTATTTCAATGTCCAATTCCCAAAGACAAGACTGGTGCAAGAGATGATTCAAAGAAAACTGCATTTCTATTGAATAAGAAATGAAAGAAAGATAGGGATAAGAGAAAACTTGGAGAAGATTGCTTTGCTGAATGAATTTTGACTTTGTCACTAAACTTATGTGAGTGGCAGACCTTTAGAGATAAAACAGTATATGAAGGTACCATCTGCAGGAACCGGGAGGTTGGCGGATGTCTCTTGTTGAGCTACAGGCATCAAAAGTGAGGCTGACAGCCCTAGATACTGAATTTTAAGGAATATTTCCCTCCTGCAGGCACAGACAAATGGTCTCTTGCAAATGCTGTATTGCAGGGAGGCACCTCAGAATTTCAGGCAAATCCCTGAGTTTCTGTCTTTTCTCCCTTCTCAAATCTTCCTATTAGCCTTTGGTTAACTCTCTCCATAGCTCACATGCTACTGTGTTTTAAGCCTGGAATTGGCTGCGATTTCTTGTGCTATTATCACGCTATTATAGAAGCAGTCAGAAAGATACTGTAGCTGTTCTGTCTTTCATCTTCAGTTTGTGGCCACTCTAAAGCACAAACAAGAATTTCTGTCTTTTTAACAAACATTTCAAGAAATAAACACTGTGGCCATTACATACAAAACCCTGAATAAAGGGCACCCATTTTTAGACACTTTCAAAGATAGATTACTGAAGACTTTCTTGCTAAACACATATAAATATTGTAAACAGCCTACAATATTATTTTAAAATAGAAGGTAGTAATTGCTTATGCCCACACTAATCTGTAAAGTCTACCAGGACTCTTCTGTTAAACACTTAATGAGAATTCCCTCAGCTGGAGTACTTCCAGGTTGCAGATCATACAGTTTCTTACAAAGGCCCTAGCCTTATCCAGTCATCACCCCATCTCACAAGCTCTGTAAAACTGCTGGTAAAGCTCCTTTGTCAGCTTGCCATTGACCTTTCTGTACTATTCATAACACTGATCCACTGTGCAGCTCTGCACTGAGGTTCTCGCCCACCAATTCTTCTTGTTCTCTTAAGCCTGTTAACAACATGGCACCAGGTGATAAGATCTCATCTCAGGGCTATGATGGATGGCTCCAGACACAACTATGCAACTGAACTGCTTTTAATACACGGACAGTTGTACTGTTGGTCCTGTTGGTGCCCCAGCTTAGCTCAACATATAGATGCTGTCTTCTGGAAGTTAATTATGTCAAGCTCTTATGAAGCCACAGCACAGGAGATATGCTGACAAGCCATAGTAGTGTCACAAGTTGCTGATGACAAGTCACTGTAACTAATAGCATGATATGTAAATATACTGGCTGGTATATCTCTGCTATTGCCACATGAGACATCCAGGACAGTACCAGAACATTCAAGAGGGAAGACGATTACTATAATCAGAAAAGGAATGATTCCTTCCTTCTTTGGTAATGATTCATATCATACCAATATTGTGATCATGTTATCTCCATGCTTCACAGTTCTGATATCTGTCTGACTCCTAAGACAGGCTTCCCCTCTGTTCCTTCCACATGTAATTGATGGGGTTGACATGAGAGTACCTGCCACTATTTCTGGTACGGTCCACTGATTATCCTCTGCTGCCATGATGTTGCAGTCCTACTGTAATAACCATGTTTCTCCTACATGTGCCCTTAGATGACTCCTGATCATCTGACCCTGCTTCTTTGTCTGGTTTGACATTGGCATGGGTGGCACTGTTGAGTGTTACCTGTTTTACACTTCACAATTTATTTGCAGGACAATGAGGGATTCAGACATCTCTTGTTAAGACCCCTTCCACAACATATTATCCAAGGACACACACCAACCACTTAGTCATATCCTGGCCTGTGCTGGTAAGAACACATCACATGTAAATGCTAAACATCACACTTTTCGCTACCCTGGCAGGTTCATGCTTCAGCTGCTGCTCCTGCCCAAGGACCAGGGACAGAACAGACTTCAGTGCCATTGAGTTCAAACTAAAGGTGAAGTAGGACTGTTCACTAGCTCCCACAGTCAACTCACGCTTCCCCTTCTTCACAACTCCTCATATCCCAGAGCCAGATCCTAGTGCTCCAGCCTGTATTCTCCTTACAATATCTCCCACATATATGACATTTTCCTTTAAGAATCTGTTTTTGCTAGGATGTAGAAGTTATGACAGTTTGATATTTTTACCCTGCCAGGACTACAGTGAAGGAAAAAAAAGGACTGACAGAGCTATATGCCCTCCTGGTATGCACTGAGCCCCAAAACCAGATGCACACTACTAAGTACATCAATATTTTTCTGTTGCTGAGTGTGAAAACTATTTACTGATAACACCTGCAAGCACCCTATGTTCGGTATTGAGGCAGTTTATTCAGGTTATGGATAAGCCCTGAAATCTAGGGTATACCGAAGAGCACCCCAGGGACTGCCTGCTACATGAGGAGACTAATAACCAAGAGAGAGATTGAACAGCAAGGCGAGCTCTTCTTAGAAGACCCAGACCATGTTATTTGTAAATCACAGTTAAGAAAATATTTTCATATAGGCCCTGCTTGTTTCCTGGGGCCATCTGGAATCCCTCAGAACCTGCTGAGATTAAACACATCCCCTTTAGACAGTGGCTTGTGTCACGTTTCTTGGAGTAATTGACAGAGAACATAAATACAGTTCTGGTTTGGCTGTTAAAAGCATCCTGATTAAAGCACTCCTGTGAGAATGGGACTGGGGATCTGCCTTTTCATGCATCTGCTCTGCTTAGCCATGTGATAAGTCTAGGCACACTGAGGAAAAGGCATTAGCTGATGTTCTTGCTGGGCTGGTGCCATGGCCATAGTCACCTCAAAAGTGTCAATTACTTTGCCATTGCCCTCTGTCATGATATTCCCAGAGGCAGAAGCCATTCTTTTCTTTCCCCCATCTTCTGAGAGAGAAGGCATTATCATCCCTCAGATGATGACTTCTAAAACAATTTCTGATGCAGGAGTGTTTTACTTCCTCCTCGTCTGTCTCAGATTGCCATTGCTGACTTTCTTACAGGCCTCCTTCAGATTTTTTAACCTTAATCTTGCACAGTTTTCTAGTCTTCCTATAATTTGTCAGGCAGCAATCTACCTCTGTAGGTGTAGATTTTGGGAAATGTTGCAAATATTCCAGTTGCATATGATTTCTGTCTATAAAGATAAATACACAGGTGTTCTCTGGGGCCCAGGTCTTTGCTAGAGTGGTGCCATCATATTACAATTGTGAAAGGCGATCAAAGTAGAGATATGAAAGATCTTTGTTCTGTTTGTCTAATGGAAATTCTGAAGAGGGGCTCCATGAATGAGGGAAATTTGGCTCATCCTGCAGGGCTGATTCACAGCTCTTCAGACAGGGAAGCTTCTGGGTGACATCTCAGCTGAATGAGGGCGCACTCTGGAGGGCACTGTGAGGTCTGGGTGCCTCAGAGTTATTGTTCCTTGGTTGGAGAGAGAACTCCCTCTCATGCCACATTGACAGGGTTCCAAGGAAAATACAGTGTGGGCAACAAAGAATAAAACAAAGAGATGTAGCTTATATCAACTGGTGATCCTCATAGAAAGCTTTTTCTCTGTGACTGTTTTGTGGCTGCCATCAAGGTTGGCAGTAAGAGTTCCCTTGACAGCTACAGACCTGAAAAGCAAGACCAGCTCTGGGTTTGCAGAAGCCTGATCAGAAGCGACATCATAAGAATAAAAATAAAAATTGTTACCAGCTGGTTAAAGTGAATTTATGCCCCTGTCTTGACCCTTGATTTTCTTGTTCTTGATTCCAGATTTCTGTCTATTCAATCCTAGAACCCTTTTCATCTTGTCCTTGAGCTGATGCTGACATTGGTTTCTTTGGTCCTGACATTGTATCTGACTCAGGCCACATCCTCTGCATTTTTTCTCCCTGTAGGTCCATAACCTTTGCAAACACTATGTAGTGAGAGCAAAGGCCTCCTTATGATTTAGAAAACTTTTTTCTATAGCAAAGTTCATGCGCGTACTGAGATTCAATTCTTTCAGGATCAAATGACCCTACAAAGCCACCTGTTTCCCATGAGTCTTGCAGCTACCTCCCCACTCTGCTTAAAATGCATCTATCAATTAAAATTTCCTATATAACTTGAATTAAAAAAAAAAAAGCAACTAACAACTTGCTGAGCACATGTGGTAACTACTGCACCCTATATCTAGGTCTTCATAATTGAGTTGCACTGCACTCTGCAGATGTATATTGGCAGAGTATTATTTGCAAAAGACATTATTTCCTGCCAGTGCATAGCTTCCCCTTTTAGACTAATCCAAGTCAAATGTATCAGTATAGAAGCTAAATACAAAGGGGGAAAAAAAGGATACAAAGGTTCTCTGATTTTCTGAAAGACTTAATAATTTGAAGTAGCTCTTTTTCTGCTCTTGATTTACTGAAGTTAGACTGTGGAAAGCAGTGAAAATAAAGTCGTAGTTCTCTAAGCATTCTTCATATTTTGTTTTGGACTCATACCTCACACCAGTATAACTTCCACAGGATCTACATCTCTTTGTGCATACCTTGCTTACTAAAACAATGAATTCTCCTTGAGTACAAGCTTTGCGTAGCATTTTCATGGTCAATTGCTTTCAGTATTATTAGAACAAAGATGTCTTAGTGGTGCAGGATGGTAGTAGTCTCTGAAAAATGCACTGCTTTTCCTTGTCATCATGATTTTCCTAGCCATTTTGTCTAGAGCTAAAGAGGAAAAAAACCCAGCTAAGCTATGTTCCAGTTCATTCTTTCAGTTTCTTCTTGTTTTGAGAAAGATGGGGAATAAAGAAATAAGGAAAGGGAGTGGTGAAAGGTGATGGTAAACTCGTGCCGGGAAGCATTTGTAAGACAGGGCCTATAATACTGTAGGAAATTCATCCTTAGCAGTACAGTGTCCCTCAGAGATTCTGGATGGGCTCAGCTGGCAATAAAGATTAGGAGAAGGTGAAGGAAGGATGCTTGGTCTCTAAGGTCTGTCTGGGAAAGTACTTTATTCCTGTGTCTAGGGTCTTTCCGGTAATGTGCTCCAAAATGCTCTGGTTTCTATCAAACCTAGATCAAATCACTATAGTGAGGCTGTGGGTTCACTACCCTGCCTGCACTAGCCTGCATCACTTTTATGATGGATGCTATATGACGTTAGAAAAACTGAAAAGCTTTTAAAAACGTGTATTAGGTAGCATGGGCCAGGATGAGTTGGCTGGAGCTAGAATAAAAAGATTTGTTGGCAGAAATATGTGATACAAAGGGGAGGAGTGTGAAACCCAGCAAGTCTTTTAATAACAATGATGGCAGCTGTTCTAGACAAGCCATTGATTCTTCATTTGTTTTGCACTAAATCAAGACTACTTAGACTAGTGTGTTAAACAAAAGGGACAGAAGTTTATCTACAATCAGAGTCAGGGTTGCTACAAATGCAGGATTCTGAGACTGTGTATGTCAGCTGAGATACTCTAGTACTGTTATCTAGATATCATGTTGTTAAGAATGGGCTAGAATTTCTGTTATATATATATATGCGTGTGTGCATGTTTTAGCGCTTGCAGTTTCTTGTTTCTGACTTCTACTGGTACTACCCACAGATATTTACCTTAAATACATACATCTTTCATCTGTTTCCCTGTGAAGCCTGTCTAGCAGTGAAACACGTCAACCAGGTCAAGGTGCTTTGCCCCCACAAAGGGTTTGGATCACTATAGGATGCATGTGCCCCAATGGACATGCTTAGAGCAGGTAGCTAGCAGAACGAGGCAACCTTCTGAGCTCCAAAAGATAGATTAAGATGAGGTATTAGACTATACTTGAGGCTGGAGGTAACAAGTATAGGTCTATGAACTAGAGGTGAGATGTTTCCTGCATGAAGTCCAGATGTCCAAAAAGCGAAGTCTAGTGACTGCAAGCTGCTATACTTAGACCTTCCACTGTTTTTGTATAGTCAATCACATGGTAGTCCTTTGGTTATCAGTGTTTTATCATGTGTCTGTCCTGCATTCCGTGATTAGTTAGTTACTTCATTTAAATGCTGAAGCATTTAGCACTCAAAGCTAATCATTGTTGACTTCCTCTGTTTGGTTCATACATGAGGCTATATAACTTTGAATTCTGTATTTGGATGTTTCTCAGCTAATACTTTCTTCTCTGTGAGACACGTTTTCTCTGGCTGATATAAGTGAGATCCCAGTATCCCTTGCCGAGTAGCCTGCTTAGTCATATATGCAACTAAGCAGTTTTTCAGATTGTGTGAGTGCATCTCACCTAGTTATTAGTTATAGCACATTTAGATCACAGTGAAGACAGCTAGACTTCTTGCTTTTCAAACCTGCATAGTATTACCTTGTCTGCACACAGGGTATAGGCACCCAAATCTATTGAAATGTGATGGGATTAAGAAGCATGTCTCTTTTAGACTCTTTTGAAAATCCAGGCCATAACTGAGTCATAAGCTGTGTATAACTGGGAGCGTCACTTTCAGATGTAGCAACCTGAATTTTTTTGTCTGCACTGATATAAAAGTGGGCTTATCTTTCAAAGACACTGAGCTCTGATTAGCCACACACAGAAGTTAATGAAAATCTTGACCTATTATTATAAATATTGTTATTATTTGAGTGCTTTTATTCCACACTGCACTGTTCTGACCGCCACATAAACACACACAAAAGACAGATCTCTCCCCAGACAGCTTATAACGTCAGTAGCTTTACCTGTGCAAATCTGAAATCATGTTACTTATGTATAAAGTTTACAAATGTAATTTTGTGTATTGAAATGATTAACAGTTTCTGTAGCGTTACTGAGAAAATGTTTTAAACCAATATCCAGGTCTCCCTATGAAAGAAACCTGGACGAAAACAGATTTGTATGCAGAGTATTGGTAGGCCTATTGTTATAAATAATGCAAACTTCTTCAATATGAATATACTGTACATAGAAAGCTAATTTTCCTTGTGCGCTGCTCAGGCCAGTTATAACAAATGCATAAAATGTAAACGTGATGTATTATAATTCGGTTAGGATGAACAGTGAGGATTTTATGTCCTATTAGTTTTTTTAATGCAATACTTTTATTGAAGTTGATTTAACCAGCCTCCTATGATCCTTGTTAGGTTCCTGAGAGATTGAAAATGAGTGGATGACCAGAGTAGCAGCACAAGTGTTTATATTATGCTGATACTGTGCGTGTTTGAGCCACAGATGGAACCAAATGATTAATTACATCACAAAAATTTCTCAGGCATCAAATCATCAGGCTGGATTGGCTTGAACCATATTAGTTAGACCAGAAGCTAGATTTCAAAAGACTTCAATGTTTAGAGTAGTTTTAGTGTTGGCTTCATGGTCATATTAATTTCTTTTAACTCTCAGCTTTTGGCATTGGCCAGAATATACATCCAAAGCCCCAGTTTTGTGCAGGACTCTCTCCACACTACTGGAATACAGTTGTATTTTTGCTGTCTGCTGAAGTAATACCCTTATTCCCTGAATTTCAGGCCTGCCAAAGGGAGTCAGGAGGGGCTGTATGGCTACACCAAGTGTACTAATGCACAGTTAGGAGAAGGGAAGAGGATGCTTCACCTACTTTCTACTCAGTTCAAGCAAGATTCCTGCCTTCTAGAGCACCCCTAAGCATGGGACAGCTTTGCACTATCCCAAAAGCTTATGCTTGCTTTATAGACTCGTTTAAGCCGTCTACTAACTTTTGGAATGGCTTTCTCATCCCATAATTGAAATACCAGATTTTGTCCCTTACTTGCATCCCTGTTGTATCTTCAGCTGAATGGGAGACAGATTTAGAGAGCGAAAACCTACTTCCAGGTGATGGCTTTTCCTGAAGATGTAGAGAATTGCAGATGCATACCAGCAAGTGTACTTATATCATGAGAGTGATGTAAGAAAAGCACTGATGTAGGAAGCTTTACATGACACAGATTTAGCATATGCTCCAAAAGGCAAGGGAACATTTTGGTTTTGGACACCAGGTAAATGTCTTCAGCTTTGTTCTCAATTTTCATCTGTAAATGTGAATCAAAGATCTTCTGTATTTCAGAGTGGTACTCTAAGGAGAAGAGCTTTAAGATAATGCAAACAGTATGCTGCAGTGGTCACACAGTTAAAGCAGGAGATTGGAATGGGAGGTACCCTATTACTGACGCAGAAGGAGGTGACAGCAGGTATGCACGAGCTAGAGAAGAATTTGTGCCTAAAATGAAGAGCAGCTGCAAAAACTTCCACAGCTTTCAGATGCTGCTCACTAAATCTGAAGTTGGGCTTCTTTGATGTGATATGAGCCATGTAGCTGTTGATTCCTGATGTGAAGGTGCAGAAAACTCCTGTTGCTCTTCCTACTTTGATGCCTGGCAAAATGAGATTTCCTCATTAGGACCTTCTGTTCAGCAAAACCAAAAATCTCACTGGAAACTTACAGTTTCTTCTCTCTTCCCTTCACTTATAGGGTTTCACCCTCTAACCAATTTATAGGTACTTTAACTTATGATATGCAGTCTGGACAGCATCTTCCCGCCCAGCAAAACTGCAAAGATTTGTACGTATTATGACATTGCTAAGAGCTGTTCTGCGCATTGTTGCTTTCTGCATCTCAGCTACCTGGGAAACTGAGGTATGAGGCTCAGATACTCTCAGATATTGTCACTGATGCTAAATGTCCTATCATATTTGCCTTATGCCACCAGAGGTCCTATTTAAATCATTGCATATACTTAGAGAAAAAGATATTGATATGAGAAAGCTGATAAGAACCTAGCTGTTGGGAAAAAGGTATTAAAATAATCACAAGATGCATGTTAATGGATGAGCAGTATACATATATGGTTTTTTGTAGCTCTATCTCTATGTATTCACTAGAAGATTAACTGCTGTTAGCAGAAGAGCAGAATTTAATTGGTCTAATTGTGTAACACAGAATACCAAATCCTCTGTGTGCACTCTGCTGGAATTGAGACTACAGCTACCATTGACTTCAGCTGGGCCAGAATTTCAACTGTTATTCTTAATACTTCTTTTTTTTTTTAAATGGATATAAATTGGTCACTTCTGACATCAGTTGGCACAGAGGGTCTTTCTTGGTTAAAATGTAAATTTTAGTGAGTGGAATAATAATAGAAATGAGACCTTTGTCTCTTGAAATTAAAGTGCTTGTAAAGCTGAAGCTGCCAGTTTTGTATATTACAGCCTGAGGAGATAATATACTGAATCATTCATTTCCTTTTCCTATTCTTTTTGCTTTCTTCAAAAGCACGTTCTGTTTCAAGTAATTTCAGTCCAATAATGAATATAACACTGACTGACTCACCGCCGTACAAGATCTGCTTTGGGATATACTTTATCAGGCTTTGTTTCTGTGGAATCAGAATCCTGAGAAAAATGGGAAAAAGTAACATACCACGTGGTGAGCTTATGCTTCTTCTTGATGCTTTTAAATTATTGGGCCTTTGTTTGATGAGAAGCCTACCTTTGTATGCCTAGATTACTCTCATTTTGTCTTCTATCCCTCACTACCTGAAGAAAGCAGCTTTCTAATACTAAGGCTGCCCAAGAAGAAATAGTTAGATTTCTTGTTCAAATTATTTTTGCCATGATAGGGGTCTGTCTTGGCTCCAATACTATATTTTCATTAATAAACTGCATGATGGACTAGGTTTGCCTGTTAAATTTTCAGATGGTGTTGTGCTGTTGATATGTTACAGGACAGGCTCGCAAATGAAAATGGTACTGGCAGACTTAGACATAGTACTGAAAAATGGATCTTGTTGAATAAATGCGAAGTGCTGCACATAGAAAAAATTAGTTGCACAAAACCAGATGTATACTTCCTGGAATGAAGTGCTTCTTGGTAGCAGATCTGCATAAAATGAAAAAGGATTGAGGGCTTAAGGTGCGTTTTCAGATTATTTCATGTTCTGAAAAAGATGTGCAAGCTGAAATACAGCTTAGAAACAATGTGACAGAATTCTTTGACTCTACTCAACCCTATTAAACTTTAGATGAGAGACTGTGTCCAGTTTGAACACTGAAGTTCAAACAAGAGTTGAGCCAACTGGACACATTACAGGAGGGCTTGGAAGCCTGCAGACATGACCAAGGAAGAAAGAAGGGATGAATACAGTGGGTTTTGTCTTAAGATGTGCAGAGAGTGAAGACCCTAGTAACAGTTTTCATGTACATAGAGAGATGCTTAAGAGAGTAGTCTGCATGTAGAACCTAGGGAAATATAACGGACTTCAATTTCAGGAAGGACAATTTGAATTAGAAAGTAAGGCTTCCCAGTAGTAAGGAGAAGCAATGAACAGATTACTGTGTGGCATTTCCAGCATGGTCAACAGAACAATTTGCAAATGCATCAGTTGGGAATGTCATAGTTTTAATTGATCCTGTCTAGGAAAAGGAGGGGGATTACATGATCCATACAGATCCCTTCTAGTCACATTAATCTAAGACTTCAGGTTCAGCTATAGACAATAAACTGTGAACAATCTTATTTCATTAAATGCAGTTTTAAATTTTTCTGTTTACAATACAAATCTGTTCAGAAAATTGTGAATGAGTTTAACATGAAAATTTCTTGGATTGGGTTTTTCCATTTAGGAAATACAGTTTCATAAACTGGAAAACACTCAATAATGCTAAATGAAGATTGTGGTAGCAGACCTCAAATTTGCATGAAACATTAGTAGTCCAAATTTTGTGATGCCTTTGAAACTGAACGATGGCTGCTGAAAATTCTTACAAGCTCAGCAGACTTTTTTAAGTAACTGTGACTTGATTTTCTAATGGGCCCACTGCTTGAGAGAAAATGGGCTTTAGACTGAGAAGTAAATGGTTTTTTTTTTGAGATTTAACAGTCATTGAAACTGCCAATAAAAGAAAGTAGTTGATACAAAATTATGTAAAATGACATAGTGAAGGGCTTTCTGTGAGATTTTTGCAAACTGAAAATGGTGTATTTTAGTCAGTTGAAGCTGATCATAAATTGAATTTCAGCTTATTTGGCATATAAAAACTATATCTTGACCTTGCAGGGGAGATTAAATCTCAGTCTCTTATAAGGAATGTTTGCTGAATTATAGAGAAAAATATGTAAATTCAGTTAATAAATCTGGGTAACTTTCCCATAGGGATAGGTTAAAAAACAATCAGGAGTGCACCAAAGAGATCCCATGAATGTTAAAGTGATCTGAAATGACTATAGATCTTTCAAGACACAAAATGGTAACGCTGATTTTTAAGCAAATGGACCATCTGAGTGAAATCATATCATTCTGAACTAAAACACACAGGGGTTTACAATGGAATTTATTTTGTTTTAGAAATTCAGCAGCTTCCTTTGCAAATTATGCTTAAATCTTTGCTTAGGGGAGAACCTGGAATATATCTGTGCCTATGCAGGACATTTATCGGTTATGGGAGAACTATCAGAAGCAATAATATAGAGCATACGGTAATACTTCGCTTTTTGTTTTCAATTTCGTTTTGTAGAAGAATCAGTGCAATTCTTAACTGTTGTTAAATTTCTAGGAGCTTTCCACGATGTGAAATGTGAAGAAGGAATTCACGTGGTTATGGGAGTCACAACAGTACGGGTCTCAACATAATGCCTGGATTACCTATACCGAGGAATACTGGATAGACATATAGAGTTTATACTAGATTTGGCCCTCTGGTTTAGGCATGGTCTAGGCATGTCTGCAAAGAAAGGCCAGACTTTCAGAACAAAATGTGCCACAATGTTTTACATCTTAAAACAACAGGGGAGAGCTAATGCAGATTATGAAGACAAATTCATTGGTGAAGTCAGCGTAATTGGGATTTTTCTTATAGGTGGATAAGGACTGGTTTATTGTATACTCTACTGATGTATAAGATGTAATCCAGTTTGGTGGACATTCTGTGCTTGGCCAAGCTAAGGAAAGAGCAATACTGGAAGTTGAGATTAATTTGCATGTGTATACCCAATTAGAGATTTCCAGTGTTATCCCTATGTTTTGAGAACAACATATGTGCTTTACTGACATGATTACTAAATGGACTTACGTTGTTCTCAGAAGCTGGGTGGAACTGATGAGGAATACAGAGAAAACAAAATAATGACTTTCAAATTAAATTCTTATATAATAACCCATATTTTCTGACTTTAATAAATGCCTAATCCTTGTAAAACTCCAGCAGAGGTTGATTAGGGTGTGAGGGACTATATATGTTTTGCACTACTGGATCTGCACAGAGGAGATGACTATGTTTTTTAGAGTGAAGGAAATATATAGTGGAATATAGTTCAGTTATCACAGGTAAGAGCATAAACTGGGAATGATACCTGCACTGATTTGGAAGAAAGCTTGACAGGCTGTGGATTAAAACTTTCCCTTGGATTTAAAAAAGGTGAATGTTATTGTTTGACTCGTGAGCATTTTTGTTCATTTCAGAGCATGATTGCGTGCAAAAATGTGTCCCATTTTGATTCATGCTTGTCATACGATATGTTCTTATAAAAACATTTCCAATTTACATGCACACCTGATGTGAAATAGCAGCCACGAACAGATTTAGAAAGCAATCTCTGAAAATTCAGCCAACTAGATTTGCCCTGGAGTGTTATTGAGAGTAATATGAGAACCCCATGAAAAATTACAGCCTTATAAAATATAGTGGACTTTACCTTATTCCGTATTTATGAGCTATAGTGTCAACACAGCACTGTTATGAAGTTGAAATGGTGCAAACATTCTTACAGTTTGACCCTGCCAACATTGACTCAATATTGTACTAGTAGTTTTAATCATGTACTTGTGTATGTGCAGGATGGGATCTTTAATCCTTATTTTATGTTCTTGTTAGTCACTAGGTAAAAGCAAAGACGCACGTGAAAGGAAGAAATTTAGCAGGTATAGTGTTAGTCCAAAGGTGTACTGCATTGGAAAGTTTGAGGAAAATTGGTTCAGCTATTTTTGAGTTAGCCAAGTGTTTTTCAGCTGTTAAGAAAATTGTTTCAGCTATTTCATGCTTGGGTAACTCAGTCTTGTTTAAAAACATTAGACCTGGTGTGCATGTAGTCTAGAAGTAGAAATGTGTATTCTGCTTTGTGAGAAGGAAGTTACCTTTGAAATATTAGAGGTAATAATCATAAAACGTTCAGGAAGAGGGTATTATTCCCTCCTGTCTTCCTCTGGAAGAGGACTGCAGCATCATCTGTTCCCTCCAGGCTTTGCCCACCTGAATGTTGTCTACAGCTTCAGAGGAGTGTACCAATATTTCTTGTGAGCAAACGCAGACCAGTGGAGAACGGATTTCAAAGGTGGGGCTGAACTTTTTTTGTTTGACCTGACTTAATATGCTATGAAAAGTAAGTGTTGCTGGACCTGATCTATTTATGAAGTCAAGAGCTGCACCTGATACCACAGTGTATGTGGGAGCTACATTGTCTTTTGGACATTAAGCCAGTTCTTAAAGGCCTCAAACAGGCCTTAAATCTTCAATACTGATTGAAGAACCACAATGCCCTATAGTTCAGTAGAGGAAGCTTTCTCCCCCTCTCTCTCTCTCTCTCTCTCTCTCTCTCTTTTTTTTTTAACAGTGTCAGTTTCTCGCTGGAAGGGCTTTCCCTTAATTAAAGATAATTTTGCATTTTTTTTCTGTGCTTGGATACTTCTTCTGGGATGTAGTGT
This sequence comes from Nipponia nippon, assembly GCF_047370975.1. Classification (NCBI taxonomy): domain Eukaryota; kingdom Metazoa; phylum Chordata; class Aves; order Pelecaniformes; family Threskiornithidae; genus Nipponia; species Nipponia nippon. The sequence goes on along the minus strand of NW_028262358.1, from coordinate 118,041,509 downwards.
GTTCACACTATGTGTCAATTCTTTTTCTTACCCAAATAACTGCAGGAAGATATGCCAGGGGCATTTTAGGTTAGACATTAGGAAAAGGTTCTTCACCCAAAGGGTAGTGAATCATTGGAACAAGCTCCCCCGGGAGGTAGTCATGGCACTAAGCCTGGCAACATTCAAGAAGCAATTGGACAACGCCCTCAGACATATGGTATGATTTTTGGGGTTGTCCTATGCAGGTGCAGGAGTTGGACTCGATGATTTTTGTGGGTCCCTTCCAACTCAGGATATTCTATAATTCTATGATTCTAAATACATTTATACATTAAGTATTTTTTATTGATAGTGTATTTGAAAGTATATTTTTTAGTTTATACATTTTTATTGGCAGCTACTACCTTGCAAAACAATTATGTTATGGGCTAAAAATGTGCATGCTGTGCTAAGTCGAAAGTTACTTTGCTGAGAATGTATGCAGGAGGCTTGATAGCATTCTTTTGCTTTCCTGGGCTATGCATGCAAATGAATTTAGGTATTCTAGTGGTGGAACTATTTACCGGAATCCTCGTAGAAAGGAAGTTAAAGACAAACAATACATTTATGCAAGGAGAAGGTCAGTTTTAATCCTCACTACTCAAGAAGTACATTTAGGTTTATCACAGAAGTGTCTCCACACAGTAAAGAAAGGTAAGAAGAGGCCAAATGTATTTGTTATTTTCCCCTATTGCTCACCCAGCCTCTAGGTATTTAAGTTACTGGAATTTCTTGAGCCCAATATGATTTGTCTATTTAGAAACTCTTAGTGGAGCCTTCCCTTGAACCCATATACATACAACTAACAAATTTTGGGGCATTTCAGAAGTATCACGTGCTTTGGGAGTAACCATGTCTATTTGTATGCTTTGAACCCATGTCCAGCTGGTTTCATTGGATGATTCCCAGCTCTTCAAATGTCAGTTTCTTACTGGTAGACAGGTAGTCTGTTCCAATCTACCTTCCCAGGACTAATCATGATTTTGTAAACATATAAGAAGAAATGACTATTCTTCAAAACTACACTGTAACTTAAAAATTGGTACATAAGTTGTCTTCACAAAATGGAACTTTTTATAACTATAGATGCACAAACTTAATAGTTTGTATTTTGTGCATATGGTGCGTGATACTGTGATGCCATACTCTGCTAAACGTGTCTAGGCAAAGGAGAAGTACTGTAGTAACTGTAGGAGGTGAAACTGTAATCTTTCAGTTTTGTGCACATAGGGCCAGCTGTACAAGTTATACTCAAATTAATAAAGCACTTATTTGTGCCATGTATAACTTCAGTGAAACTTTGTATAGGAATAAGTGCCTACCAACTTGGATCTGTTTTTTTCTGTATTGCACTGCCCACACTGTTAATCTAATACAATTCTTGTCCAGGATCCCACACTTCCCAACAGGAGATGGAACAAAAGAAACGTTTTGGAAATTTTGGGCAGACATTTGTACCATCTTTGGTGGCACTACATATCATCTGTCTCAGTCATCTGATTTAAGTGACCAGTGTCTTTAAGGTTTTGTTCAATGGAGTGGGATTTGCTCCGTTTCCAGAGGGTGTGTTGCATAAGCAGACAAAGTATGTGCTCTAGAACATTACGCTAAGAAGCATATCTTTTCAGTTGACTATTTTGGGAGACAAGAGTGGCTATCCACATATAAAATAAGTGGTGTGAAAACCTGCTGATATTTAATGAAAATCTTGAGGAGTATGGCAGAAGCATGGCTTGGGGTTAGAGGCCCCGTAGCCTCTTGTCCTGAACAAAAGACAGGTCTACAACCAACACCAGGAGGATGTGCCCATGGTTTCACGGATTAGCAGCACGTCTTGAATCCTCATGCTTGATTCAAGGAACTGGCCCTTCAGTTGCTCAGAAGAGATGAAACTTTTCGTGTGGGCTGCCCAAGCGAGGACAAATTTGACTCCCCTGTACAGAGAACGAATGAAGGGTGACATAAGTATATGTCTGAACAGGTCATTCTCATTCTGCTGCACAGGAAGAAGTCTGCCTTTCTCCCTTTACTTCTGAATGTCTCAGAGAAAAACTGACTACTTTACTTATTCTGGAGAATATCTGAGTCCTTGAGCACCCTTGTAATTTAAATGGGAGTAATCATGAAGGAAGATACTAATCAGTGGGAGTAAAAGGTATCAGACTGGCCTTAATCAGTATGGTGAGAGCTGGGAAAAGAAAAATAACAACAAAAGCATTCAGCCTGAGATTAAACAATGTATAGCTTGTTACAGCATTTTTAAATCAGCTGTGTGCACTCTGTAGTCAGAAACCCATCAAAATGCACTCTCCGTGGTTTTGGGTTGTTTTTTTCTTTTTTTTTCTTTTTTTTTTTTTTTTCTCCTCACAGTGTCGTCCATATACAGCCAATCTGTATGGTTACGGACAGCTGAGAAAATGTAGTGCAATTTCAGCTTCAATGCTCAAATTGTTTTTCTATAGGCCAAGTAGTTTCAAACAGCTTTACCTCTGGTCCCAGGTGTTGCTGAGGCAGCAAAGTCTCTGTGACCCCCCACAAATCAGCAGAGAAAACTGCTGAAGCAAGAAAAATCTTTAATTGTGCAACCAAAAGTACTAACAAAAAAAGCAAACAAGCAGCATTTTTTTTTCAATTAAATGTTTCTGTGTTCCCATGAAGGAACACATGTGAGTGTTTTTGAGATTTTTCAGTGGTACTTACCTGGCTCTTAGGATGCCAGAAGTTATCTTGGACCTGTGTTGAGGTGAATCATTACCTGCTTATTGGAAATAACATTACGGGGAATCTGGGACAGAGCGTGAAATTCCACATGAAAGACATTTTAAATGTCAGTTAATTACTTCAAATTTGTGTGACCCCTGAACAGAGCATTAAACCAAGACCATTTTCTGGCACATGGGTGTCCAGATCATAACCTGTCATCACAGGTTGCAACTGGCATCAGTGAAGAGGCCTGAAATGAGTAAGAGAACTGAATGATGGTGGCAATTCAATAAGGAATCCACACAGAGTGGAGACTGGGAGCAAAGGTGAGGCAGAGAGAAGGATGTGTCACAAGTGTTGTCTCTTCATTGCTCATTTTAGAAAGAATGAGGAAAGTCCAGTTTCTGTGACTTTTAATCTAGCAGTTTATATGAACAATGAATTCACTTCTCGCATCTCCAAGAAAACTTTACAGGAAAATCTAAGCAATGTTGTCTTTTCTTATCATGTCCCACAGTTTTTCCGCCAAATGCTTGATACTGTCATGAGGTAAAGCAGTACCATGTCTGCTGTCTTTACTTTTCCCAGAGCAATAATAATCCAGCCCAAGCTGGCAGCAGAAATGGGGGAGATTTCAATGTTGGCCAGCACTGCTGGTCCAGTTCTACAAGATGGTTCTTTGGACACTGATATTCATTTTATGATAATTATCAGCAGGATATCATGCTGGAGATGGACACCTGCACTAGGGACTATAGCTCAGGACTAGGAACTGGCTAGGAATCCATTCCCTGGTCTTAAAAAACTTGCATCTTTCCCATGCCTCAGGAAAAGAAACAAACACCCTACTTCTTCCTCCTTCCCTCCAACCCCAATCTTTCGGCCTAAGGAGAGGCACATGAGAAAATGGTATAACTAGCTTCACCTTTCCTCGTTTTCTTGTGATCATTCTTAATTTCTATAGGAGGCAGTAATGTACAGGTTTGAAGGACCTCATGATTCTGCCAGCGAGCAGACCTTCAAGAAGCTGTAACCCTGGTGTGGAAATGTTACCAACTAAACCCGTTTCAGACAAAATATAGCAATATCATAAGCAGCAGGATGAACAAAACTAATTGTAGTAAGGTCATATAGATGAATTAGCGCACTCCCTGATGGCATAGAAACTCTTGAAAGTCTACTAAAAGAAAATTAATTAAGAGACTATTTAATTTATTGAAAGTATTTTTGAATAAGAGTATGTTTCCGAAGGTGGGGAAAGTGCTTTTAAAATACTTTGATATATTGATTGGTAGAATTAATTTGTCACCTGCACATTGTTATTTAATGTTGCTGGCTGTCTCAGTTAATATGTTTCCTGAATATGAATATTTAATGGTCTTGTATAGTGATCATTATGTTATTTTAAGCTTAATAGGTCAGACCCCTCAAGCCTTTCATAGAGGTGTTTTTGTTATGTAAATATAACAAAAATAAATGACTGTCTAGCTGCTAATCAGCCTTGGCTTCACTGTAAGTGGATTTCTGGTAGCCATTTCAGAAGAAATGTATACTTTTTCAGAGAGGAAGATAGCTTCTGGGTAGCCAGAAGGGGAGGTCCGTCAGCATCAGTGTGGAAGGAGAGAAAGGAGCTATTTGGTGATGGGGTGACACCAAGTCTCAGCTCTTCCAAGGGGATTTTGCAGGGAAATCAGCTGGCTCACTTTCTGTAAATGAGAATGAGGGACGTTTTCAAAGGTAAAGTGAAATGTTGGCATATAGTCAAATAGTTCTAAATGGGCCATGAATACATTTGGGTTGGAAATTATAGAACACTTTTTTACCATCTGAAGAATGGATGAAAAGTTTTGAGGGGTTTCAAGGTAGATCTTGCTCAGTTTGTTGCCTTGGACAGCAAGAAACCAGACTTGATGATCCTGGTTGACCTTTCATTTCCATCTTGTGCTTGAAAGATTCACATCTGAAGTACTTATATGTGGTTTCATGCAAACTGCAAACAGTGTTAAAAAAATTGAGAGCACGAGATCTAGAAAGAGATTAAATTTTGAACTCATTTACCAAAATAAAGCAGAGAAGATGGGATTAAACTCTCACAGTTTTAGATGTCATGTGTCTAGATGTCCACGTGTAGCTAGTCTCCTAGTGATCCCTGAACAGTCACTGATGAGAAATAGGCAATTTCAGGGTCTCATTTATCTAACCTGTTTTAGACATCCACTTTAGGAAGACGGTAATCATGTCCTAGAAATAGCTATTTTTCTTCATTTGCTATAAAAGTAGCCTTGGATAACTCTGCAAATTTTTGTTTTGTAGAAGTCTAAACTGTGATCAGACAGAATTTATCCAGAATAATTTTGCAAGACTTGATTCTATATTCTAGTGTTATGATATATTTTTCTTATTTCAATTCATTAAACAAGTATTGATAAATATTAAATTAAGAATTTAGTGTAATTGAAGAAAAAATGGTATTTAAGAAGGGCATCGTACTAATTCAGACTAAAGCCGTGACTTAGATATCAGAATAGTTTCTTGCCTTTTCAGATGCTTTATCTCACTGCAAGAGAAAAAAAAATCTTTTGGTTATATATTTAAAAGAAGACATATATCAACAAAGCAGTGAATGCTTCTTTAAAGTTCATAGAAAAATTCTATTGCAGAGTGGTAAATACCCTGCAACACTGAACAAAACACATCAGCCCACGTCTTCCTATCAAAGGTTTATCTTTGCAAGCTAGGCTGATGACTGAACAGGTGGTGATGTGATAATGGATCAGATGGGTCAAGAAGATGAGGATTTACATGAAAAGCAAAAGTATGAAGAATTGGAGGTCAAAATTGCTTCTTATACGAGTCTGGTAGAAAATCACTTGAGCAATGATCATTCATCTATCAAGCATTTAGCAGCCACTCAGCTCAATGGAAAAATCTAAACTGATTGCATGTCAGGTGGAAAGGGTATAAACTAAGACAGAACAGAAATATCTAGGTATTTAAAAATTCTGAATAGAAACCCTACTAAAAAAATAATAAAGACTTAAAAACCACCTTCAGTTGCCAAGAAATTCTTTCAGCATGCTAAGGTCTTCAGTATCTTGCAGGAGCACACAAAATAGCTGCTTAAATTCTTATTTTATGAAGAGATTCACTATAGGGATGGAACTTTCTTATTCAATGTTGAACCAAAAGATCAATTCCTCTGGTTCCAGATGGTAGACGCTGTTATAGGTTCTTCTTTATTTGTCTTGGTATATGTATTGATTACATTTTCTATTCTATACATGCTCAATACACTATACACTGCTGTGAGAAGCAGAAATCTTCCTTTGTGATTTCCTTAGTATTTGCTGGCATTCTGCTATTACAGCATAATACTGCAAGATTTTTGCATTCCTCAGGGGATCAGTTGAATTCTCCTGGTTCTCAGGAAGTACTGGAAATTGATTATTTAGATTTCAGACATGTATTCCATGGGGGAGCATTGAAGTTGTCTGCTTCTCAACAGCTTTTCTGGCAGATTGAAGGGGACCAGTATGGAAAAAACCCTCAAGCTTTGGGGACTGCTGCCTGAAATAGCAGCAGCAGTAGCTTATGGGACTGGCTTCCTATGATACTTCTCATTTTGGAAAGACTTTTGACATCCAGGCCAATGCAGTGAGCAGATCAGCTGAGAAGCATTTGTTACCATCTTCTGCATTTCATACATGGTAGTTGCTATCTGTTAAACATTAGTGCAGGATGGTGAAAGAGGTAACAGGGAGAAATGTCACTCCAGTTTTGACAAGCTTTTATGTCAGTGAAGATGGTGAAACATCTGTTTTTTGATATGGCATTTTGTTTAATTTAGATAGTCATCTTCAGACTCACTAGCACAGTTGTCTTTTTATGGAGTCCCAGTGAGAAAAGCAATATTTTTCATTTTCACCTGGAACATTTTCCCATCACCGCTGTTCATACCCCACACTTCTGTTCTGACTCATAACATCTATCTGTCCCTCCACCTCCATGGTACATTTTTCCTGTTCTATTAACGCTTCTTGCGCAGTTCCTACCTACTATCTGCCTTGTCTATGGTCTGTGCCTTGTTCTCGTTGACACAAGAACAGATTTCACATCCTCCTTTTTCTCTGATTCCTCACCCCAACGACCTCTACGTACTGTCCTCTTCCCTCTGCCTCACTCACATCCCTCTCTCCCCTCCTTCAGGAATATTTGCTCCACCGCAGCTAAAATCAAAGCCTGTCACAACCTCATCCTTGTTTCCTCTCTGTGATCTTTGGACATCATACAGATCTGGATCCCTTAAAAAAAATTATTCTAAAACTGCTCTTTTGCAGGATCTGAGACCTGGTAAACAAGTAGATTTCCTTTATTGAAACCAGAATCTGCTTGTTCTTCCTTACACTTCAGAAATATTGAAAGAAACCATGGAAATCTGTAAATTGCATGGGGCAAGTATATTCTCTTTCTGGTTTTACAGCACTTTGCCCAGTGATGGCCTAGTGTGTGACAGCAACACTCATAATAAGCATTAATAATAATTACCTGCTGTTTTTATGGACAATGAGCTTACTTTTTGTGATCTGTTTTTAATGATGATTTAAAATTTTAACATTTGATACTGTTGCCAACTCTGTGAAAAAAATTATTTAACTCATGTTAAGAAATCAGTTGATTAAATTTTTTTGGAAAAGTGCTGTCAAATATGTTCCAGGCATGGACCCTTTGAAAGACAAGTGGCTTCTTAAGAGGAAATTCTGTTGCTAGGAGACCATAACCATAAAGTTTCAGGATAAAGTATTTTTTATTTTAAATAAGAAATGTTGATTAATGAACATGCTTAACAGGCAAAGAACAAAGCTAGCACAGCTATCTCTATTATATCAAAGAACAGTTGAAGCATTCAATGGATATTTTAAGAAGGAAGTATAAAGAGGAGGTCTTCAAAGGAAGTCTAGCAAAAGTTAGAGAACCAAGGAGTCCAGAGCATGCTGGTATAACAAAAGTGCCCAAGTATCTGTAGGGGATATTAAATCTCACGTTTGAAGTTTTAAACTTATCTCTGTCAGCAATGAAAATTGGATTTACCTTGGGAAAGAGAGAATCGCCCCTCTGTGTTTTCCAAACAGAAAGGTTTGAATGAAATGATCTCTTGAGATTTCTTCTTGTCCTGCCCATCTGGGATTTTGCAGGTTTCTGAAACTTCTGGTGCTGCTCATCACTGAAGGGTAAATACTGGGCAAGAGGGTCTTTGGCTTCAATCCAGTGTGGAAATTCCTAAGCATGTCAGCAATAACTACCTATGTACAAACTTAGAAATGTTTAGAATACACACAAATAATTCCAGTCTCATAAAATATTAGCTGATGGTAACTGAGAGTCCAGTATTGATCATCTTAGTTTCACTGAGTAGCACCTTAACCCACAAAAAGACTACTGAAGTCTAAGAAGCTTTCTTTTGGAAAAACAGCACAAGTACAGGCATTAAAATCTGGCCCCACTGGCTCAATATTTATCTAGTTGTTTAATCCCACAGGTCTTGATCCAGTTTACAACTGCTGAAAATTGACTCAAGAGTAGACTAATTAATAAGTTCATAATAGTATCAAAGAGCAAGAAATCTTTAGAATGGCTATTTCTGCAAGGAAATCAAATTGCTTTCTGAGAACTAGGAACATGAAACAAAATGCAGATCTCTTCAAAGGGAGTTACATCACTTTCAGCTGTAAAACTTTGTGACTGTGTTTCCTGTAGATGTCCATACAGGAAATCTTTAGAAAAGGATATTCTCAGCAGATAAACTTTGGTTTCTTGAACTACTGAAAGCTTCTGGTTAGGTAGAGGGTATCCCCGCACAGAGGCAGAGGAAGAGAACATAGGTATTATTCGGAAAGCTGTAGATATTGCCACCTGTGCAAAGAGCGGGACATGGCAACTCAACCAGGAACACCCTGAAACACCAGAAAGAAAACGTTACAACTGTCATATATGCTTGATAGCTTTTATTCATAAGGTGTTCTTGGGAGACATCTCCCTGGTAATTCACATCTAGTCATTCTCTCTCAGCTGAGTCAGTCAGGGTGCAAACTTACAAATGAAGAAGTGAAAGGCAACTAGGTTTTATTGATAAGGTTTTCTTGGGAGACATCTCCCTGGCAATTCACATCTAGTCATCTTCTCTCAGTTGAGTCAGTCAGGGTGAAAACTTACAAATGAAAAAGTGAAAGGCAACTGTGGGACCTGAGCATCTCCCTGACACAGGCTGCGATGTGCCTGCTGATAGGGACAGTGCTTGGAAATGTTTTGCTGAAAGCTGCGGACTGATCCCTGTTAACTGCAGACCTGTGCCGTATTGCTTGTTTGCAGTTAGGATAGGAAGTACCAGAAATGTTACAATTCTCCTCAAACTTCGAAGGGGACAAGGGACACATGCTGCATATTACCGTCTCCTTTCCCTCAGAAGGGAATATGTGTATATTTCTGCTAAAGTATATTATATGTATTGTTTGGAAGGCTTGTATTTGAATATACCTAATATCAGCGAGATGTGGAAGTCTGTCGTGGACAGCAGATTTACTGTTTGATAGTGTTTGTTTAATGTACAGATACTGTTTGCTGTGTTTCAGACTGGTTATGAGGTTTTAGGGATGCCTTAAATATTTGTTTTTCTGAAGCTAATATGTTATTTTCTCAGAATTATTAACATGTCCTTATCAGAAATTTGCATGAACTAATCCTTTGTAATGCTTTGAAAATTCCTGAATATATGAAAGTCTGGCTTGTGCTACTACAAAGAGTTAATCTCAAATGCCAGACTACAGAGAGTAAAAGAGAATTTGTGTATCTCTGAGTATATAATGCCTATATTCTGTTATATTTGTATTCCAAAATTTGTGGGCTTTGGTTTCTGGAAACCAGTGAGAAAATTATGCTGTTCACCAAGCAAAAACAAAAAGGAGATGCAGGATTTTATCTTTGCTCTGTGAAAAAAAAAAATGGTGCAAGAAGTATAATTCTTGCTCTGACAGAGAGGCCTTGGCGCTTTACAAAAGAACAGGATCATGTTGATCCACAGCAGATTTTTCAAAAAGGACAACTAGACATCCAAACCCTTATTAGCCCTGCATAAAAGAAGCTTAACAACTTCAACCAATTGTTTCCCACAAGGTGAAAAACACCCAAACAATTTGGGAATGAGAGCTAAATCAGATTGCTGACTGATAAGGATCCTTCCCAAGGCTAATAACAAAGGCTTACCACAGACAAGCAGCGGATTAAGCATTTTAAGCCTCTATTGGCTAGCGCCAAGGAATCTGGCGTGGTAATTCTGCAATCTGTAGCTGTTTGGGTAGCTATCAAAAATAGTGATGAAGAAAGCACACAGACCTGAAAGATATTTGAGGTATTTTCTTCTGCATTGTAAGTAAGTGAGGTTTGGTCTCTGTAGAAGGGGTTGCTCAGGATGGGGAGTAAATCCACTGGTTAAAGTAGAAGAGAAGAACATGAGGAGCATGAGAGAAGGAGAAGGAGAGACAGCCCGAGAACATTTCTTTGCCAAAGTGGGAATGGGGAGAGCTGTTTCCCTTCATGAGTGCTTGGCTGTACCATGTGTTTAGCTCCTGTTTGGAGGGCTAATGGGTCCCTACATAAACTACCTTTGAAAATGATCTGCGCTGTGTTTGAAAGCTGATCGTTTACTTATAGCTGCGTGTGACCTGACACACAGTGCTGTATTGCTCTGGGCTCTGTCAGGCAGCTGCTTGTGTAGTAAAGCAGAATATGTACTATAAAAACTTGCTTTTCGCAAAATGTTTGAAGGAAATGGAGTTTTCAATGGACTTACGTGATACATCCTCATTTTGGCTTCATTATTTAAGAGACATTTTGCATGACTTGTAGCTTCTATGTGATAGCACTTTTCAAATTTGGTTACGCTGAGTAGAAATAATCTACAATGAAGGTGATATAAAAATGATTGATTGTGACTGGGTTCTCTTTTAAAAGAACCAAGTATTTTGATAGCCAATGAAAGAGGAAAAAAGGCAGTTATTGGCCCTGTACTTTTCTGCATGACCTCTGTCTGAAGACCATCACCTTCATTCTAATAGTCTGATTTGTGTTTCAAATAAATTATTCAATAATTTCAAGCAGAGAAAGCTCTCTGTCTCTTTTGGAGTGTGACTTCTTTTTTCCACCCAACTGAGTTGCAACTAAATGCTTCACTGTGCTCCGAAGCAACTTTGCAATTTACTTCTGAATCTCTAATGCTCTCACCACACATAACGGCTTTCAGTGGCAACCGAGGTGGTCCTGCAACTCACACAGTCTTCTGCTTCCTTTTTTAAGTCAGTGACAGATAAAAAGGAGGAGAGTAAAAAGTTATTCAGAGGTGAGAGAAGGGCAGTGTAGATTAAGAAATAAAATGCTCACAAAGCAAATCCTACAGCCCCAGTTAATTGAATAGTTAAAATATCTCATCTTCCATTTGTGAGTACCAAAATATGGCCTTTTGTGATGGCTTTATTTTTTGCTTCTACAGACTTATGCTAAGCTTGCACGTCTGGCAAGCTGCTAGAAAGCTCTGAAAATAAGTGAGCTCTGTTCACCCTGTGGATTTTTCCAAGATACCCCCAACTTGCAGTTTTATTCTGCATATAAACCTTAAGTGCAATGGGGCTGAAATTGGTGTCTTAGACCTTTCAGGTTTTCCTGTGTCGAGGAACACAATAAAGATACTTCTCTGCACTGGTACCCGATTTGTCTCCTGTCTGTCACTTGTAAAGTAGCAATGGTGGAATAGTGCCTTTCTCTTGAGAAATTGTCTGGGCTCCTTCCCTGTGGGAAATAGCACAGTATTGTGATGCAGATTTTCTGCCAAATCTCACAAATCCCTCACTGTGGGGATTTCTCTTTTCAGTCGTCTATCCTCCTGTCTGTAGAGCACTCACATTCAATACAGAAGGCTTATCACTTCCTTTTTAGAACTATAAGAACCAACATCACAGCCTGCAAAAACCCACCTGGTGAGCAAGATCTCATTTATTCAGTTTTTGAATCTCACTGAGGATTGCTCTAGAGAAGAAGAGCTTCTGAAAAGTTATTTGCTGTTTCCTTTAAAATATGCCTGCCTCAGCTGAGTTTCAAGAGACTCTTGCTTCTATGCACCAGCAGATAGAGCATAATTATATTTGTTGTTAAATGGATAACTGTGAGGTCCGATATTTAATTAGTACCACCTGTCTAACTGGATATGTGCATGACTGCAACTGTAAATTATGTCAGTGCCTTTCGGACTTAAAGGAGGGAAAAATGGGCATAGCTGTTAGGGAGACAGACAGATTCACGGGCTGACTCTGGATTGAAAGGCAGATTCACACTGATTATTCAAATTAACACCCAACCAGAACACATGAAAGTTGCCATCCATTGAATGCACTACAGTTTCCCATCTGTGACTTGTGCTTTGTACTAGATTTCACTGACAGTGATGCTGTGAGGGTATATGCACAGATTTGGGTGTTCAGAAGTGCTCCTGAATCCACACTTCAGACAGAGGCAAAAGCTGTCATAGAATCATAGAATCGTTAAGGTTGGAAAAGACCCTTAAGATCATCGAGTCCAACCGTTAACCTATCACTGCCAAGTTCACCACTAAACCATGTCCCTAAGCACCACGTCTACCCGTCTTTTAAATACCTGCAGGGACGGGGACTCAACCACTTCCCTGGGCAGCCTGTTCCAAAGCCTGACTACCCTTTTGATGAAGAACTTTTTTCTAATATCGAACCTAAACTTCCCCTGTCATTGAGATGTACATTGGGCTTGCATTACAAGAAGGCCTGCATCACTCTGCTGATGTGAATAGGCTCACACATGTCCAGGACGTATCTCATCGTACACTGATGTGTTCTTATGGAGGATATTCCACTTACAGCAGCTCAGAATTGAGAGTTAGGCTGCTGAGTTTGCCACTGTTGGGTCATTTTATTTTTTCTTTCCAGTATTTGCCTGTCTGGTTTTTGCAGACTTACAAGAATAAACTTGTATAGTTGTGAAAACAAAACAGCAAGAGCCTAAGTGTTGTGAGGCACTGCAATAATATGATAGTGAACAATGCAAGCACTTAAGTTAAACCCAGCTAAAAATACTCCAATAAATAAATGCATTTATATCCTTTCATACCCAGGGAATAAATTAATACTTTTTGTTAGGATAAGCCCTATTTTTGACTGAGAGAATAAGCATAGACACAAATGCTGAACTGAACACAAAATGGCCGATTGTTAACAAACACAGGAAATGTTAGTAATAACCAATAACAAGCTATACTTCATACTGTAGTTATCCCAGTTGCAGTTTGACCTAGATGCTAACGATTGACTTGAGAATGTCGATGACTTCTTTGCAGGCCCCAAATAACCAGGATTTAGACCTTATAATTCACCAGGTGAGCAACAGTGATATGAAGGTCCTATAGTATGACAGAGCCCTGATTCAGCAGAGACTTGGGATATTTCCTGATAAATTACTGTCATTTGCTAATATCTTTGCAACACCCAGGCAGAGACTACTGTAGGGATGCTTCAGCTCCACTTGGTACATGCTGCAGTTTAAAAAGAAAAGTGATCTGCCAGCAGTAATAACACTGTCATTAATCTGGCAGTCCTAAGCCTTGTTTTATATCTTCTGGGTTCCTAATTTTGCCAAATCATTACGTTTAACACTTAGAAGAGTACTAATATAATGTGTTGTTATAGGTAAGTCTCTATTTAAATAGGCCTAGATAATATGAGAGCAGTGTTTTAATTCTGATTAGGACCTGAATCCATTTTACAGGCATTTCATGCACTTAAGCGAGGTTCCTTATTTCAGAAACTATATATTTTTTTGCACAACTTCCTTTCCCCTCCCCTTTCTAATCAGGCATTTTAAGATTTTTTTTTTAATTTTGAATTTTTTTCCATGATGTCGACAACTGTGTTAAAAACACCTTCAGAGAAGATAGGACTAAATTTTGTATATGAGAACTGAGAGGAGAATGCTGAGGGAGACATTATTGTTTTACTTGTAATGTCTTTATTCTAGTGTTATGGTCTAGCTTCACTTTTACTTTGAAGACTGTTAGAAAACTCCCTTTGACAGTTTATACTGTCTGTTGTGGTCAAGCCTTTTCTAATGGTGAGGGGAGAAAACTGTTTAGGTACTTGACTTTCCTGGCAATGGTCTGGTAGAAGATTATAATAATCTTTCAGTCTCCAACAGTGATAAGCTAGAATCCAGGCAGTGTTTTGCACTGTAATATTTATGAATGATCTGTGACTAAAAATTATCTAGTAGAGAAACTAGCATATTTCTGGTCTAAAACATGTACTCTGCTGAGATGAATATGTAATAATAATTTATTTTCAAAACAAAGAGGCTCTTTTCTGTTAGCTGCTCTAGAACCAGAGAATAATGGATACTGGAAGAGACCACTGGAGGTAAGGTACTGAAGCAGGTTAATATTGTTTGCCCAGGCCAGTGTAGTATTCAAGCATTCAGCTCCAAACACAACATAACTGCCCATTACTTGTATTTACCAAATATTTTTGTGCCTATTTCTTCATTTACTACTTCACGAGTGCTTCTAACACCCAAAAGTCTATTTTACCTTTTTTTTTTAATGTGTGTGTGTGTGTGTGTGTGTGCGCGTTCATGCACGTGTGTTGGGAGCCTAAGTATGCCCATGCAATGTAACTTTGTGATAGAGTGAATATTATTTTGGAAGGAATAAAGAGCTACTTCCACTTAAAAATATCTTCATTTATTCTTAAATCCTGCTTAGTTGTAATACTTTTGTAGTGTGCCAACTGGTGCCCCTCTGCTGAAATGTTAATTATGAATTTATTCCCTAAAAATAAGAACCTCAGTCTAAGAAAATTGTGATGAATTTCAATATATGCAAGACTCCATCATGAATAGAGCAGCCTTGTGAATAAGATTTTCTCCATGAATGCCATGCTGGAATACTTGGCTTTAATTTGCTTGAGTTAAAATATAATTAAGGCAGTGCACAAAGTTATGATCTCTCTCTCTCTTTCATGAACTTAAACTTTGACTGAATTAATTTTTCCAATTTTGAATAAACATATTTACAGAAAGATACATGTACAGCCTGATTCAAAGCTTTCTGAAACCTGAAAGAATTCTGTGGATTGCAGTGAGGTCTGGAGGAGTGTAGTAGCCATAAGCCTGCAAGATAGGGCACCTCTTGAAGACCGCCATAAATCCTCAGAGACCATTGTCCGTAGTGACAGTTTCGTTTAGAAAATTGGAACAATTTAAACAGTCTAAGCATTGTTTAGAAGGCGACCTGCACTTTTCATACCAATTCTCTCTCTTCTCTCTTACATTTGTGAGCTTAACAAATCATATTCAATACCTTATTTTTGAAATTCTCATGCCCTCACAGGCAGTATTGGAAACCTTGGAAAGGGATAAAGCTTGGAATCCTGGAAATACAGAATTGGAAATGGTTTCTTGGTCTTCACATGCAACCCCCTGACATTACGGACATGGTGTCATAAATTTACTTTCATAAATGTTTCAAACAGTATATTAATAGTAGACTTTTTATCTCCAGTACTTTACCTGGAAGATGGTTTCAGAATCTCCCTTGGTTTGTATCTTAGTGCATTAACAGCCAGTTTATGATCCTTTACTACTGTGTAAACACTCTCCTTGAGTTTAAATAACTCTTTGCTCTCCTGTATCTGTACCTTGCTTTATGTGTAGGCACCAATCACATCCCTTTGGGTTACAAGGTGAACTCTCCTCTTGTCTGATAAGCTCTCCGTTTCCCTTCATTATCCAAGTGATCCTTCTCTATGCTTATTCCAATTTCATATCTTCCTTGAAAATAAATGACCAGAACTGTACACACTATTACAAATTAAATTTCATCAAGGCTTAGTATAGTGGAATTAATGCTTTTCTATCTCAACTGGAAACACCTTGACTGATGTATTTCAGGATGGCATTTGAGTTTTTCGACACTTGCCATCCCTTGCTAGCTTATAGTCATCCTGTGATCAGCTTGTACACCTGTGTCTCTCTCTTCCCAGTCACTTCTAATTGATGAGTTCCTAGTCAATAGCAGAAATTCTCATTCATAGTCCCCAGTGACCTTCCTCTTTTTATTATAAATTTAATTTAATTTAATTACGCTTACTGCCATCCTCAGGGCCATGCAGTTCTTTTTGTGAAATACCCTAATCCTCTTCAGTATTGACAATGCCTTTTAGCTTTTCGTCTTAAGAATACTTATTTTTTTTTTAAGCCAAGGTTATTTATACAAAAAATTAACAAGATTGGTCCAAGGCCAACCATTTGTTACCTTTCATCAGACTAGATTTTTCCCTTCCAATACTTCTCTACTAGCCAATTCTTTACTCACATCACAGTTACAGTATTAATTCCCATTTTCCTAACCATCATTAATGCTTCTTCATATGACATTGTATTTTCTGTATTTGTCACATTTACATATGACATCAGTATTTTACTGAACTCCAAATGGATGAAAGCTAATGCCTCGTCTTTGTTTAGGTGACCTAGACAAAGCAACGTATGTGACTTAGCCTGGCTGGATCTTTGTTGAACACAGGTTGCATATTATCTCATTTTTTAACAACTTTAATTATACTAGCCTTGAAAATGCATATTGCATGCTTGCATGGCTTTGAGATTAAGTTAAGTTGGATACCCTGTTCTCCAAACTTGGTGGACCTACATATGGTGTTCTATATGCATTAAATATATTTATTACAGAACTGGCATCATATGCCAGTGCTTTCAGACCTTTTGTGAGTCCAAAGTAATTCAGCACACAAAAACCCAATTAGTTCAACACCTCTCTTGAGATACTAAAGTAAAAACAAGGGCCTGAAAAGAAGTGTTACTTTGAGACCTAAAGCATTTTTGAAGTAAAGGACAAAAGTAAAAGTTTGAAAAATGGTATCTATACTACATCAGCAGTAATTAATTTGTTAGAGCATTGGTACTGATGATTGTATGCTTATTCTTTGGAAGTAATCTATCCATGCTTTATGAGAAGAGCTGGGCATCCTTTGTTACCAAACATTGGACAGGATTGGACCAAGAACGAATAAAGTATAATTTCACTAAAGGTAATTGTTTCTGTCAGGCTCCTTAACCATTGCTTAAACTCAACATTTTTCTTGCATGGAAATTATTTTCATAGTGGAAAATATCCAGAAAAGTTGATATTATAAAGGAAAGCAGTGAACATTGAATCACTTCAGCATGATAAAACTAGGTCAGAATTCTGTCTTTAATGTGTTTAATTTCAGACAGCTTTCCAAATTAAAGATGATCATATGTTCCCAGAGTGTTATTATTCCTGACTGTCCTGGAATATACAGTGTCTCTTTGACAGTTGTACAGCTGAAATTCATTGTTATTCGTTCTATTTTTTAATTTGCAAATGCAATTTTAAAACCCTTGAAAAACGATACAGCAAATTTCAATACCTGAAAAAACAATAGGATATGGAATGGCAAATACTTTGCAATAAATCAGACTGCGTAGACACGGGAAAAGAAAGACTCTCATTGGCATTAATTCATCTTTCTCTTTTCTTTCTTTCCTTCTTTTCTTTTTTTTTTCTTTTTCACAAAAGCCCTCAATTACAATATAAACTGAATAAGGAAGTAAAAGGTTGGTTCAGAAGCTGGGTTATCAATATAGTACAGAAAGCAATAGTAAAAGGTAATAGATGAAGTCTATATGACCTTCACATCGGATTAGTGACCAGTGTAGTATATTAGCAAAATACTGTGCATTGTACTCAGTAACATAATAAGATATTTTTCTTATTTTAATACAAAAGACATTAATGTAATACAAATGTTCATTCTAGCCTGCCTTATCAGGGATTTTCATGTTGTATTTCTAGCCTGGTCTCCTGTTTATTGGTCTGGTTTGCATAATAGTCTAAGTGTAAAATGGAGTATGCTTTTGAAATGAGAAGGACTAAGGTAATGAAGGAGGAATAAGGGAATGAGAACAAAACACAGAGGAATGGGAAATGGAGACAAATAAGAGAAAGGGAGGAGAAAGTGAGACAAGCTATGTCAAAGTAGGAAAGGAAATAGGAACACATTAAAAAAGTAAGAAACAAAGAAGGAGAATTATTAATGACAAAAGGTAAGCTTGTCAGTTCTTGTGTCCAAATTCGATGTTAAGATCCAATTTTCAGTTCTGGCTGAGCTGATTTTAGCTCTGGTATTCATATGTTAAATGTGCCTAAGGATGACCTTTCATCATAGTTTCAGCAACTTGCTTCTTGGAAATGTACTTACAGAAGGAAATTAAACCTAGTGTATCATTAAGTATTGGAATCCAGATTCAAGTGCTGACAAGACAGATTTTGTTAACATGAAGTTTAAGACTTAATGGAAAACATGCGATGTTTTGTTTATGCTTTTGCCTGTACGGATAAGAGAGCATTTATACATTGATATTACATTTATATTAATGCAGCCTGACTATTTCAGTGATCATTTGGGATAACTTCTCACTGTGGAGTACTAGCAAGAGTTTAGCGTCCGTCTGAAACTAACCAAATACTTATAGGAGATGGCACTACTTCTTCTGAAGGTATCATTAGATTGTTCTTAGTTTACATGTGCTATCTAAAAGAGAGAAACAAAATCTGTATATTTTTCTTCCATGTTTAGATGGAATGAAAACTGCTTCTGACTAGTTATTCTGCTGCATTAAGTCCTTATCCCCCGATGACTGTGGACATGGAGTGAGTAGATGTTAGCTCTTAATTCTCCTGAGGACTGGGTCTTTAAGTCACAGCATTATTCATAAAATCATAGCATACATGGCTGCATATAAAAATGGCCAAATGGGTAAATAAATGAGCCACCAGCAATATACTAATCTGTCAATATGTGCAAAAGCAAAAGCATTCTCATGCACATGCATACATTTGGCAAAAGCAAGGTAGACAGACCATTTGGAGGCTTTAGCCTGCTGTTCATTCAAAATTTCTGCTATATGCAAGACAGGGATTGATTGGGTTATAAATGTGCTTGTGATATGGAAGAAAATTAATGCTAGCTAATCAAAAAGGAAAAAAAGATTGTTCTTGAAATGCTAAAACTCATCTGTTTGTTTCTTTTCACAACTGCTCCTCCCTATCTTGCTTGCAAGCTCTCTCCCTTTTATAAATGCCAAACACAGATCACCAGTGGTGTCTAGAATCCAAGACCTATGGTATCAACACCTCATCAAAAGCTCACTGAGGTTTTCCAATTGTTTCACAGAAAATAACCCTTATGTAAGTGCTCGAAAAGGAACACTATTAATAAGTAGCAATGGCATTTCGCTACCTGTGGCAACTACAGAAGAGCACGCTATGTAGAAGCATTTATGCAATTATTTATGTTAAACCGGTCAGGGTTTGGAGCCAGCAATTTTTCCCTTGATTCAGGGAAGTCAGTGCTTCACTCCTCATCTTCAAAAATATTCAGTTCAATATCAGAAAGCATGCTTATTGTCTTGTTAGACTATTTCAGCTCAATACCAAACCATATGCTCTTTAATCGGCTCTGATGGATGTTTATCTAGTTTGTTCCAGTGATGGTGAGTTGAGGGCTGCCTTCAATAATCTGTTAAAGTATGTAACTATTGTTTCAGTTAGAGCGTTCTTCCTAATATTTTATGCCTCTTGCTGCTATTTAAGTCAATTAATTCTTGTCCTATGTCTAGTGGACATAGAAATCAGCGGACTAATTTTTTCTTTTGAACCACCTGTTTACATAGTCTAAAACTTGCCATGTCTACCTTCATCAGTCTCTGCTTTGTATTAACCAAGTAAAATAATTTCAGGCTTGCTTCAATAATCTTGCTTTCCAGCCTTCGATTTTATTTTTTTTTTTCTCTCCCCTAGACCACCTCTGTGGAACTGGATGCAGATTGCAACCTTTGTCTATGGCAAGCGAATATAACGGAAGCAGCACATAATACATCTTATGTATGATACCTCTGTTTATCCAGCTTAGTCTGATTGCTTTCTTTGGGCAGGATATGTGCCAAAGGAGTGCAGTTTTGTGTGGAGAACCCAAGTCAGATCTGAATATGCTCCTTCCAGCACTGGAGCTGTACAAAGACGTTAATGGCATTGGCACAGTGCTCTGCATGCACTAATTAACCCTGCACTAGCACAGAAAAACTGCTGCTGTTTTGTTCACATGAATATCGCCACATGACACTGCTTTAAATGGTATGGAAACATTTGTTTGTAAAGCACCTTGCACACTTGGGGAGAGATGGGTAGAGCAAGAAATATTCTGAAAAGTATAGATATTTATTTTTGTAACTTGAAGAATAAATAAAGCTTTATGTATTTAGAATAAAGAATAGTCACTTATTACACACACTGTCTGTCCTCCCCTACCACTCTCTTAATGAAAGTGTTGGAGAGGGTATATTACTCAGCAGTTTGAAAAATCCCTATTTGCCTAATGAGTTTCACTCATTTCACAGTACTCCTAAAATTGGGCAGATACTGGTTTTAGATGTTATATTTGTCAATTATCCTGGCTAGAACTTTCAAAAGAACCTAAATTCTGTTTTAGATTCAATAGCAGATAGATACCTAAATCTTTTAAGAACATTTGACAATTTTACTCAGATTATAATTTATTCAGAGGCCAGTTACATCCAGGTTATAGTTTTCATATCTGTAAATGAAGTACTTTAAATGAAAAAAAAAAACCCAAACAGCCTCGAACTTTATTCTGTTACTTATAGACCTAGCTTTAGACATAACTTTTTATCCTGAATAATGAGGTCTGAAGTGGAGTTCACAGACTCACTGATACTCCTCCACAAAAGTCTGTTTGCATATTGAATATTTCTTTTGTTTCTCTTTTTAAATACTGAGTTTCTGCAGAATATTTTACTTTAACTTGGGTCAATTACCAGTTAATTATTTAGCAAGGCATGGTAATGTTCTGGGTGTCCCTCTTCTGGAGAAGAGCATCTTTGAGTGGAGACGGAGCTCGGTGTTTCCTAATGAGGGAAGCGTTATCCACTTTTTCATTTCCACCTCTGCATTTCATCCTCAGATGTAGACAAACCTGGTCACAACAAACTGAACCATGATCACCCTGAAGTGTCTGTGATTTTCAATTTTAGGAATTAAAAAAAAAGAAAGAAGAGAGGGAAATGGCTATTTTAAAGGTAATTGTTGTATGCGTGTCCTTTACAGTAACGGCATTTTTTCCTGTGGTGTTTGACAAAGGATCTGTCAGTGCAAGGGCTGCAAAAATCATTTCCTGCTGGCTGAAGCAGCCTCTGTTTCTGGTGAGGTGAGAGCACGCTTCAGAGTCATCTGTTACAGGAATGAGAAGATGCACACACTTCAGGAGGAAAGCAGATGAAGAGGGTTTTTTTTCCACTCCAGTAACTCACAGCAGGTATTATAGATTTATTTCCCCTTCTCATGTTGCTTTCATTTTGCTGTATTGTATCAAGGCATTACAGATGCTACAAATAGGGATGTACTGTCTAAATTCAGGAGTAGGAAAAAGACCAATGGTGGTTACTTCATTCAGACCAATGTTTTCCATTGCAGTATTTACTTCCCAGTTGGAGGAAACTGTAGAGACACATCACTGGATAGCAAGTAATTAAAATGTAACCTCTTGGGACTGTAAAGTCTGTTAGTAGATCTCAAGAAAACCTATAATGCTCCATACAAATCCCTCTGGTTGAACAAAACTTCTGCCACTTGTCCACTACCCTTTTGCCTTTCATGCATTCAATTGCATCCCTGTTCCTTGTTCCTATGTATAAGATCAAGTGTTCCTGACCACATCTGCAAAATCCCTTCACTGCTCACTTTCAAGCACTCCCTTAAAACTAAGACTGGTCAAAAGATGGGTTTTCCCCCTTCTGCTTCCCCTCCTATCCCCTCTCCCTCTTGTTCAGCTCTTGCTGCCCCTTCCTCTGCCTCCCATCATACCGCAACACCACTTTGTCTCTTACCTCCTTTAGGGAGAGGATTCGAGGGCGCTGAGGAAACAGAATGAGAGTCCAGTGGCAGAAAATGGTTTGGAAGTTAGGAAAGGACATAAAACTGGGAAGAAACTTGAGAGCAGAGGAGAAAGATGCACAGGAGATTTGTGGTAAATATTTGCTGAATCAGTTGTTAGACAAAATTTTCCCAGGTAATGGACTATTGACAAATTCATCAACTCTTCATCAGTTTTTATTCACTATTTTTGTACTATGGTGACAAAGATTTTCCTGCTCCTTGGCTGGATGCCTCGTGGTTTTTTAAGCAAGGATATAAAAAAGAATAAGTTTCAGACATCATCCTATGCACTGGCAGGTTTTGAGTTGCCTCCTGCTTTAGCAGCTAGATCAGTGGGAAAAACCTAGCCAAAGCTGCTTCTATTCCAGGAAGTGCATGTAGGGCTGTTGTCTCACTGGATGGCCAGCTGGCTTGCTTCGGCAATGTTTGTGTCATTACATCCTCTTAGCCTCCAAAACAGGGTGGTGACATCCACCTTATATGTTGGAACTGATTCCTGAACTCAGCTAACTGCCAGACCACATCTGTGAATTTGTTAGGGTTTGGCTAGTTGGCAAAAACCACAACTGTCCCAGGGACTGTTCTAGCAATTTAACAGTCTGTATGATTAAATTCCAGGAATGCTCCATGCCACTGATCAATTTACTAGTGTAGATTTAATTTAATACTATTTTTCCTCTAGAACAAACAAGGAATTCTTTGCTATTAAAGGCCTGGAATTTAAAACCCTGCAGATGTCACATCATGCCATAATTCTGTGTTAATTTTTTGAAAAGTGCATACTTTATGACTGTTGAGCTAGAATTTGGCATCTCCCGGTTGTCACAAGTAATAATGAAACTTGGATGTACCTGGAATATTCACCTGGGCAATATTGGCTTCTCTTAGGATTCTTTTATTTCTCAAATGACAGTATTCTCTGAAAATTAAAAAATGGAGGAAGTGTTTAATTTTTGTAGGTACAGCATGAGCTACCTATAACTGGAGCATCTAAATCTGGTGGCTTGATAGAGCTGGAACAACAATTTTGAGCAGTGTGCATGAACGTGGGGACTGGATGTGATAAGGCTGAGTTAGCCAACTGCCTCTCTGGGTTCTATTAGATTGGGTAGGGCTAACATGTCCAAACTGCTTCCTGAGTCTCATCTGACAGATTAAATCCTACTGCAGGTGTCCCTACAAGGCACTAGCATTCTGCCTGGAGCAGGTCACGTCTGTTGAAGAAAGTATTCTTGTCTCTATACCAGTTTGCTAGATTTTTCTGTGCTCCTAATAGCAATAAGTGGAAAGAAAAGCACCAGTTTGTAGAACTTATTAGGTCATGTGTCCTGGTTTTGGCTGGGATAGAGTTAATTTTCTTCCTAGTAGCTGCTATAGTGCTATGTTTTGGATTTAGTATGAGAATAATGTTGATAACAAACTGATGTTTTAGTTGTTGCTAAGTAGTGCTTACACTAGTCATGGACTTTTCAGCTTCTCATCCCCTGCAAGCAAGAAGCTGGGAGGGGGTGCAGCCAGGACAGCTGAGCCAGACTGGCCAAAGGGCTGTTCCATACCATATGACGTCACGCCCAGTATATAAACTGGGGAGAGCTGGCTGGGGGGCGGCAACTGCTGCTCGGGAACTCAGTGGGCATTGGTCAGTGGGTGGTGAGCAATTGCACTGTGCATAATTTATTTTGTATATTTATTATTATTATTATTATTATTATTATTATTATTATTATTATTATTATTATTATTGTTGTTGTTGTTGTTGTTGTTATTGTTATTGTTGTTGTTGTTATTATTATTATTACTATTATTATTGTTATTATTATTATTATTATTATTTTACATTCCTTTTCTGTCCTATTAAACTGCCTTTATCTCAGCCCACAAATTTTACTTTTCTTTTCCTGATTCTATCCCCCATACCACTTGGGGCGGGGAGGGGTGTTAGCAAGTGGCTGTGTGGTGTTTAGTTGCCTGCTGGGTTAAACTACAACAATCCTTTTGGCGCCCAACATGGGGCACGAAGGGTTGAGATAACAAGAGATCTGCCCAGAGCGTGTTAAGGCAAATTTGTTATAAGCATTCATCATATTGGTTTAATAGTTGCTGGTCACAGTGTTGATTTATCTGCTCTCAAAGTTGTCACGCTTGCTCTCAAAGTTGTGTTATGTTATACCTTACTTGCAGTGTATGTTCCATGTTGTGCTGCTTATCACCACTGGGAGCTGGGTCAAGGTTATCATTTTGATGCACTGTATAACACTGGCTTATGATATGATAAAATTATTGGTCGTGAGACTAATCTGGTATTTGTACTCATCATTGTTGTCATCTCCGTACCTCAGGAGCCACCTCTCAGAAACTATTAATAATTACAATCTTTACCTTTTCTTCTCAGAGAACCAATCCATGGGGGAGACAGGAAGGGACACTTTCCCCTGCTCCTTCACCTTCCCTTTCTCCTGTCGGGTTAAACCACAACATCATGTTTGGAAAAACCCACCACTATTTACAATTCTGTCAAGAATGAGCCTAGCAAGTAACACAGGAATAACACCAACATCAGGGAGTGTTGTGGATTCTGCTCTATTATCTTGTTTTGGATATCTGGGAGTTATCTGTTCCTTACATAGAGCTATTTTGGAATAGTAGAGCTCCAACTTCTAAATAACAGGCAGCTATGGAATTTTGGTGGCGGGATGGATGGGGTTTGAAATATATTTTGCTGTTCCATTTTAGTCAGGACTACAGTTAATAACAATTTTTTTATTTCAGGGTGGAGGTCCTCATTTCTTGAAGCACAGGATCCTAAATTGTCTTACTTAGATGATTTAGCTGATAGCTATGACACCTTTCCATATGCAGATACAATTTCGTTATGACTCATCTACCTATGGCTGGGTCAGCATTATAGCGGCCTCAGCTCTCATTAGTGTATGACAGCAGATGTGAGACGTTGACACTAGAAAGACAGAGCTATTCTAACCAAAAATATTCTGTCTCCCTTTGCTGCCTTCCTTGCTCATTGCCAGCTCTATTATTTCTACTCTCTGTTTTTGTATGCTTAAATTTCCCTTCTGTGCATTTTTAATCTTCCCTGTATTACCTTGTTTTCTATTTGGCATAAGTATACTCTGCTTATTTCTTCCACATTGTTTGCATACCTCTGGAGAAATTACAATACTGTAATTAATTAAAATAATTGCATTTTAAGTACATGAGAAACAAACCATATGATCCTGCTCATTCTTGCCATACATATTGGAACAACTTGCAGTCACATGTTAGCAACCAGACTCCTGTAAAAATTCTGCACAGAAATATATACAGTGGCCTTTTAGATGCTATTTCCTATGTTTCTGCATGGTTTTGAGCAAATTTAAGTAAGCCTACACAGATAATTTGACATGGATGGCCTGCTTGTTGGCTTGTTTCTTCAACTCCACACACAATGCACCGTACTCTAGAACAAAATTATATTTAGATGAGTTTTAGCCTCTTTTTGTTAAGGACTTCTGTCCAGCCATATGTTAGACTATCGAGACTGCAGTGAGCTGGTGAGTCAGGATTCAGACTCAGATGTTTATGGATGCCAAACTATTTTAAAATATTAACAGAACCGTAACCTAATTTATCTGAGGGCTGTGGAAAAAGAATGAAGGAGAGAAATGACTTATTTCTAGGAATCTCAAAAGACACTTGGTCCAAACTATTTGAAAGCTGGAAGACAGAGATTCCAGTGGTGTGTCTACACAACAAGGAGAGAAAGTGGAGGGGAAAGCTGCATCCCATGGGTTATTTGGGACTGAATCAAGGATCCTATGTTTGAGCAATTCTATTTATGTGAATTCTGTTATGAAGCAAATTTTTATCTTTTGATCTCTCAGTCCTTCCCCTTTGTTTCTTCTTCTGTTCCTTTTTTTTTTTTTTGGTTGTCTTCTGTTTTCTGTTTCTTCTTCAATTTCCTCTGTTTCTGTCCTTTTATACCTTTCACTCCTTTGCACTCTCTTCATCTTGAAGCACCTCAGTAAGCATCCAGCTGAGGTACTTCTAACGAAAATATCAGCACACCATACTCTGTTCCCAGTTATGGTTTTACCTTCAACAAGAGAGCTCATACAAATGAAGAAAAATGCCTGGTGCCTCAAAGTCTTGGAAGTTCACCTTTTCCTAAAGAAAACAAAGAAGAGAGTACTTAGTGACTCTCTTTTGGGATCGCTAGCAGTATACAGCTGCCATTGGGCTCTGGTGTTTCTGGAAGCAAGCTATGTGCCACAAAAAAACCTGGAGGCCTGAGCTTTTAACTTATAGACTATGCACAGTAATTAGTATTGATGGGGTACCTAAACTACCCATGCACCAGTAAATATAGGAATGTAAAGGGAGAAAGGCTTATTCAAATTTATTGGGGATGAAAATTAATATTAATAGCAGATAAAGCAGAAGGAGGAAGACTCTTGTAGATTGGATCCCGATTAACGGGAAAGAACTAGTTGGAAAAAGGAAAGTGGAAGGCAACCTGGGTGACCAAAATCATTAAATACTAAATTCTTGATTTACAGCAGTACAAGGACAGAGAGTACTAAAATAAGGTTTTCAAGAAAGAAGTCTTCAATTGACTGTTCAGAAGGGTCTGCTGGAAAGCAAGCGTAATACAAAAGTGGTCTGCAAGTATTTTAATGAAATAATTGTCCCATCACAAACAGCATCACTGAAGGGTAGGGATAGTGACTTAGCAAAATTATGATGTCTTTAAAAACATGAACATTTAGCAGTTATCATACCGAAGAAAAAATACCCTCAGTTATTAGGAACAAATGCAATAGCACAAGGCAGGTAGGAACAAAATCAGAAAGGACACAGGCAGGAGAAAACAACCAAGCACATTCTCTAAGTACATTGATAATAAAATGATCATGTAAAATAATTCAGTGGGAAAGTTTAACTTGCTAGAGTAAAGCAACTATTACTCTGAGCTCTGTAAATGGGAATGTTGTGTCCAAGCTGTAATCTTCTCCTCAGGGCTGATAAGCTTTCAACAGGACACCACTCTTCAGGCGAGATGTGGATCTATTAAAGAATATCCAGAAGAAAGAAATGAAAATTTTAAAATAAGCCTGCAAGCTTGGAAAAATGGGTTTGCCTTATCTTGAAAAGACTGATAGAGGCTAAAGAGATGATCTGAAAACAACCTTCCAATACATAAATGTAGCTGCAAAGATGAAATGAAATAAACAGTTCTGTGTGTCCACAGTAGGCAGAATAAGAAATAGTGAACTTGAATTGCAGCAACAGTTCTTAGGAGGACATGTTCTGTCTTCAAGGACAAGCTGAATTTGGGAGGACATTATCCACGAAGATGGTGGACTCTCCACAACATTGGAGGATTTAGGATGATACATTCCTATTTTCAGGCTCATGGTTACAAGTTTTTTTCTTGACAACTGAAGAACTGAGGAGTTAAGAAGCTTGCAAAGGCAGATAATTGCAGGTGTTTAGGCAGAGCTCCTCTCCAGTGTGAGACTTTCATATTCATGGAAATTAATTAATGGAAATGTTGGAATAAATTGAAAACAGATGAATTTTGTACTAACTGCTGTAAAGATGCCAAAATAAGAATCTTTTCTGATATTTAAGGGTATTGTTTAATGCTCCAGCATTCAGGTGTATAATAATGTCAATACTCACAACATCTGTGTTTTTTCATTTAGAATTAGACTATTCCACTGGATAGTTTATTTGTTGCATTGACTACAACTACACTGCTAAAGAAAATATGCAGGGAATCATGACTCTCAGACCTACTGACTTGGTCTGGCTCATGTCCACACTGAGAAAAATCTTTTCCATCAGAAAAAAATAGTTTGGCTGTGCCCAATCTGTCTGTTAGGAACCATTCCTGGTCTCTGTGGTTCCCCAGATTGTGGCCAGAAATTGCCTGTGGCAGTGTTAGTCGGCATGGGCCAAAACCATGGCAAGGTGTGAGATACCCGTCAAGCACCATGGGAGGACAGGTAGAGGACAGTGCTTGAACTCAAATTCTGAATGTCCCTTGTTTACTTGTATAGAAGTAGCCAAAAGGACTACTCGTGAAAGTAGTATAAAGTGGTATATCCATTGTGAGTTAAGGCTTATCTGTCTTATTCAAATACTGACTTTTGAAGCAATGAATACTGCTTCGAATATACCCTCCAAAAAAATGTCTGCGGACAAAGTAGCACATGGCATAGACTAGGGCTAATCCTGACAGGCAGTTAAATGTCATGACTCTGCTTTTTTGGCGTAAAGGGAGACTTTACTGATTATTCCAATGTTTTTTCTTATAGACAGAGGAATCAGGAGATTGTATGAGAGACTCAGATTTAATTTTAAAATACAGTATGTTTATAATCCTGCTCCTTGTAAAGGAACTTATGAGGGAGGGAAGAGAACTATGTTTACTAAGTTGCAAAAAAACAGGGAACATTATTTTAAAGCCAGTCTCATGGTTTTCATGGCTTGACTCATGATTTTAGAGAGCTTACGGTTGGAAACATTTCAAGATTTGTGAAACCTTTTCAGCTAAATATTATTATATCTTTAATATATAGAGCCAAATCCTTACCCAGCAAACAAATACACTTCCTGCTGAATCTAACAGAAGCTCCTGGCTGCAGTCTCCTTGAGAATTTGGCTCTGGCTTCTGATAGAAAATATGGACCTTGTCATGATTCAGGAATTTTAAAAAGCCAATACTTAGTAGGATGCCTGACTGAAATCGAACCACCTTACTTTTCTGTGACGATAGTCATCTTGCATAACACCTCACATGTATATTTTGCTCTTACTTTTACATCTAGGGAAGTCAGACAGAAATCTTTTGGCACAAGTACCAAGGGCTGTATGAAATGCACAGACTGACCGAGGTCCAGAGGAGCTCATATTGCAGAATTGTGACAATGTCCACTTATTCGAAGGAATTAGGCCCTGTTGCAGGGGCTGAATTATATACATATACATAAAAGTTTCCTTAACATTCACCTGAAGAGGTCTTCTGGCCAAACAATGAAAATAACAAGATAACCTACCTTTTTTGTTAGACAGCTAACAGCTAAGGACAGGACTTTCTTGTTCAACACCCATTAAACAGTGCATAGCAGACTGCAGCCCAATTGCCACTGGCATTTGGACACTACCATGATGGTGATGATGCTGATTTTCATGATTATTAATATTAGTACAGTTCCTAATGGTTATATGAATTATTGGTGTCAGTAATCACAAGATTCCAATATCATCTATGCCAATGAATGAATCAGGGCTGTTCAAGTAGTACTGAAATGCTAAAATAAATGTAACTTTTGGAAAAATGAATGCTAAGCAGAAAACCAAACTGGTTGAAAAGTCATATTCTGAATTGAAATTCCCATTTTTATTGGTATAATATGTTGCTCTAGAGATATGATTCATCTGGTGCCTCAAAAGTTTCATATGGTGTCACTTTTGTAACTGAAACCACAGTTCATGTTTGAAAAGCAGTCGGAGTTGGCACTTTTACCGCATACCTGCAAACACCACTGAACTTAATACAACCTCCACTAGTTATTTATCTCCTACTAGACTGTCTCCCTATCTTCTGCTTTTTAAAGGTACAGTATATAATCATCTAGCTTGTTAAGGGGCTTAACAAGGTGAAAAATATTCAATCACTCCCCTTGTTTACAATGCCTTCACCATCCTGTGAAATAACAACATGGTGCCTGTCCTCATCTCCTGCACTGATTAGATCTATTAGAGTTTAGTTGAGGCAAATTCTGCTAATAAAATGCTGTTCTGAATTCATTTTTCTGCCCACAATTTTCTTTTAAGCAGAGGAGTTTGTGTTTCCACAATGGGTCCTTCCTGCCTGTGTTTTCTCTTTAGCTGAGTATGATATATAATCACCTTCTCCAATTGGATTATCAGCTGCCTTGTTCATGCTAATTTACTTAATTTATTCATCCTCCTTGCTCATTCTAATGATTTTTCACATGCTTCTTCTTCCGCACTGACAAATGATAAAATGATAAAACAGCATGGTGAGCCCTATTTAAACACACCACCAGAACGCCGTGTCCCTTTTGTCTTCAGATGCCTGATACAATTTTGGTTGTTGTGCAGCCCTGACACTAAGTGAGGTTTTGAAGGAAGCAAATTCAGGCAAGTCTGACAACCACCATCTTATCTGACAAGAGAGGAGCCGGAGACTACCAGGCATTGTTTATACTAATAAATTAAACATGCCTGGGACTGTTCTTGGGTGCAGAGGCCAAACGGGTGGAAGTGCTGTTAAACTCATCCTCCCTCCAAAACAGGAGGGTTTGCATCTGGACTGCACATCAGAAATGGTTCCTCCTGTTTCTACCAGGCTCTGTTTGGGAGTCTGTTTGCTGGCCTGAGCCAAAATCACCACCAGGGACCAACCTGGCAATGTCACTGTCTGGTCAGTTGGGTTTTAGTGTCCTGGCGGGGCTCCCTGGCACTTTCAGCATACCAGGTCAGACAGAGCCTGGGGGTACTGCTCTCAGAAAGCTACTCTAAACATAACCAGCTTTCTTGTGACTCAAACCAATTTTTCACGTGATTCAGCACAGCGGTTCTTGCTAAAAACCTATAAATATTCACAAATATTTGCCAACCAGGCCTCCGTAAACACGAGTTTTAATTAGCTTGCATCTCTCTTGCTTGGACATCATTGAATGATTCTGTCAGCAGTGCTGAACCATTAAGTTGACTCAAAAAAAAGGAAAGCTTTTGTTTATGCTGAAATATGAACATTATTTTCCTGAGTATATTGTGCCTGAAACTTTTTTTGTTTG
The DNA here is from genome assembly GCF_047370975.1 of Nipponia nippon. NCBI lineage: Eukaryota > Metazoa > Chordata > Aves > Pelecaniformes > Threskiornithidae > Nipponia > Nipponia nippon. The sequence continues at coordinate 118,010,840 of NW_028262358.1, read as the reverse complement.
TTTGTGTTAAAATCCCCAAGATGTTGAGGTAGTATATTATTAGGTCAATAGATGAGAGAGGAAACCTGATATGAACACATTATTGTGACGTGTATTAGAGAACAGTAATAGTGACACAGGTTTAATGACAGTGCGATAAATAAGATAGAGAGGAAAGTTGAGTACATACCGGGTGTTCATGCATAATAGAGTAGGAACGCATTGTCTGCTGTACTTTTTCTACACCAGTAAATTGGCTTTGGATAAAAATACCATGCTTAGCTACTCTAGAGAAATACTGATGAAAAACTAATGCTAGTGGAACGATGCTTGTGTGCAAACATGATCAGCTAAGTCTTTGCTTTTTCCAAGTCTTTGCTGATCTTTTTGCTCATTATTATCAAAAGTAGCTGAGAAGAAAATGGTTGGGAAATGGAGGAGAAAAGGAAACCAGAGTCCTTCTCCACAATGCCCATTGGCCTATGAGTAACACTGCAGCATTTCAGGGCTGGAACAAGTTGTGAAACACACCAATTCTTCCTCCATAATTTAAAGCTACTTGCTAATGAGGGAAAACTGGGGGAGGGATGCAGCATTTCTGTTTTCTGGGCTGCATCCATTTCTCTAGCACAAAGATGCAGGCTGGAACAGTGAATCTGGTTCCATGTTTGATACAAAACTGGATGCAGCCTCCTCAGTGCTCAGTGTTGGTAGATGTTAACACAACATGCAGATAACAGCAGATTAGGATTTGTGGACAGTATGCTTAATACCCATTGAGATGGACAACATAGCTGTTTCTGGTGAGGGTTGTTGTGGAGTAACTTGCTTTACAATCAACATCTATTTAAAAGATTAAGAAAGTTTCATTTGGATGTGAACCTTGCTGTTGTCTCCTATTCACCTCAAAACCAGGCTGCAGGAAGGAGCTCCCTAGGAATAGAATACAAAAGAACCTGAAAATTTAAACGGAAGCAGAATACATTGGACAATATCAATCCACATTTCTTACATTATATGACACCTCATTTCCTCATACACTCTGGCTGGTTGTAGTGTGGAATGTAAATTATACAAAATGGTCCATGAAGAAATCTAAAAAATAACATAGGGTTTGTAACCATGAAGTGGGTAAGAGTCCAGATGGTGTCCCAGTAGGACTTCTAGGTACAAGAACTGTCAGATAAAACTTACTGAAAGGGGTCCATCAGTACAGTTACTTCAGACACCAAGGGATGAGATTTACTGAACCCAGGAGGACCTTCCTGGCCCATGTTCCTAGGCTTTGATGTTGATGTATACATGCTTTCATAGAACCTTTGTAGGCATTTTTACTTCTCTTTCACTGTCTTGCCACCACAACTTTGACTTGTGTAACTTCTCGAGCACATTTCTTTTCTATCAAAAGCAAAACATTTCTAGGAGAGCGTAAGTTCTTCTGGGATGCAGTACACTTTTGGTCTGACGGAGATGCAAAGAAGAGAAGGGCTGTTCATCTGCTTAGGGTGCTGGAGAGCTAGAAGAAAATACATCCTGCCTAACCATGGAAAACCATAAGTATCCCCATAGAATGGAAATAGCACTTTCTTATCCCCATGGGCCACTATGAGAGATAAGTACACTGAAGTCTTTAAATCACTCAGATAAAGCATAAGGGTACACAAGTCTTTGATTTCTGAATGCTTGTCTACAAGTAGAGGAAGACCAGAGATGGTCTCAGTGAAAGGCAGAGGCTCAGCAGGTGCTTAATTTTTTCGTGGTTGCTGTTGAAATTAGTCTGGGGGACAATGCTTCAGCAAGTTAGAATCATAGAATCATAGAATCGTTAAGGTTGGAAAGGACCTTTGATATCATCAAGTCCAACCTATTAACCTAACTGCCTGGTTCACATCTAAACCATGTCCCTAAGCACATCCACATGTTTTTTGAATACTTCCAGGGACTGTGATTGCACCACTTCCATGGGCAGCCTGTTCCAATGCCTAACCACTCTCTCCATGAAGAAATTTTTCCTACCATCTAATCTAAATCTCCCCTGGTGCAACTTGAGCCCATTTCCTCTTGTCCTATCGCTTGTTACTAAGGAGAAGAGACCGACCCCCACCTCACTACAACCTCCTTTCAGGTAGTTGTAGAGAGCAATAAGGTCTCCCCTCAGCCTCCTTTTCCCCAAACTAAACAACCCCAGCTCCCTCAGCCGCTCCTCATATGACTTGTTCTCTAGACCCTTCACCAGCTTCGTTACCCTCCTCTGGACACGCTCCAGCACCTCGATGTCCTTCTTGGAGTGAGGGGCCCAAAACTGAACACAGTACTCGAGGTGCGGCCTCACCAGTGCCGAGTACAGGGGCACTATCACCTCCCTGGTCCTGCTGGCCACACTTGCTGATACAAGCCCGGATGCCATTGGCCCTCTTGGCCACCTGAGCACACTGCTGGCTCATGTTCAGCCGGCTGTCAACCAAAGTTGCCACTTTTTATTTCTGATTTCCCCCCAAGACTTTCTTGTACAAGGTGGTTTACCTTCCCCTCCCTCTCTGGCTACCTCTGGCATTTTCTCCACAGCATCTGAACATCATCTGTATGCACTTAATGACCAGATGTTCTCTGTCGTGCCGTTCCTCCAAAACTAGGCTGGAGTGGAAAAAAAAAAAAAAGGGACTCAAACTAAATCATCCAGGGATTACACTAACAGAAAATGATGCTCTTGGTATGGAAACTATTAAAGAAAACCTGATTTTGTCTTTATATACTAGGGTTCATTAACTTTCTCTCTGGTACAGCTAATGACCTGAACAGAAGCTGTGGTTCATTAGTGATCTTTCTCTCTCTGCCTGGCAGTGGAACAGAAAAAAGAAAGAGCTGGAAGGAGACGTAGAAACTCTAAGTGAGACAGAACAGCATTACATGTTTCCAGGCTAGTGGAAGCATATTTTCTTCTGCTCCCGTCCTTGTAATAGGAATGATATGATATTTACAGCTGAACTCATCCTTTATGCCAGAGTGGGTTTAGCCACCAAAAGAGGAGCAAAAGCTGTTTGTTTACCCTCTCTCTACCAATTTCTTTTTCTGGAGCTGCCAGGATCTGCTTTGATCTCTGGAGCTTGTAGCATCAGCAGGTCTGTTCTGCCTTATGCCTGACAGCTCTACGGGGTCATTTTGACAGCAGGCAGTATCTGCAGGGAGGTTCAGGAATACCCCGGCCTGATCTGCTTTGCAGGCATCCAGCTCCTGCAGGAAATGCCTTGCTGGTTTGCATTGGTGCAGCCATCTTCAAGCTGCCTTTAGCAATAAGGTTCATTCAGCAGGATAAGGTAACAGTGGACGGTGCTGTCGCCTGTGTATCTGTCTGGCTCAGGGGTGGTGCTGATGCTAACCAAAGCAAGCTCAGGGAGCCATTAAATGATGTTTCTGTTTCCCTGTACGGAAAAATTTCCACTTTTTCTGTGTTACTTGTGAAAGACTCTTTTGTGGAGCTGTGATTGTGAAGGAAATCCGTTCTTCAGCATGCCATTCTTACAGCACAAGAAAAGGTCTTTAAATTCTATTGAATCGTTATTCCAGTCGGAGGGGGGAGGGAGGAGCAGGGCAAAGAAAAGAAAGAAACACTGCACCAACATCAAAATGTTACGTAACTTACAAAATAATATACTAAAATATTCAGCCACTCAAATTTTCAAGGCTATTTATTTTTTCTAAACATCATTGTACTTATTTTTTAATGTCATAATAAAAATACCTCTCATCGTCTTTCATATTTAAACTAAACTTTCCAAGGAAAAGATGTGCATTTTATTGTGACTTTAAAACCAACATTATCAAATGTAGCATGTGAATTCCAGGCAAGTAGCCAGCAAATTACCTGTCACTGAAGGTCATTTTCTCTCTCTTCCTACTTTTTTGATATATAATGCAACACTAAAATATGTATCTTAAATGTTTTTAAAGGAATAATTCTTATTTATAATCAAATGGAGAGAAGTAGTATATGAAATTAATATTTGCAGATGGTTATTGAAATGTCAGACCTGTAAGTGTAAACTGGGTGTTTTGGTTTGGGTAGTTAATGCTTTCAGAAACTTCAGGTGAATAAAAGGATGAATGAATGAATAAGTGGACAGAGAGCCAGTGATGGACATTTTTTGACTTAAAAAGGGTTCATGAGTCATACATAATGCTATCCTATAACCACCAAAATTAGACATGGAAAAGACATGTCAGAAAAAGCAGTCTGCTCCTTTTTTAGTGCAGGACTGTTCCCTGAATTATATTACTTTGGCCAATCTAGTTTTAAGTATTGGAAGCAGTAGATGATCCCCATGGGAGGCTGTGCCACACTCTAGTAGTTCTCACTATTGAATTTTTTGTGTTATTCAGCCTAATTTTCCCTTTGTTTAATTTCTTGCTGTTGCTCCTACTTATATCTATATGCTCAAGCCTTTATTTATTTATTTATTTATTTATTTATTTATTTATTTATTCCCCTGAATGTGCAGAATAATGGCTTTAGTATTATTTGTCTTACAAGCCTTTTGGGATTCAAAGTGCCTGTGAGGTTGCCTGTAAAGCAAGCATCATGATGCCTAAGGATGAGGTGATTGACTCCAGCTGCCTGGATAAGTTAGGTCCCTGGTACCCGTCTGCACCTAAGGTAGGAATTAGCCTTTGAAGGGCCATGCCAAAGCATATGGGGGACGAATTATCCCTTGTAGCTAACCAAAAGCAGAAACTAGCCGGTAAGCCATGTCTGAATTGATCCACCCCCTGTCTCTTCCCTGTTCAAAACACAGATGACAAAGCTGTCATCTGCTGCTTGTAATTTAGAGGTCAGGCAGCCCACACTGAAAATAGGGCTAAGAATAGTGCCACAAGGCCTTGATGCAGTTGACATTATTTGTCTGTTTCGGATTATTTTTCCTGTATCTAGAGCATCACTCCCTGTTGTGGGCTGCTCTTCTTTTGGGCCATAGATTGCAGGAGTGGCTCAGACACCTACAAAAAGCTGATGTTCAATGCGTTGGAATTCTTAAAGGCAATGGTGTTAGCCTGGATAGCTAGACTGGGAACTTCTTGGAAATCAAAGACAGGAGGCACTTTCTGTGGCTGTACATCTGCACCTGACCTTTCTGTAATGGGCTCACATTGGTGGATCAGAGAGATGCAGGAAAACGTTTCCATGATAAACTTTTACAACTGCTCTTTAGAACTGTAGCACGATTTAGGTTGAAAGGGACCACTGTACATCCCGTGGTCTCACCTACGTGCTCAAAGCAGGGCCAGTTTAGATCACGTTGCTCAGGGCTGTGTCCAGCTGAATTCTGACTGTCTATAAAGATGAGGATTTTGCAGCCTCTCTGGGAGACCTGTTCCAGTGTTCGACTGTACTGTGGTGAAAAAATTAATGTATAATCAGAATTCCCTTTGCTGCAACTTGTGCCTTTGCATATCTTTGTTGTACTTCTGAAATGTTTGTCTGTTTATCTAGGCCTCATAAAAATAAAGCCCTTTTATGGTATCACTTAAGGGGAGTTTTATGTTTACTGTATTGCTTTCTAAAAGAAAGTATTGTCTTAGGTCAGCGGTAATACTATCATCACCTGTTATGCAATTGGAAATTTGGGAGCCCTGGCATTGAAGTTCCGAAGTCCTGATATACCCTTATCATCCTGTTTCCCCTCTGTAGAAAGTGCCGGTGCGCTCACCGAAGTGCTGACCTGGCATACCCACGTACACCTTCCCAACCTCAACTTTGATTGTATTATTATAGAAATGCTTCAGGCGTTGGGGCTTCTCCATGTGTATATTGAAAGTAGCAGCAGTTTTGTTTGTCACTCACCAAGGACCCAGGAAAGTACAAGGAGAAAAAAATCATCAGGGAGAAAGTCCAGAAATGCCTGCACTTTGAAGGTGAACCTCTGTGTGCAGCTTACTGACAGCACAGTGATCCTTGCCATTGTCCACAGCTCCTTGAAGACCCATCAATCTGAGAACAAGGTGCCCTGCTTTCATTGACCTTTCTTGTGTATCTTGTGACCTGCACATACTGTGTATGCCTGGGTTGCTTCAAAGAGCTGTTAGAGTGCGGCTCTCCTTCTGGTGCCTTATAGCATTAAGTTCATTATAAGCCTGAGTGGCAATTCCTGGTTCCAGAAGCTAGTTACACAAATGCCTTTCTTATTGGCAAAAGTGACACACATTCATAATTGAAAAGCAGGAACAGTCTGAATATTGTCCTGTATCTCTGCTACTGCAGTGTGATTCATAAATAATGATAATAGGGACTGGGCTGGAGGACTGAAGGTGAGAGGGAGTCTTTTGGAAAGAGCTCTAATAAGAAGGATAAAAATGAAATGTTGTGGTGTTGTACAATGTTATAATTGGCCGGTGCAATTACAGTTTGTTTACCTTATGGTAATGGAATTTATTTTCACAGGTACACTTTGAGAATCATAAGTGTTAGATGTACTGCAGAAGAGATCCTGACTACACTGATGTATTTCCCTTGGACCTCTGTGGGCTTGGGAGTAATAGGATTACATGCAAACGACTCTTGACAGGTTATGTGGCATTGATTTGTAAAAGGGTCTGCTCTTTGATTTTCTGAGTATAATTACAGAATCTCACTGTTTTCTTTTTCTGTTATTGATGGCTGAAGGGCTTTCATAGCAGTAATTTCATCTCAGGAGAACTGTGATCTCTACCTTTCTAAATTGTGGTGACATGTTGCCATTGTCATTTGTAGTAACGGCTGATATGGGTGGCAAGGAATCACTGCATGAATAGGAAAAGAAATGCATCTTCATTTTTTTAATGAAAGCAGAAAAGGAGCTCTTCTGGCTCCAGATTTATAGCTCTGGAGACTGAGGAACTTCAGGGCTGTTTAACTCAAGTGGTGGAAATTAAGGCTATCTTATAGTGTCCTAGCAAACATGTCCTTAGAGGAAGGCTGATGTTAGTCTGTCAGTCATCAGAGTCAATTAATACTAGTACAATGTGGACAATTATCCCTAGCACTCAGAGCTGTATTTGGTCTGGAAACCCCGAGTCCAGATTTCGAGGAAGTTAAGAACTGAGGTGTGAATGTTAATTTTTATTACATGCTCTCTGCAGTTTGAAAAGAATGCTTTTTGTGGATGAGATGGAACAAATTTTTAGTCTGTGATTTTCCAAGATTTTAAAATAAGTGCTCTGTTTTCTTGCCAGCAGCATCTAAGCACCAATAACTCAGGTATTCCTGTTTTACTTTGTAAGTGATGCAATGGATAAGTTACACAGCTGCTGGGAGGCAATACAGGTCCTGAGAAGTGAGCAGAGTAATAAGGATTTACAGGTGATACCTAGCTCTTGCCATCTGTCTCAAACTTCACCACTACTTCAGTCCAAAGACCTCCCAGCCTTTGGGGAGGCTGAGTGGCTTGACACCTGAACTCCTTTCCCTGCTAGGCACTGAACCAAAATCCTGCTGGCCGACCCAGCAGTCGGAGCTAACTGCGAGTCAGTGACATGGGCACTCTGGGTTTTGGTTGCAACATCCTTCTGCAAGGTGAGAGGAAAGGCTGTTTGACTGATAAAAGCTGCATCCCCTTTGGTAGGTGAGCACAGTAAATGTGATAAGATAAATAAAAATAAATAAATGTGTGGCAAGTCAACACCTTGCCGCTGCTGGCCAAACCCTCCTGCAGAGCTGCAGGAGCCCCTTCTCCTGCTGATTTGTCTCGTTTGTGCTTAGGTCACTTCACACCATAATGTGGTACAAAGTCATCTGTGTGTCTGGGGTTACAGAAGGGCAAGTCTGGCCTGGAGCCAGCTGAACTCAAGTGTGAGACTGGGCTGAAGTCAGACTTCTGCTCGGTTACAATTTGGGAAATGCTCGTGCTGATCCTGGGCTGACACAAATTTCACAATCCCCTTTGCACGTCTTCCCTTTTGATCCCTGGTGAGCTGAGCGAGTGGTTCCCAGCCAGGCTTCAGAGTGAGAAAAAAATAGCAATATATTTTCAAGAGCTCTTAAAGAGTTTTATTTTTTACATTCCTTGCAAGCTACTGCTGTGCTTATTTGCCTATCAATTCATTTTCTCTTTGCTGGTACATTTACTCTATATTTAGCACATTTTAAAAGAGGACAACTAGGTTGTACAGACACAAAATCACACAGTAGGGCCTTATTTACTATACTGTAATAACTGTGTTCATAAATCTAACCTTTCTCTGGCAATCTCATATACCTGTCTTTTCTTTCTCTCCTTTGATTCCTGTCCTTGCCTCTCTCTCTCTGCTGATAGCAGGCAGTAGGAGCTGCAGTTGTTCAGTACCTCTGAGTATTATGGTCCATTTACTTAAACGTGGATGCTGCTATTAAACTTAAGACATCCAAGTTTAACTCTTCTGTCTAACATTTTTGTGGTGGTCTGTTGTTTATACACTTACAATGAAAGACATTTCTGGGATATTAAGATTTATACCAGGCAGGAAAGCAGAAAGTGAATGTTTATCTCAAATGCAGTTTCCTCAGTTATCTGAGTTTTGAAGGAGTTTTTAAATGTTAAAATGCACTTAGACTAGCGGCTGATGGTGTATTGAAAGCCTTTGCTGGAAAATATTCAGTAGGATACTCTTAAGGACATACACTTAATTCTAACTTTTATAATTTATAATACTGTTATTTTATAATAACTATAATATAACATAGGTAGTATAATTAATAATTATATGTTACCATACAACTATATGTAATTTATTAAAATATTTATTAGATATCTTAAAAAAAAAATGATCCCCTGAAATACGGTAAAACTAACAAATATGAAAAGCAAACATTTTTCTTGGACTCAAACTTCTTGCAGTTAGAGTGAACTCAAGATGGGCCAGACTGAAAGAAACTAAACGTAGGATTTCCTAGTAAAGTGCTGTTATTGGTCTTGAACATCAACTCCTGAACTTGTTTGTGAGCCCTATAGGTAGGCTGTAAAGCTGTAGTCCCACAGCTGCTCAAAAAATGTCTGTCATCTCTGTTGTATTCTCAGTAAAAAGCTTGAACATGGAGGGGTACAGTTATTCATGGTAAATGTTGAGTAGAGTCTCCTTTCTCAAGAAGTTTGGGAAAACTGCTCCTATGTATGGGGCATGAAATTGCCATGGCTCTGCTTTCTGCCCATGTGTCTTCATCTTGGTTATTTCATTCATAAAATGAAAAGGAAAACCAAACCAGGGTATATCAGCACAACAATGTGGGGAGAAGCTAGCAAAGGAGCTGGAAAGTTCTCTGTACAGTCTTCTGAGAAAGCCAAAGCACATGCGTCTTCTCCATGCAGTGCATAACCTGTAGCTGGTTTTCAGTAACTATTAGGTGTGAGATGCAGCTATTTCTGAGACTCAAGAGGGATAAGGTACCTAAATCCATTAAACGAATCCGAAAATACCAGTCTTAAAGATTGCACACTGTTTCGCTATTAACATCACTGTAGAGAAGTATTTCTCCTAAATCCAAGTTTTTTTCTGGAATAGGAAAGGTTGTTAAGCAGCGACTGATTTTCACATGTTCAGGGAGGCAAAAATGTGCTCTTTTAATAATACACCATGTATGTAAATGTGCTCACAGCCATGTGAACGTTATGATAATTTTATTAACCAGGCAATAAATACACCAAAAAAAGGTGTGGAGAATTGAGGTTGTAGTTTTGTCCTGACAACTTTTAAGTTAATTTCTTTCACAGGGATATATGTGAAAAAGTAGGCATAACTTTCAATATCTTTCAGGTCCATCACATGTTACTTCCCTTCAGTAGTCTCACCACACTTAGGGAGATAGATGGGTATAACAGAAAATTATCTACACATAATTTGTCAAATTTGGGCACCAGTGACAACAGCCTCTCTGCTTTGGAAGAGCCCAGGGTTAGTGTGGTGAGGAAAAGAAATAACTTCTACCCTGAGGGCTTAGTTCTTCCCATGCAACACAGAGGGCAGCTGGAAGCTTGTGTGGGGAAACTAAACTGCTGAGGCATTGCATGTTTAACGTGGCATGAGAATACGAATGAGATGACTTACTGTTCACCACTGCCAACCCTTGAAAATCAGCTTGAAAGAAAACCTGATGGGATTATTGCAAAAAGTCCCCCTGAAGAAAGTGAAGAGGTTTCAGAAACAAAATCTATTATCTGTCATCCCATCATTAACTAAGTGGAATTGTTGGCCTAAACTCAAGACATCGAAAAACAGGTAAGAAAGACATACTGGGGCAATATTTCCTGGGAAGACTCCCGCGCTGGCAGGGGGAGGGATTAGATGGTTTAGCTGGCCTTTTTCATGTCTCAGTTTTAGGAGTCTATTATGTTATTTTGCAGAGTGAAGAGTGGTTAAAATGATTAATGGACTGCAGGGCTTGATGTACGAGCAGACGGCCAAACAAGTGGATCTGCGCGGCATGCTCAGTGTGGAGCAGAGCGAGGGATGCCTGAGAGCTGCTGGGGTGGCAGGCAGGGGTGTTGTATCCAGCAATTTGCGGAGGTGTAATTAGTAGAAATGAAATGACAATTAGCCTAGAAAATCTTTTAACACTGCATTTGATTGTGCCCACCTGTGACCTCTGCCAGCAGTGATGACATCCCCTCCCTGTCCCATCCCTCCCTAGCACCATGCCAGTGCTTTCGGCTCTCTTTGTGCTGCTCAGCTGCAGGACCAGCACCCACGGCTCCCTCCCTCCCTCCCACCCAATCTGTGCTGTCCCTCTCTGTGGGTCAGGGTACGTGCTCTGCTCCCCAGTCTGGCTCTGAAGCCCCCGCCTTGCCAGAATGCCATCATAGGCCATCTCCTGGTAACCCACAGAAAGGCTGGGAGGTGTGCTGCATCACATGCCATGTTTAAACAAAAAGGGACCTTAGGCTGAAGGGGAAAAAATCCCATCGCAAATGAAGAGAATAGCCTGGATTAGATGGAGAAGGCTTCAATTTATGAAGGGGCATATGATATTAATTTCAGAAAAGTCTCTACAGGTATGAGGGCTCTGCTGACACCACCCCTGGAGAAACCAGCAGGGGTAGAAGGACTCCTCCTTCACAGCCATCCCCTCCTATCTACCACGTCAGACCAGATGCCAGTTCACCTGCGGACTTGGAGCAGAAAATTAAGAGCAGCAGATGTTGCAACCTGCTGAAAGCTCGCTGGTAGCTGAGCGTTTGAACTCCTAGAGAAGAACTCTTGTGGAGAAGGCCGCTAGCTGACTGCAGGATTGCAGCACACCATAGTTTTGGATGATTTCAGCATTTTACTGTGAAACCTCCTCATGGAGGAAAAAAACCCATGTATCGGGATCTTCCTAGCCCTCCATACAGACACTTGATGGAAGTTTGTCCTGCCACTCTACTGCCTTGCTGGAGTCTTGTGCTGTAGTGTTATTGACAGTGTCCTTGTCCTGCAGTGTTTTGGAAAACTGATGAGACTTTTTCTCTGCGTGGTTAGATTTGAGCCCCTCTGCTTCCTAAGGAGAAGAGGGGAAATGATATGGTGTGAGCATCTTCTGCAGGGGAGAGAAAAAAAACCCATTTTTTTTTTAATCTAGTGAAAAGAGGGAAGGGAATATTATCCAGCTTTTTTATTCAAGTTTCCATCATGGCACAATCATGTCTCACAAGCCCTTAGATATGAAATAAAATATATGCAGTTTACTCTCGCTTTACGACCACGTTCTGTCCAAATAAATCTTACAGAACAGAAAACCACAAAAACTGCTCCACTGTGTCAGACCAGAGGCTCAGCTGCCCCCGTGCTGCCCTAACGATGCCCTGTTAGAGCTGCTTATGGAAAGGTTTCTTATCCACACAGTGGATTCCTACCACGGCATAATGTTGTTTTCCATTTTACCCTCTGCCTTGTGCTGCTAATTTTTAATGATCTTTTTATCATTCTGACCACTGCTGAACATGGAGCTGAAGTTTTCAGAAAACTATCCAGTGTGAGTCACTGCTGGTGAAGGAGAGTTGTTCCTCACTGTGTTCATTGCTTGGCATTTGTTAAGTCTTAATTTTGTCTGTGCTCCCTGTTGTTGGCTTTGGTTGATTGCAGGTTCTGTGAGATGGGCACCAAGCGGGGTGTTGGACCTGCCTGTGATGCTGCATGATGGTAACTAAATTATTTGGGTTTTTTTTCTCTGTTTGCTGATAAGAGTAATTAACTTCATAAAAAACATGATAAAATAATATATTAATGTCATTGCAAACCTATTCTGCTTTCTATAAAGCTGTAATGTTCATCTCCTAGGTAAATGAATATGGTGTTTTATTTTGCGTAGCAAAGGATGTGGCAGAGATTGCCAGTGTTATGTAATATTAATGTAAATAGGGTCAGCTGTACATAGCCTGTCTGATGCTCCTGCTTTTCTTTTCTATCTTTTTTATTTTACTTCCTTAGACCTTGCAGTTACCCAGTGATTTTTTTATTAAATTATTTATTGTAGCTGGATGATTGATGTTCTTTCACTTTGGTTCTTTGCAGCTTCTTGATTCTTTAGTTGTCAGAATGACAAGCACTCAGTGATTAATTAAAGCCTTTATTTTGCTCTGTTACTGTTAATCTCCAGTCAAATCTAAATCCTTATGTATTCCAGAAAATAATAAATATTCCCCAAATGCAGGTTTCTAAAATTTAGATCAAAGAATATCTTCATTTATTTTTCATTATTTTTATTTTTATTATATTTAATTTTTTATATGCACACACATGTATATATAGAAAATATTTTCTTGTGAAAGATGTTAAATTGAAAACTCTATACAAGAAACCTGCCAGTATGTCCTGATGCTGGATGATCACCACTGTAAACTTCTTCACAAAGCTCTCTTTCTTCTAAGGAAGAGACTTTTATCAGGACTGTCAAAATCCCCTCTGTTACTGTCATTAATTGCAGTGCTTTTTTTGGTGTTGTGGACATATAACATGGATTCTTCTCAGCTATCTTTAAGTGTTTGGTGGTGATATGTACATCTGAATTAGTTACCTTAAGATCTTTTTATAGTTAGTAGAAAGAAATAAGAAGTCTCAAAGGTGTAATTCATCTCATATTAAAGCAGACATCTAAAACAGGGCTGCTGAATTGCATCCTATTCCCTTTCACTGATAAGAACGAGATGAGCCTAGACATTTGGTCAGATAATTCCCACTCAGATACACTGGGACTTGGGCTGAGACAACTGATTTATTTTGTGTAGCTGGATACAAAGAAAGCAACGTCTCCCAGTTCTTGTGTTGGGCCTGGGGCATGCTGCCATCTCATTCCTAGTTTCTTGTGACATCTTGTTTCTCAGTCAGGAATGCCTCATTCTAAAAAATGTTTTTGAACATCCCCTTTCATGTACTTTTATATGCAAAAGCTTAGTTGCAGTTACAGCAGCTGTGGATGGCAGAATGCATTCATTTGAATTAATTCATGCCATCGAATGTGCAGAAATATGCTAACCCAAGATGGCCTAGCCTTTGCAGTGTTGGGGTGGACCTCTGCGTAATTTTTGCGGGTGTTGCAGGAAAGCTATTACAATGGCGAAATGACCACAGGCTGCGGGTGTTCTCCACTGGGGTAGGTGATGGAGAGGCACTGGGCTACCTAATCAGCATGCCAATCAGCCTTTACCCCTGGAACAGCCATTCCTAATTCCTCTCGGGAAGAGCCGATGGGTTGGCTGGAAGTGTTTTAAACTATGTTTGGCTTCCTGGAATTGCTTTCACAGACCAATTTCTTTTTCGTGGGGTCTCATGTGAGAATAAACTCATTAGATTTGTGATGTGATTCCCCGAATGGCTGACTCATGAATTCTTCTAATGTTTCAAATAGTCATGTATATAGCACATCAGATTTCGCTGGTAAACTGGATTTGGCTTTCTTTTCAGTCTTTGTTTAGGATTTTTATCTAATTTATTCTGATGCTTCTCATTTCTTGCTTCTTCTGTTTAATGTTCCCAAAGATGTGATTGACTGCACCTGAAGTTACAGCTACTTGGCCCATTAGAAAAAGAAATGAATTGGCTCAAGTAAATTACGAAAGTAAAATTCATATGATAATACTTTTGCTCATTGGTTATAGTCTTCCATTATAGAAAACTCAATAAAATCTTAATTAGAAAAAAAACAGATAAGCAAAAAGCAAGTAAAACCATTTTTTAAAATGTCCTGAAGTTCCCAATTCTTTATCAGTTCCTTTGATGGTATTGAATAGATACTTACTCTGCTTTGGAACTTTACAAATGTCATTCCTGAGCTACTGATTCTGCTGAAAGGATGAGGATCAGATGTGGAAAATGCAAGGTATGAAAGAGTGTGTCTGCTGCCAAAGTGAATACCTGTGTGTATTCCATAAAAAATTTCTTTATATGTGAATTTCAAATTTTTGCCAGCCACTAGCATGTCTTCCTGACGTATGTTTATACATGGAACGACCTTTTCATGTAATTTCAGTTGTAGAGTGTAAAGAAACCTCTCAATCATTCTACAACATGAACTTGCATAACGGAAAAAGATGAAGAGATTTCTTCTTTCATCTGTTTGACTGTGTTGAAACCAAAAAATGAGAGACAGCAAGAAAGCAAGTTCGACAAGTTCCCCCCACCCCCTTCTTTGCCAGAAGAATTAATTGCGTGTTTCCTGTGAAGTAAAGCACAATGGGTTTTTATGGTATACTTCTTGTAGTTTTGTTACCCTGTCACAGGAAATTCTGAATTTTTTGCAGGTATGTATACATGGTGTAAAGCACTGCTTCATAGAAATATGACCAAATGTTTAGAGCTGGGATAAAGAACGGGTTTAGACATGGTGACACTGAGAGTAGCAATGTCCCCTTAGGCTACACTAGGGATAAGAGTAGAGGCCATCCTCTGTCCATGATGTCATGGGACAGATTATTTTTCTTAGATAAACAGAGTTTAACACTCAGTTAAACGCTTTCCTTTCCATTCCCTGCAATGGCATTTCTGCTAATAGGATTTCTACATTCAAACTTCTTATTGGGACCATCCTTAGGCTGGGATATTCCACACAATATCCTTCTCTCTAAATTGGAAAGATGGATTTGATGGGCGGACTGTTTGGTGCATAGCAAACTGGCTGGATGGTCATATCCAGAGGGTAGTGGTCAATGGCTTGATGTCCAGATGGAGATCAGTGACAAGTGGTGTCCCTCAAGGGTCCATATTGGGGCCAGTGCTGTTTAATGTCTTCATCAATGACACAGACAGTGGGATCAAGTCCACCCTCAGCAAGTTTGCAGATGAGAACAAGCTGAGCGGTGCAGTTGACAGGCCTGAAGGATGGGATGCCATCCAGAGGGACCTACACAAGCTGGAGAAGTGAGCCCGTGTGAATCTCATGAGGTTCAACAAGGACAAGTGCAAAGTGCTGCACCTGGTTCAGGGCAACCCCCGGTATCAGTACAGGCTGGGGGATGAAGGGATTGAGAGCAGCCCTGAGGAGAAGGACTTGGGGGTACTGGTAGATGAAAAGCTGGACATGAGCCGACAACATGCTCTTGCAGCCCAGAAAGCGAACCATATTCTGGGCTGCATCCAAAGAATTGTGGCCAGCAGGTTGAGGGAGGTGATTCTGCCTCTCTGCTCTGGTGAGACCCCACCTGGAGTACTGCGTCCAGCTCTGGGGTCCTCAGCACAGGAAGGACATGGACCTGTTGGAGAGGGTCCAGAGAAAGGCCACAAAAATGATGAGAGGGATGGAACACCTCTCCTACGAGGAAAGGCTGAAAGAGCTGGGGTTGTTCAGCCTGGAGAAGAGAAGGCTGCGGGGAGACCTTATTGCAGCCTTCCAGTACTTAAAGGGGGCCTACAAGAAAGATGGGGATAGTCTTTTTAGCAAGGCCTGCTGCAACAGGACAAGGGGTAATGGTTTTAAACTAAAGGAGGGTAGATTTAGACTGAACACAAGGAAAAAATTTTCCATGAAAATGGAAATGAAAATTTTCCATGAAAATGGTGGTGAAACACTGGAATGGGTTGCCCAGAGAGGTGGTAGCTGCCCCATCCTTGGAAACATTCAAGGACAGGCTGGATGGGGCTCTGAGCAACCTGATCTAGTTGAAGATGTCCCTGCCCATTGCAGGGGGGTTGGACTAGCTGACCTTTAAAGGTCCCTTCCATCCCAAAGCATTCTATGATTCTACCTCGACCTGCTGACCGTGCTTCTTTTGATGCAGCCCAGCATACAGTTGGCCTTCTGAGCTGTGAGTGCACATTGTTGGCTCATGCACAGCTTTTCATCCACCAGTACCCCCAAGTCGTTCTCCTCAGGGCTGATCTCAATCCCTTCATCCCCCAGCCTGTACTGATACCAGGGCTTGCCCTGAACCAGGTGCAGCACCCTGCACTTGTCCTTGTTGAACCTCATGAGGTTCACACGGGCTCGCTTCTCCTCTCCAGCTTGTGTAGGTCCCTCTGGATGGCATCCCATCCTTCAGGCCTGTCAACTGCACCACTCAGCTTGTTCTTGTCTGCAGACTTGCTGAGGGTGCACTCAATCCCACTGTCTATGTCACTGATGAAGATATTAAACAGTACTTGTCCCAATACAGACTCGTGAGGGACACCACTTGTCACTAATCTCCATCTGGACATTGAGCCATTTGACCAGTACCCTCTGGATGCAACCATCCAGCCAGTTTGCTATGCACCAAACAGTCCGCCCATCAAATCCATCTCTCTCCAATTTAGAGAGAAGGATATTGTCGGGTACCGTGTCAAAGGCCTTACAGAAGTCCAGTTAGATGACATCCATACTCTTCCCTTGTCCACTGTTGTAGTGACTCCATCACAGAAGGCCACTAGGTTTGTCAGACAGGACTTTCCCTTGGTGAAGCTGTGCTGGCTGTCTCAAATCACCTCCCTGTCCTCCACGTGCCTTAGCATAGGTTCTAGGAGGATCTGTTCCATAATCTTCCCAGGCACAGAGGTGAGGCTGGCAGGTCGTTAGTTCCCAGGGTCCTCCTTTTTTACCCTTTTTAAAAATGGCTGCAATATTTCCCTTTTTCCAGTCCCCAGGGACTTCACCTGACTGACATGACTTTTCAAATATCATGGAGAGTGGCCTGGCAACTACATCAGCCAATTCCCTCAGGACTCTGGGATGCATCTCATCAGGACCCATAGACTTATGTATGTTCAGGTTCCTCAGGTGGTCATGAATCTGATCTTCTCTTGCAGTGGGAGGGACTTTGCTCCCTCCGTCCCCGTCTTGTGGTCCATCCACTCGAGAGGTGTGGGAAGAGAGGTTGCCAGTGAAGACCGAGGCAAAGAAGTTGTTGAGTACCTCAGCCTTCTCCTTGCCTGTTGTTACCAGTTTGCCAGCCTTGTTCATCAAGGAGGGGTATGCTTTCTTTGACCTTCCTTTCCTGGCTGACATACCTGTGGAAGCCCTTATTATTCTTTGCATCTCTTGCCAAGTTCAGCTCTGTCTGCACCTTGGCCTTCCTGACACAACCGGGCAGCATCCCTATACTCTTCCCAAGATACCTGTCCCTGCTTCCATTGCCTGGGCATTTCCTTCTTGCCCTTTAGTTTGACTAGCAGGTCTCGACTCAGCCATGCTGATCTCTTGCCTTCCTTGCCTGATTTCTCACACCTGGGGATCGAGAGCTCTTGCGCTCTATGGAAAGCGTCCTTAAAGATCTGCCAGCTCTGTTCTGCTCCCTTGTCCCTGAGGGCAGTTTCCCAGGGGGTCAAATTGACTAACTCTTTGAAGAGCTGAAAGGTTTGCTTTCCTAAAACTCAGGGTCCAGACTTTACTCTTTGCCTGACCTATATCCCTCAGGGCTGTGAACTCCACCAGTGCATGATCACTGCAGCCCAGGCTGCCTCCAATCTTGATGTCACCGATTAGCTCGCTTGCATTGGTGACCACCAGGTCCAGTATTGCATCCCCTCGGGTAGGGCTGTCTATTACCTGGCCTAAGAAGTTATCCTCAATGCATTCCAGGAGTGTCCTGGACTGCCTATAGTTAGCCGTGCTACTTTTCCAGCAGATGTCGGGGTGGTTGAAGTCCCCCAGCAGGACAAGGGCCTGTGAGCACGATGCCTCCTGTAGCTGGAGTAGAAAGGCTTCGTCCATAGGCTCCTCTTGATCGGGCGGCCTGTAATAGACACCAACCACAAGGTTCCCTTTGTTGCCTCAGTCTCTGATACTTATTTGTTTTAAAATATTTATTTATTCATTTATTTGATGATGAATCCATTAAGCCCTACATTACATTAAGTCCTAAGACTTCTATGTCCAGTTGTATTTTGTTTTCAGATGTGTCTCAGGCTGTTCTTCACAGAATCTACAGTTTATTTGGCTGCATTCCACAAGACTACTCATAGTGATAGAATTATATGTTGGCTTATTAGGCTAGGCTAGCAAATGGTGGTTGTGAGTCCTTTGGCTTAATCAGTAGGATATAAACCTACTGCATTTTCTGTCTTTTTCATAATATCATGAAAGTTTGAAGCTGGATGTAGTTGACGAACACTTTTCTGCCTTCCCACTTGCTGCCATACCTTGTCTTTTAAAACATTTGTGCTTTACCCTTATTAAAGCTAATGGGAATTTTGCCCATATATCAGTGGAGGGTATTTGTCAAACTTGAATGCAAAAAACATGCAATTCCTTCCTGTAGGTGGGATCAGAATATAGTCACTACATTTTCAAAAATATGTTACACAATATTTTGATGTAAGTAGTTAAGTACTACCAGATTTAACATGGCTTTTGGAGGTATTGTTTGTCTCTTCCACAATGAATGAAGCTGAGGTCTTCTGAAAAAATGATTCTATACTAAAAATAACCAGTCTTATGCACAAATGAAAATTATATTGAAAATCACAGATCTAATAGTTCCTAACTTTGGAGTGTTTGACTTTTAATATGTATTTTAGCTTTTAAATTGATTGTTTAGTATGCATTTTTTTGATATTTTCAAAGATAGAAAAAACATTGTTACATGGAAACTGAACAACATTTTTAGCAAAGTTTGAGTTACAAGCCTTCAACACTACTTACTTTTTCCACATAAGCTAAAAGGCTAGGTAAGCATGTTTGTTATTTCATATTCTGAGCAGGAGGAAGAGTGCAGGGAAAATACGATTCCAACTTCTGGAAACTTCTGTGAGTTGGATATTATTATTGGAATCTGGTACGGGTCTATCTGGGTACCTTGGAAATTGAAAGAGCTGAGGCAGGGTTTCTAGATCTGTGTGCTGGTTTTAGAAGCTTTGTGGGGAGCTTAGTCTGACTGTCTATTGCCTCTCCCAAGAGAGGGCTGCAAGGACTGTATCACAACTCCACTGTGCCGCATGCTACGTAGTCAATAGTGTTCAAACAATTATCACAATTAACATCAATGACAAAGGGGAATTAAAAAGAAAGATCTGCTTTGAGTACACTTAGATATTTCTCATTCTCCAGCCCTGATGAAATCCTTCTCGGGTTTGTGAAAGCCCTGGCTGAAGAAATCTCAGCAGTCTCTCAGTATGTTTGAGAATGTGTGGAGGTGGATCAAGTTCTGGAAGACTGGAAAAGGGCAAACATAGGACTTAAAAAAAGGCAAAAGGGAAGGTTGTGGAATGATGGGCCAATTCCTTTTGTGGGAACATACTAGATCAAAAAATCCAACAGTCATTTTGTAGGGGACCTAGAAGAACACCAGATGAGTAAGTAGTAAATGAGTAGGCAGCAAATGCAGTGAGTGTTAACTCATTTGTCAGGATTAAATCATATCAGATCAATCCAAAATCTTTTTATGTGAAGTAGCACGCCTTAAGGGTATAGACATCATATAGCTAGGCTTTGTTCAGACTTCTTACATTGTCTCACATTACACGAGCAAGTTGGGATTATTGCAAAGCGGGGACAAAAGTGTCGGGGGATTCTTCATACAGAGCAGTTGCTTGCGCTTCACTGTCA
The DNA here is from genome assembly GCF_047370975.1 of Nipponia nippon. Lineage (NCBI taxonomy): Eukaryota > Metazoa > Chordata > Aves > Pelecaniformes > Threskiornithidae > Nipponia > Nipponia nippon. The sequence continues at coordinate 117,990,934 of NW_028262358.1, read as the reverse complement.
AACTGCTAAGATGAATTGAGGAGGGCTCCACAAGGATCTGTCCTAGGCTTAGTGTATTCAATGTTTTCATTATAATCCAACACCAGGTTGTTAGAATATGCTTATTAAATCTGCAAATGAAATGAATCTGAAAGAGGCAGCAAACAGATTGAAAGATAAGAATTAATTCAAAATGATCACAACAATTTAGCGAAATAGTCTTGAAAACAACATAGAATTTAATTAGAACAAATGCATGGTTCTGCATTTAGGCAGGGATAAACAGTTGAGAAAATACAATGAGAAAAGCTGAGATAAGATAGGTAACAGTCTTGCAAAGAAGTATTTGGAGGTTACAGTGGGTCACAAACTGAATGCAGGTTAAGAGTATTATGCTGTTGCACAGAGGTCAAACACTGCACTGGGATTTATAAACAGCAGCATAGTCCATAAAATTTGTAATGTAATTCTTCTTCACAACATTGTTATGGTTTTTGAGATGTGAACCAGCTGGAGGGAGTACAGAGGAAGGCTATGAGGACAGTCTGAGGACCTACAAACAACTGGGTGTTTGGTCACCTTAAAAGACATAAGATAGACAGGAGAGTTTATAACAGTGTCTGAATACATAAAACAGATGCAAAGAGAATGTTTCCTATGGCCATGAAGGGTAAGGCAAGAAATAATAGCTCAAGCTACAGAAAGAGATGCTTACTTTTAATTTTAGGAATGTTTTTCTAACAGTAGGAATTTGTAGGCATTGTGGTTGCTTAAGAACATTGCACAATGCTCATCACTAGAAGTATTAATGAACAGGTTAAGCAACCAGGAATAAGATTGTTTGGGAATATGACAGCTACATTAGTTTGTTATTGTTATAGCAAGAAGAATGAATTAGATAATCCATTCAAATCCCTTCTAATCCTCCTGTGTTTCTGCAGTTTTGTGGTCTATCTAGGCCTGGTACAGGGAAGGAAGGTATAATGGGGAGCTGTCACCATGTGTTCTTATCTGCACCATCTGCTCTCCCCTGCAGGTCTCTGTCAGGTCCAGACAGCATGAGGACAGTTGCAGTGACTCCTCTATAATAGTAGTCTTTCTAAGTGACAGCAGTAATTAAAAATATATGTTTAACATATATAGATGACATCAAGTTGGTTGGGAATGTTGATCTGCTGGAGGGTAGGAAGGCTCTACAGAGGGACCTGAACAGGCTGGATCGTTGGGCTGGGGCCAGTTGTATGAGGTTCAACAAGGCTCAGTGCCGTGTCCTGCACTTGGATCACAACAACCCCGTACAATGGTACAGGCTTGAGGAGGAGTGGCTGGAGAGCTGCCTGGCGGAAAAGGACCTGGGGGTGTTGGTCAACAGCCAGCTGAATATGACCCAGCTGTGTGCTCAGGTGGCCAAGAAAGCCAATAGCATCCTGGCTTGCATCAGAAGTAGTGTGGCCAGTAGGACTAAGGAAGTGATCTTCCCCCTGTACTCGGCACTGGTGAGGCCACACCTCGAGTCCTGTGTTCAGTTTTGGGCCCTTCACTACAAGAAGGACATTGAGGTGCTGGAGTGTGTTTAGACAAGGGCAATGAAGCTGGTGAAGGGTCTAGAGAACAAGTCTTACGAGGAGTGGCTGAGGGAGCTGGGGTTGTTTATCTTGGAGAAAAGGAGGCTGAGGGGAGACCTTATTGCTCTCTACAACTACCTGAAAGGAGGTTGTAGTGAGGTGGGGGTCGGTCTCTTCTCCCAAGTAACAAGTGATAGGACAAGAGGAAACGGCCTCAAGTTGCACCAGTGGAGGTTTTGATTGGATATCAGGAAAAATTTCTTCACTGAAAGGGTAGTCAGGCACTGGAACAGGCTGCCCAGGGAGGTGGTTGAGTCCCCATCCCTGGCAGTGTTTAAAAGATGGGCATATGTGGTGCTTAAGGATATGGTTTAGTAGTGGACTTGGCAGTGTTAGATTAACGGTTGGACTTGATGATTTTAAAGGTCTTTTCCAGCCTAAATGATTCTATGGTTCTATATTTGTTGTTGGTCAATGGTTAATGAAGAATACCATTTATTCAGACACCTATATAAATGTTCTGACTCTCCCAAAGGTTGAACGACTGTGGCTTCTACCAAAATTACTGTGAACTTCAAATGCTTGGGACTTCTGCGGATTAGATTCTTCTCCAGAAATATTTAATGGTCTTTAAAAGGATAAATTATTTTTATTAAAGCAGTTGCTTATGTTTAAATCAGAGCTGATATTTTAAAAAGTCAATGTACAATAAAATGCCAGAAAAATATTTGTTAGACTTCTTGTCATTTGTGGTCATGTTGCTCCTACCATTTTTGTAAAAACAGGAAGATATTAACCTCATCTATGACTGCAGTTGATGTAAGAACTCCTGTTCCCAAGTGATCTTCAAAGCAAGAATAGTAGGAATAAACATGAGGGCTGTGCTATATCATAAAAAGTCATGAATCTTCCTTTAGGACAGGTTTTAAGAAAAACAAGCAAACTGCAAACAAAGACCATGACAGTCTTTCCTCCTGATGTCTGTACAGTGTATTGGTGGATCTTTCTTTTGATGCTGCAATAGTAAATAACTGATTTTGCTGTATGCTTAGAAGACTTCAAAGCTTTCTGATGCTTTCAATTTTATTAAAAGATTCCACAGTCAGGTTTGTTCAATATGCTTTTTTGAATTTCGTTGGTAATAGCACTCACTCTCAGTGCTTTAAAATGGTGTTTTGTTTTTTCATTTGGTTATTTCACCACAGCAGTACCATTAACACAGACAAACTATTAGAGAGAAAACACTAACCCCTGCCAGGTGTTGCTGTTGCTCTTGAATAAATACTGTAGGTCCAGTGCAGGAGCACTGGTGGCCAGAAGGATCCTCCAAAGGTGAGTCGTTGGCAGCTGGAAAACAAACCCTGTTCCAAATTTGTCCCTATTTAGATCTGTGATAGAGAGGGTGAAACGGGCTTGTTATTTGTCTTTGATGGTATGTATGAGGGCCAGATATAGCTGAATTCTTTGTATATAGCAGATTGCAGAGACTGCTGCCTAGCTGCATTCTTTAAAAATCAGTGCAATCTGCAGCTATGATTTGGCATTTTTTTCCCCAGTGGATAGTGGAGTACAGTGAACATAGGTGTCTCTTTCACCATGTGGAGCCACAAAGAGCTCCCAGTATTGGCTGGGGAATGAGTGAAGAGATGAGGGGCTCCATGATGGGACTGAGGCTAAAGAAAGTCTCTTAGGTTCCTCAGAAATCTTCTGCCATTGTCTGCCCTTTCCTTCACTGCTGATGGCACAGCTTTCTGGGTAATGAAAGAGATCATCTGACATAATTCTGAAGTCTTTCCATAGGGACGGCTCCCATATGTTGGTTTGCAAGAGTGAATTCTCAGGACTGTTTTAGCTACTGCACTTTTTTTGTAATTAGTGCTTATTAATTCAAGCAAGGCAAGGTGTCACAGACAGTTTTACAAGTGCTTATGCTTTACATGGAAAGTTTCCTTTTCTAGCTGTTGCTGAAAGCTTAAAAGTATGTGTAGTGTGTTTATTAGGGCAGGCCTAGACCACAAAGATTTTATGTGGGTTTCAACTAGCATTTTGTCACTTTGGAAATTCTTTTAAGGATGAGCTTGAGTTCCCAGAGTTATGATCTATTGTTTTGATTTGGACCCATCCCTAAGTTTTATTTCTACTTCTATTTTTATTCTCTCATGAAAGGACAGAATATCTCAAAAAAAATGGCAAGTTCAGGCAACAAAATATCACCGCCAAATTAGCCTGCTCTTCCCTTTTTCCAAACTTCTTTTTTTAACTGTGGTATGTCTCTGAAAGTCTGCAAAGGTTTTTGTGATCAGAGGAGTTATTAGGACCCCACTTTAGCTCCAGTGTTCAACTCTGTCTATGAGACTCTTGCTGTGGTGATGTCCAGGCTGTCCTTCTGTGCAGCAAACACTACACATCAAGGTTATCCTGCCAGATCTCCAGCCGACCCGGGCTTTATACCCCCAGCAGTAGGCGTGTCATGTTATAAGGGGCGGAGACAAGGGAGGGTCGACCCTTAACTCTTTCCGTACAGCACGTGATCTTCCGGTCGCCAGCCCTTATCTTTACTACACTTCTGCCATGTCTATCATACCTAAGATCTTCAAACTAAAGTATCTCAGATAGTGCACAGGTGTATTACTGGTACATACTATCATGCGATTCTTCAACCTGCTTGTTCTTCATATTTCAGGAATAAGAAGATATCTGTTGAAATGTAAAGGTGATTATTTCAAAATGGTTAAAAGAAGGGAAGGGCCAAGCAACCCAACATTTGAGTGTGGAACTCCTGGAACACAGCAGAATTTTAAAAAGGATTAGGCAATTTAATAGATAACAAGGATATATAGAATACGAGCTCATACTACCAGCATGTCTGGAAGGAAAAGAAAAGCTCATGCTTAAAGATTTAAGGTTAACTCTAACTCCAAAGGATTAGGAGGAGATCTTTATGGAAGCAGATTATTTTTATCTTTTCTTAAAGCTTTCTCTGAAGCATCTTGTGATGGTCATGAATAGAGACAGGATATTGTAACAGATCAACATGAGATGATTACTGAGGTGGTCTTAGAGCCACAGCAAGGAGAGAAGTGTGTGTGTGTGCGCGCGCGTAAATGTTGAGAGTTACCCAGGAGAGGTGACTTTTACTGGATGATGCAATCATTCCTTTCACTATGGCTGATCACAGACAAATAAATTCGAAGGGAGCCCTTTGGTACCTCTACTGTCCCATCCAGTGTATACTTTTGCTGCAAGCTGTTTTCACAGTGAGCAACAAAATGTTTATATTCATTTCTCTCTCTCTGACCACTTCATCTTCTGTCTAGAAACTATCTCTAAAAGCACCCCAAAGTACTGGTATTTAATGTGAGGATGACAAGTAGGCACTGTTTAACAGCTGCAGAAAAAACCTGATTCAGAGTCAAATAGATTTTTTCAGACACTATCTTTTATATTTAACAGGGTGATACATGTGAGCACTGATGATTGCTACTGGCAGTGATGTGAGAGCATGGAAGACACAGAGCTGTCACCCTGGCTGCTGCTGAGAAGAAAGTACTGGGAGCAAAGCCTGGTTCTTTGAGAGCTCCATGGACAAAGAAAAAAGAAGTTTGTCATCCCAAAACTCCTTGACTATTTCGTGAATTTTTCAAAAATTCACAGAACCAAGGAGACTAAGTGAGAGGTACCTACGGACTCACATGGGCAAAAGCACTAACCTGTGTGGATGCAGAAGACTAGCAGGGCAAGCCCCTGTTTTGTGCAAGCCCTTGCCCCACAGCTTCACTTCTCAGAGGTTTCTCTACTACCATCAATGCCTGATTGTCAGCGAAAGCGTTGCTCTGTCCTCTTCACAAACTGCTTATCATCAAAGGTGTGAGCTGCACATACATTTTCCAGCCCTTCCCCCACAGCTACTTGTCATTAAATGTGACAAGCTTCTGAAGAAGTATTGTTACTTGTAAATAAAATATGGTTGCTAAGAAACACTATGATTAACATGCTGACAATACAACCTTCTTTGATTGTTTGGGCACCAATTGTCTGCTTCTGTAATCAGTGAGAAAATAATTTTTGGAGGAGATTTGTCAGGCTGCAGAAAACTAGGGTTTTTTGCATTAAATTAGAATCTAGTGTTTCCATACAAAGAAAGGGTCTCCAAGCCATAACTCTTCTCTTTTTTTTTTTTTTTCTTTTGGCACATCATAATTTTTGTGTTTCTGTTTATGTTAATTTTTCAGCTAGGAAAATAAGGTTAACATTAATAGTATATCTGCCAAAATATTCAAATAAAGGAAACGGAAAGCTCAGGCTCATTAAATTTTTATGTGTAAATTCTATATATTAATTTTCTTTTTGCTGGTTCTAGTCTCATTTTGAATTTCTCCTACTCTCAAATTCTTCCAGCTATTAGGGACTTTTGAAATTAACCTTTCTGATCTACATATAGAAACCACCTGTGCCATTATTTCAGCACAGAGCAAGGGATTTGAGTCTCCTTTTCCATTAAGGGGAGACAGAAAAATGGTGACATTTCTTCCTTTTTCAGTAGATTGTCTCTGGTGCTAATGACTGAGGCTTGGTGAAAGAAGATGATCGGACAGAAATCACGCTTCTCAGGTAAAAAATTACCCTTCTCACCTCCTGTAACCGGATGTGTAACTGCACTTGCATATGTTGTAGCAGATGGTGTTTCACTGAAGAATGGCTGAAAATGGCACCTTCCTACCCAATGTTTCTGCCTGCTGTGTGTATTTAGAGTCATGTCTGCTTACTAGAGTGTTTAAAAAAAAGTTGTATTGCCTATTAGTCTTGCAGAGCCAACTGAGAGATGACGGGTGGCATCTCTTTTCTGCTAATGTAAATGGTATTCCAACCACAAGGCACCTGTGCTAGCACATGGAAAACAATGGTTCTGCACAGGTATCTAGGTAGGCACAGCCTGCAAACAGCAGAGATGCCTGCTGGAGTCCTGTTCAGCCTGGATGTCCTCTATGGTGGTGATGGATACAAAGATCAAATCCCTGTTCTGAAACCTTACAGTAAATTTTCATTTCCAGAATTTCAGAAAAATAAAATTACTATACTTTTATTTCTACTTGGGGATGGACTAAACTATAGGTTTTGTGACACAACATCTATGTGTTCACTGTTCTTGGGTAAGACAGGTAGATGATTACCCTGCAAGTGAGAGAAGGGCACTTTGACATAGTTATATTTGTTAAAAAAATGAAAACTTAAACACATAGATGTTTACCTAATGATTGAAAAGCACTGTGACTTTCAGGAAGAGTTGAATGCCCTAGAAGATAAGCAGAAGAATAAAGAAAATGAGTGACATGTAGTCTGTTGAGCTGTACAAAGAAAGGTAACGGTTTTGCTGTTAAACACACAGACACAAAATTAAACTTCCCCTTCCACCCAGTGCAAACAGATGACATCAAACCAGTGTAGCATTACTTAAAAAAAATGTTTCTGGATCCCATCAGACAGCTGGCTGAAACCCTGAGGTATGGTATTTGAGTACAGTCATTGCCTACATGCAGATCTACCCATGTAATGATTATGCTGAGTAAGGTAGGTAATTCCAGTTATCCTGTGGCACATAAATATTGAGGGTAGAGAAGACAGTATTCACAGTTTTACAGATTTCAAGGCCAGAAGGGTGTCCTATGACTGTCTAATCTAAATCCTTCCTCACACTGGAGATATAATTTATCTGAAAAACTGAATTATACCATCTCAGAAAGCTATCTAAACCCACCTTAATAACTCAGACTAATGGTGAGTTGCCACCTCTTCTCATAAAATTTCATTTTCTATGTTGTGTCTTATTTCAAGGTTAAATTTTCTAACTCCAGCTACCAGTCATTATGTCTAATTATGACTTTGTCAAGAGGTTTGAAAACCATCCTACTGGATGGGTTTTTCATGTGGAAGGATCTATATGCATGGGTCAGGTCAGCTTTCAACCTTCTCTGATAAATTAAGTTGAGCTTTTTAAGCGTCACATCTTTAGATTTGTTTTCCGGTCTCTGGCCTGTTTTTTTTTTTTTTTTTTTTAAATTTCTCTGTAATTTCCATGTTCTTCTGGAAGATCTGACTCCAGACCTAGGTATCTTACTGTAGCGGCAGTTTTATCAAAGCAGAGTAGAGCAACAGTAACACTTCCCTACTTCTATTTGATAATCACCTTTTATATAGCCAAGGATCATATTAGCCATTTAGCCAAAGCACTACTTTGAGAGCTTATTTTGAGGTGATTATCTACAATGACTCTCAAGTCCTTTTCTGAGCTACTGCTTTCCAAGAGAGAGTCTCTCTTTCTGTACCTATAATTTGCATTCCTGGTCCCCAGATGTATTGTTCTGCATTTAAGTGTCCTTAAACTTATTTTGTTGGAATTTAACTGTTTTAGCAGACATTTCAGATATTTCTGCAGCAGAGCCTCATCTTTGTTATTTACTATCCTGCTATGCTTTGTGCATATGCTCTTTCTAGTTCATTGCTCCTTATATATATGGAGCAATGACTATTTGGGGGAACCTTGTAGAAGCAGCTGTGCTCACTGATTTCTTAATTACTACTTTCTGAACTCTGTGAGATATTTTTTATTGTATCTAATGTACACTCTGTTAATTCTGCACAATTCAAGTTTGTTTTTAAACCAAAGTGTTTTGTTGCACTAAGTCAAATGTCTGCAATACATGTCAGAGTAATTTTTTCTATGGTTTCTCGGTTATCTCTTTTACCCTTATTAAACATTGGAATTACTTTGGCAGTTTTCCAATCCATTTTAATATCCCAGCTTTCTAAGATCTGTTAAAAATTAAAATTAAAAAAGTGACTAAAAACATTCTTCAGCCCTTTTAAAAAAATGTTTGGATCTAAGTTATAATTTTGAGTTAATCTAAAAGTTTTTCTTTTTAGCAGATATTATCTCATGCTATTCTTTTGATAGAGATGGTGTTTAGATGAAAAGGGTATATAACACTTCTTTGTTTCAGATATCAAGACATATTTATAGCAAATGTTTCACTTTTCTATATCACTGTTTAGAATTATTACTTCTACATCTCCTGAAACAAGACTTACAGCTGACCTAAGATGACCCTTCTTCCTAATACATATGAACATTAATTCTCATTTCCTGAAGCCCTAGCTATGCCTAATATAAAATTCATTCAACTAACTTTCTACGGAGTCGCCCATATTTTAAATTGTACACCATTCATTTATTTCCCATTTACCCATGTTACGTATAATTTATTGTTACTTTAAATCTCATTTTAAAACACCGGCCTTCTTGTTGTAAGAAATAAACTTTCTTGACCTGTGGAATCATTTTAAGGAACCATGAGTGGGGTTCATCTCTTCTTCTTTTAGATTTCTCAGAATTAGACACCTGAATTTCATCTAACAACTCAGACTTTTTACAGAGAGAAATAAGCACTTCTAGGGGATGATTCAACTGATTTATTTTAGACATCTATTTTAGGATGGGACGAACTGCCCACTGGAACTGCTTATTTCTCCCCCAAGGTACCTAGGTTAGACTTAATGATACTGAGTTTTAGACATCTGTGTTATGGCGTATAACTCCCACATTTGTTTTTAGTAACAAACTGAACCAGTTGTCCAGTAAATATCCCTCAAGCTAAAGTCACCCATCATAAAGTAGGCTTTCTTTCTACCTCCTCAAGAGAGGAGTTTAGGGAGGTTGGGTGCAAATGCACGCCCATCAGTAATTTTTCTCTGCTAATCATTCAAGGTTCTGTGACTCTGAACCATAACAACAATTCACAGTCACCTCCACCTCTTCCCTAGCTGTTACTGAGCCTTCCAAAACTGGCATAGAAACAGTTTTTCGACTATGAAACACTGATCCTTCATAAGCACAGCTCTATGAGACTGGCTGGAATATGTCAGTATTTTTACCATGTTTGCCCTCTTACAACCTCTCTGTGCTGTCCACCTGGTTTAAGCAGAGCAGCAAATGATGCCGAGATGAATCACTGGAGATACAGATCCTTTCAGGCTGTTATTTTCAGCATTTGAGAGTGATATGATGTTTCCAGCTGTCGTACTATCTTATAAGCAATGGTATCAAAATTGCAGTCTTGCTTTTTCGGCTCCCCTATCATTCCTCACTGCCTCTCTGTCAGATCTGTACAAGCACTGAATGACCAGCTAGAAAATATTTGTATATCCTAGTGCTATGCCAGCTGGGCAAACTTTTTCCTTCAGCAATGCTGCTGTTAGTTACCTACTGCTTGTTATCTTTCTGCACAAGGGTCTCAGTAAATGGCATCCGTGAGAATTTTACAGGAGGACATGGATGGTCTCTGCTTGTGCTCAGAAGTAGCTGGATGCAGTGGTGCAGCCATGGTTGAGGTGGGGTGTGCTCAGGCTGATAAAGGCCTACAGGGAGGCAGGGTACATTATCTCAGGCTCAACTGGGTGATAAGTATGCTTTCTGGCTCCCAAATTGGAGATGGCTTCTGCCAGGAAAATGCTGTGGAGACATAGCCCATGTCTGGCTAATGAAGAAAGCAATGAATCTTTGATACTTGATTCTCTCATAGATACTGGTAATTTGCTGTTATTTCTGTTCAATCGAACAAACAAGCATAAATTGCTGCCACCAGTACTTGGGAAATAGCAATGTAATCCAGTACCTTTGGCCAAGTCTAGAATTTAGTTACTGAGTTTTTGGATAATGTGTTTTCATAAAATTTTCATTTCAGATTTTTTTAAATTCAGCTTTTCTGTGATAAATCACTTTAGTAACAAAAAGTATTTCAGTTTCAGTAAATACAGCAATAGTCATGACGACGGGAGAGGAGGAAGAACACATCTTTCTAATCGATTTCATTTTGAAGTTGCTCGGTTTTGATTTCTTTTTGATCAATTAACCCAGAATACTGCCAGCTCCACACTAGTTACACAACTTTGGTGATGATAGTTCAACAGGCTGCTGTGTTTACCTCCCAGTGCACTTCTCACTTTCCTACGTTTTCCTTCCCTGTTGTCTCTGGAGCTAGCCCTCATGGGAGGCTTTGTTCTTCTATTTTATCAGTTCTACTTCCCAAGGCCTCTGGGATGACTTTTGGATCCCTGAATGCTGAAGCCGTTTAAGCATAACCATTTTGAGATCCTTCGTTCTGAAAAAAGTTGATCTATTTAGGGACAAATGGTCTTGGAAGAAAATAGACACATGGATTTTGTAAGGTTTAATAATAAAGTAAAATTTTTGAAATCACTGTTTATTTTGACTAATGTCCACTAATTTACCAAAGTTGTTTTCTTTTCCCCAAGCTCTACCCTTCTTAACATAGTGCTCTCTTGAAATTGGACCCAGGCATCGTTCAGAACCTGTCTGATAGGTATGGATTTGTTCCCCCAGAAAATAAGTTTCGGCTCCTTTGCTCTTTTCTGTGTCCTGATGGCTCCTTGATCTCTCTTTCCCTTTTTCATGTCTTATTTTACCTATGATTTTCCCTTGGCTAAACTCTGGGAGGAGTGTCAGTCTTCTGGTTCATTAGTTCATCCAGTTGTAATTTCTAGCAATGGACATGCTTTTTCCCAAATAAGCTGATATTTATTAGTCAAATAATAATCAGTACTCGGATCTGATGGCCAAGACAGAAATAACTGGTCAATGTGTTGTCTCTACTGAAAAAAACAACAGCATGCTTTTCTCTGCCTCTGCATTTCATTGATGCTAACCTGCAGCATGCCTTAAAAACACATTAATTATGCATGTCATTTTTGTTTTTTCATTCTTTACTTGTGGGTTCTTGACCATCCAAGGACATTGTCTAGGCATTTCACATTCCAGCCTGGAACTCCATAGTATCCCCAAGTATAGTTCCCTAGCTGTAGGTCAGAAATTAAGGTATTCTGCCTGATGTGCAGGACGACATGGATTGTTAGGAAAGTAAGGAAGATTTATAGCTGGAAAGTATTATCAAAAGTGCAGTGTGTTCCATTCCAGTTCTTCCCATCCGATTCTTCACAGAGACTATAATGTAATCTCCTATACCCTCTGCAGTTACATTTTGGCACCAAAGACCTGCTTTATGCATTCAATATTACCTTCTAATTTTTAGGAGGCTAGAAGATTTTCCTTTTCTTCAATCAGAAAGTTGAAACCATAATTCTTCCAAATCCAGAAACTAACCCCTCGAAACATGTTCTCACAATCAGAAGCAGAGACTAGGCAATATGCAGAATAAACACAGTAGAATTCCTCCCCCTGCCCACACACACTGGAGGGATTTGTTTTCTGCGAATGATGAGCTACCAAATATCCAATGATTATTTGTTAAATAATGAAAGGGAAGATTAAGACATTTCTTAAGCTCTGGTGAGTCTAGAAGCACAGTGCCTGACTATTAAATAATGCAGTGTAGGTGTGATAATGCTTAAGTCACTTTGTGAATCTGTCCCCAGTGATGGCACTATTGCTGAGGGTCCCTCTGAATACTTATTTTTACTATGTCCCTCCATCAAAATAGAAAGAGAAAATTTCTAAAAGGGAAATTTTGTGGGCCTAATAGAAGACATGAAGGTCCACTGAAAAGAGTGAATTGGAGTTTGTGGCTCACTTAACAAAGTTGGGTTGCTCTCATCAGACAGGACAGGTGAAGGTGAGGGTGTGAGAGCTCAGAAAGGGGATCTTTGCTATAGACTGTGACAAAATGGCATGGTTTACTCTCAGGACTGAGAGAAAATGCTAATGTAAGCCCTCTGAGGGAAAGGAGTTCTTACATCATTGTAGTATCTGCCACTAAAAACAAAATTTTACTGCTTTCCTCTGTCTCTGTCATTGGGGCTGGATCTAAGGATGCTGTCGCACTTGTAATCCCCAGGGACCCAGCCCGCTTACAGACATGTTGGAAAACTATTACCGTGTGGTATGAGCTTTCCTACTCTGACTGAAGAGTCTGCAGGGATAAGAACTTGAGTCCTGTGGGGAATAATCATGTCTCATTTTCCTTTTTCTTGCCACTTTAGCTGGGAGGCACTGAGATTTCTGCTCTTCGCCTTGAACAGGAGACTTCCACCCACAATTACTGTAGTTGTCCCCATAGGCAGACATTTACACAGTAGTTCTGAAGTTATTCCCCATCCACCCTTTGATGCTGTGACTCTGCAATAGTCTGTCCCATCCCTTACCCCACGCTGTCATGAGGTAAGGAATTTGGGTCAGATGAGGACTGAGAAATTTGCAAACTTAAAAATAACCCTTCCAATTGAGAGCTCCGTCTAATGTCTTTGGTACTGGATTTCCTTTGTCCTGCTTATCATTGCTTCTCCCACTTGAGGTCAATGCCATGCACTGCTTTGGATAGCTTATCACCTCATAGGGTTTGTGTTCACCTCCACAGAACCATCTCTTCTTTTGCTGCAAGTACACCTACAGTGTGATTGGCACCATGTTGTAAACAATTAGCGAAAGTAATGATATAAATCCCAGTGGTAATCTCATCCTATTTAGGATACAACTACAATCTGAACTTCAATAACACCTTTGACATAATCAAACATCTCAGAGCCCTTTACAAAGCCATAAATTACTCACCTGTAAAGTAATGACTGCAGAGAATTACGGCAGGCAGTGGGTCCATTGATCGGTGCTGGTACAAAATGAAGGAGAGGAAGTACCTCAGAGGCCACTCCAGAACTCTTCCTTTTTCTTTGGAAATTTCCATAGCACCTTTAATTTCTGCACATATCTCTTCCCTTCGCTACAGATGAGACACAAGATGAGGAAGACCACCTTGCTTTGACACTCAAGGACACCTTTTTCCATGCTGGTCTGTCAGTGTTTGGAAAGTGATAGGAACTTAGGCAAGATGCAAAGGTATAGTTTTATAGCCTGCAGGGAAAACTGCTCTTTATCCAGTGATGCAAATAAACAAACAGGTAAGTCACTTTTTTAAATTTGCATGTGCCATTTCTGAAAGCAGAGTTTTTCTGTTGCTTTTAAACAAAAAATAACAGTGATTGCTTTGGACACCTCAGATGCCATACTGCATGCAAAATCAGGGCTGCCTCACTTCCCATCCTAAGCTACCCTCTGTATGACTCAGACTTGCCCTTGCATCATCACATTAGTAGGAATTTTGTCCCTTATTGGTTTAATTTAAAATGGGCTCCAGTTCTGTAAGCCTTATGTTAATGAGTCTCTATATCCATAAGCACTCTTACTGAAATAACTGGGACTATTTTGGTGGGACTGCTAAATCAAGGACTGTTATTTATAAGATGGTAGTGAAAAATAAGGGCTGAATTCTTTTTGCAATTAAAAATGTGACTGTGATTAGGAAATGTTTTGTATTATATGAAAAATCTCAGTGATTTTTTTTAACCTGAGGGAAGACAACGGGATCAGGCCTTATATTTGTAACACAAATACATATTTCTTAGCACCACCTGGAGCTCTTCTTGGTTTTGTAATGTTCTGGGACTACATGTTTATTATAGTCCTATTCTGGATTCCCAGAGTATTACTGCACATGTTATTGTGATGCCATCTTGACACCAGTGGGACCACCTTATAGATGGCATTGAGTGTGGATCTGAAAAATTTTGCCTCTGAGATAACAAATATTTTGGCAAGATGGGAAAGTTACAATAACAAATATTTTGCCTGGATCTCAAAGGTATACTGCAGTTTTATAACTTGTGCCTTAGTTTTAAACTGTTTCGTGTTCTTAATTGCTTGTCTTGGGTATTGGACATGATGATGGACTGAAAGCCATAGGGACTTACCATGTAGAAAAACAGCAAAGTTTGGTCCCAAAGGCTTAATTTTGAAATCCAGCAGAATTGTTGTCCTTGCCCTTTGGATATGACTAGTGAAAGAGGGATTCATGCAGAATTTAGCAGGTATCTTTTGACGGGATAGGGCTTCTTTAGAATCACACACAAATGGAATAATTCAATCTCTCATATTTTAAAAAAATAGCTTTAGTTGGAGTATTTATTGTGGTCTGATCCAAGGAATACTGAAGCCTGCAGAATGATTTCTACTGGATTCTGTGGGCTGTATAGTGGACACTCACTGGTTTGTAGAGGATAGGGCAAAACTTTCAGGAGCTCCCTGCTGAGTTGTGTACAGTGTCTCAAAGTAGGCGCAGAAGGGACAACTAAGCTACTTCAAGACAGGGTGTCACCAGTGTTCTCCTCCTTGGGATGTCCTCAGCATTACAGTTTGTTTGAAACAAAACTAATCTCAGGAAAAAGCAAACGAACAAAATGAAACAGTCTACCCTCCCATCAACTGATGTGTGTTTTTCTTTCTCATTTCCAGACTCTTTACTAGTTTATCTTACACTCAGTGTCAGATACATTACAAACATTGACAGGAGAAGATATTGCAATTCCATGGAAGTTTGAGGATTTTTGCTGCTTTTTGCTAGCTATGAATTAGTCCCAGCACTTTCAAATTTCCTGATTCAACAGCTTTGCCTTTTTTTTGAATATTGATAACTTCCATTTTCACTGCAGTCTAGCAGCAACTGAAGGGACCAAAATGTAGCTGTATGAATACTGACTGATAAGCATGATGAGTCCTTGTCTCCTGAAGTCATCCCAATGAGAGCTTTAAGTTCCAGCTCCTGAAATGTGGTAATTTTCTTTGCAAACTGCTTGGTTACATATTGGTGCTGGTTTTGCATTCTGTGAAGAACCATGAGGTTGCATTTATTAGCATCTTTCTAATTGTCCTGAGTTAGTATGCATTTGTTATCCTCCATGAGGAGATCGAGCTAATTAGAATAATACCAAAGAGTGATTATTACTATGTTTCATATTTAAACAAAGGAGCTCAACAGCTTTTTATACTTCAGTGAAAGTGATTTAAAAATGATTAAATCAAATGAAATAAGATTGATATAAATATTTTTAGCTAAAGGGAAAAGAGATAGTTATTGAAACTAGAAAATAGATTGCCTTTGGTACATGGGAAAACAGATTTAAATTGCTGTGTAGTATAACAGTTACAATTTTGCAAGATGAAAAATGATTGTTTCACTATTGCCTTGTCTACTTTTGTTTTTTTCCACCTGTTCTATCCAACTCTATGTTTAGAAACTAGTCTCTCTGGGGCAGGGAATTACATTTTTTATTAAATATGTGGCAGGCATCCAGCACAGAAGGGCCCTGATTCCTGGTGAGGCTCTGCATTAGTGTAATGCAAGTGATAAATATAGGCTTATACCATATCAATCAGTAATACTGCAAAAATATGATTTATTATAAATCCCCATTTTTACTATGTATTTAAGGTGGAGGACAATCAAATGCAAAAATATGACATGGAGAACAACTGTTTAGGAAAAATAATGTAGAAAAAATAAGCGAATAATGACATACTGCTGTGAAAATGCTGTACTGGAACAATGAATGTATGTATCTGTTTCTAAACTTGAGGTAACACTTTCACCACCTGCCTAAATTAGTTGTGCGACAGGTGGGTGCCATGTTCATCTCCAATGAACAAGCACTTCTGAGCATGTGTGGGTGAAGAAAGTTCATTACTCAGGGGCCTTCCAAGCCAGTCAGGGAGAGCTCTAGTGAATTTAGTTGCTTATGGATTAGAAAGCTCAGGAAACTAGTTGTACTTGGTAGCTGTCATGCTCTTGCATGAGTTTTAGATAACTTAGACCTCATTCTTAGAGTATTGACCATAGCTAACCCATGTGTCCTGAAAAAAAGGATACTGAAAAGAAAACTAGGGAGCAAAGAAGTCCACACAAGCACTTAACATTCAGTTGTAAAAAGGAGTAATATAACTCTTTGAGCATAAATAGTGAAACAATGATTGGGATTGGGGAGGGGGACTTGAACTGGAAAGATTAATATTGGAACACTATGTACAGCAGACATGTCTCTGTTTTTAAGAGGAGGTTGAAAAACTAAGACAACATAGAATAGACCCAGAAAAATGAGGTGAAAAAGCAGCTGGTCTAGTTTATGAAGTGGACTGTACTGTGCAAATCCAGCAAGGCAAAGAGAATGCCTGATATTACAGGCCCAATTGTTCTTAAAAAAAAAAGAAAGAAAGAAAAAAAGAGAGAGATAGCTGTTCTTGACTGAAATAAATTTCTGGCAAGGCTGGATTCTCTGGGTCTCTGATCCATTGAGTGTTTCCGTGCATTTCTGGGGCATAAAATTTGATCAAACAAAAGGTATTCGTAGTGCAGGGATAAAGAGGTAATTTTTATGTAAAGTCAGGATATTTGATCAAAAGGTATTTTTTGGTCTTGAAAGCTGTGATTCTGATAAACCTTTCAAATTCCACTAACAAATGGGTTTGAATCCACAAACTGCAGATACAAGGTTCTGTATCCTACTAAACATTGCCTGGGCTAATCAGCTCTTCCCACCCCTACTTTTAATCTTTACAAATGTGAATTGATCACCATTCTGATGAGTTACAGGGTAAAGATATTTTTTTTTCTCTTCCAGTGGACACATAGTGAATTAGATGCTCAGGAGTAACAAAATGCAATTATGCAGGTTTTCATTCCTTCATACATGCTAATTAGAACAGATAAACCTTCTGCTACAGCATTTACAGTATTTGTGGGGATAATGTATCTGGGAGATAAGAAGGGACAATATTTCACAATAATTTAAACATGAAATATTTTCCATAATGCACCTATGGGGAATGGTTCAGTTATCAGATGCTGAGGCAGCAAGGTATTTATGAAGCATTATTGTAAAAACACATACAGCAATGGCAGACTGCAAATCACAGCAAGTCACCCAAGTAATGTTATAACTCTTGGTGGAAAGCTATCAGTACTTTGTGGGTCTGAATTGTGACACACAATTGTGATCTGCACAACCAGCACCTGCTAGGTCATTACAAAACTTGTCTGGAAATTTTATGCTAGGAGTAAGAGGAAGGAACGGGAATGAAGTGTCAGAAATTATGACCGCCTTTCATAGTTTTGTCATCTGTGATAAATCTCTTTCTATAGTTAGAGGATCTCCTTTATTGTAAGGATTAAAAAAGAAGAAGGAAGAGAGAGAAAAAAACCCTGAAAGCTGATGAAGCTTTATAAAACTTAACTTCTGCTGTATTTTCTTTTCTCTTCAAATCTATTTAACTTCCTGGGATTACTGTCGTATCTTTTAATTTAGTCTGACTGTGGAGACATTGTACTTTAGCCTGACAGTTAACTCTTGCATAAAATGAGAGACGTTTCTTTTGGACATTCATCTCTAAATCAATGAGGCTAATTGAGCAGGTGTTAGAAAAATGTGAGGGAAGTTGCTCTGCAGTGTTTTGCTTTTATCTATGAAAATACTAAATGCATACATGGTCTTGTTACTCATAAATACTGAATTGGAGGTATCACATTGAACTGTTAGTTTCTATTTCAAAGCAGAGCTCCACCTCCTTTTGAAATCCAAGGTTGTTCTACTAGTAAAATGAGTGAGAAAAATATAATGAAAAATGACAAGGGAAGAGTAGAAATGTGAATTAGGAATACATTGGGAAAAATGACAATAAATGACAACACGGGAGATTGTCCTTACACAGTTTTGAATTAAATTGATGACTTGTGGTAATGACATGAAGAAAAAACCCATATTCCACTTCAACATCTGTCAAAAAAAGGTAGATTTTGTTTCTTTGTATTTCTTTATCTCAACTGGAAATTAGCACATTGAGTGTACTCCTAGGCTGCCCAGATCCTGATACACTGTGCTCTTTCATAAATAACAGCCTGTTGCAATGATTTGAGCATCCAGTTTTGGTGCTCTGCACCATACAGAGCCTTTCAACTCTGTCCCCACAGCCTTCACACATGCAAGCACCGCAAAATTCTTCTGTGCTGCATCACAGGGCACGCAAGCACTGCTCTGGGCAGCGACACAGATTGCGTGTTATTTCATGCACTCTAAACTGAAAAAAAAACCAAAGCCACAAAATAGTTTTTATACTTCTGAACCACTGACTACCATTTGTGTCCCACAGCCAAGTACTATGTGGAGGAGGTTGGTCTTTGCTGATTTCAAGTCTCTGGCTCTGTTTCCTTCAGTGCAGTAAACATGGTTTTACAGTTCCAGTATATCTTCAAATTCTCAAGAGGAATGGATCTGGATTCATGCTTCCTTTCCTCCTCCACAACCTGCAAGCCACTATAATGCCCACTATCATAAATTAATGTGCTTAAATATGTTAGTGGTGTCAAGAAATAATTACATTTCTTTCAGACTGCCTTTCTCACTAAGCATGATGGAAAAATATGTATCCTAAAATAACTTTTGAAGTCAATCCGAGGAAGGAGTAGCAGTGGTTAAAGTTCTGGAGAGGTATCAAGACTGGATGACATGCTGAAGAAATTTAAAGAAAATGCTGTCAAAATAGATGTAATCTCTCATTAAATTAATCAATCCCACCTGAGGGGTTTGATGGCAGAAAGTATAATGACCTTTAAAAAAAGTTAGAAATTGTAGATTTCAGATTTGCTTCAGTATGAAAAAAAGATTTGAATTATAAATGAAGATTTATTTTGTTTACAGAACACTTTGATTGGTATCAAATGGTAAAGCTGAAAAAATACGGCTGCCATAAAAGAAAATCACACATCTCTAACTTCTGAGTGTTTGAACTGAATCATAAGTATAAGGCGGCAGTTATTATAACTAATTTGGAATTTCAACAAGCCTTTTATGAAACCCCTTGAAGAAGGCTTTCAAGGAAATTAAGTAGCCCTAATACATTAGAGATGAATTGCACTTATGTACCAGAAACTGCTAAAGAGACAGAAAACAAGGGGTGAATAATCTTATTCTAGATGAGATGGCTCACCTTGTGGAAGTGCTTCATGGTGACCTCTCTCTCAAGGGAGCCTTGGTGACTAGTTTGTACTACATATTCTAGACAGCAAAAACATTTGATGAGGTAAACTTCATCCTTACCATTCAATATAGAGATACCTGATGAAAAACACCGTGTTCTGCATAGTTTGATGTATCAGTTATTAATAAACTAGAGAAGAGATTAACTGTGTAAGATGATAACACTTGAAAGTGATGCAATTATTTCACTGGAGAGGAATGAAGAATTCAATGTTCAGAAGTGTTTAAGTATTACAAAGGTAAATTAAATTTCAATTCCAATTGAAAAAAAAAGAATAATTTGAAGTAATTATGGGTTAAAAATAAACTCTAACTCCCAAAACAAATAAAACCTTCTGTCATTTCTGTAGCTCTGTGATTCACAACTAGTCCTGCAACAATCGTGTTACCATGGTTTCTCCAAATGCCTATCAGACTTCCATCACCTCCAAAAAACCCCATTGCTCTCTCCCTCTACTTCTCTCCACCTCCTGTTTCAAAGCCAGATCCTTTTTTCCTCCTTCTCTCCCTGCTCAACATATCATTGTTGCCTTGCACCTCTCCTGCTCGCTGGAGCTGAGTTACTGCTGTGAGCTGTGGGACAAATCCAGGGTGAGGTGACTGGGTTGGCCAAGCACCAGTAGAGGAGGCAAGAGGTGGTGGGACAGCTGTATCTGGAGCCTGCTGCTGGTCTTCTCCATCCTGGGTCTTCTTTCACTGTTCACTGGTGAAGAAAAATAGCTAAGGGAGATATGAGAGCAGCAATTGGCTAAGACTGCTGAAGTGAGAGCAGGAGGGGAAAGCTATGCTAGCAAACTCCTGCTATCCTGCAGTCAGTGTGGGGAGATCTTCTGTTGAGCAGAGGAGTAGCCAAAGCAAAATATCACATGTTGTTCTATGGCAAGGACTAGGATATAAAACAACCCTGAAGATAATGTTACGACTTTAAATCATGCTTGCCCTCATCTTGGATACTGTGGTCTCCTGGTCATATTAGTGAAAAAAAATACAGCAGAAATAAATGGAGGCCAGTGACAAAATGATTAGAGAGTAACAAAGACTTCTATGGAGAAAAAAATTGAAGATGGCTTTTGTTTAGTCTGGAGAAAACAGGAGTAAGAAAGGTCATGATAAAAGTATATAAATCAATGAATAGTTTAAGAAAAATAAAGAAGTCCCTCTTACTTGCCCTTTTTGCATAACAGAACTAGAACAATCACATTTCATACGATGGACATGTCTAAAGGCTTACTGGTTTCTGTGCAGCTGACAACCCTTGTGATAGCTTTCCAGAGTACTCTATCGTTGTTTATTTTATTAACAGCATGCTTGGATTGTAAAACTTTGCATTGTAAATCAAGAGAAAAAAGCAGCAAAGTTAAATAATCACATCTCAGGTTAATTGTTAGGAGTAGGCAGTACTGGTATTAACCTGTTCATATAGTAGCTTGAAATGCTTTGTGATGATCTTCTCTGTGGTTTATTAGTTCTCCAATCAAACACAAGGAGAATTAGATATGTCATTTGTGCCAGTTCGTACATTTTAAAAGGCAGGATTTTTCCTGTTCAATAGCAAATGTTTCATATTTGCTAATTTGTTTTTCTGCTGCATTTCATTTGTCTTTCAGGTAGGAGGTCACTTCATCTATCCTCAGATATAGCCCTGGAAATGAAAAGGTGGGCCAATCACCAGCAAGCCTTTACAGTGGTTTCATTATGTATTGGTAGAATATTTAGATTAAATTATACAACCTTTGAAGGCCTCAATCATTTAATGCTAGTATTTTGATCTGAAGCCAGGGCTGAGTAGTTATTTTAAAAACACAAAATATTAAGCTTTGTGATTGTCATATAAGTTTCTGTACACATGCCATTTCTCCCCCCATTAATGTTGAAGGTGCTTGTATTCTAGTAAGGCAAAGACACAGAACAGCTCATTAAGTAATGTTGGGATGGAAAGCCTCTAGCTACTCATGTTAAAAGAAATATAAACAGCTAAATATTTCCCTGGTCTAGTAAAGTAGTGGCATTTATATGAATAAAGGCATCTTTCTTTGCTCACAACATACCTGAAATATAGGCTACATCTGAATGAACTCTTTGAAAAACAGAGACTCCTAGAAGGAAGTTTAAGTGATTTAAGCTTTCCACAGTCTACATGAAGGCATTAAAAAAAAAAAATAGAGAAAAAAAAAAAAAGAAAACCCTTCAACCTTCCTGCAATATGCCAAACTAGCATAAAGGAAGATTTTTGCATAGCTTGCTTTAAAATATTCCTGAATAGATGAAAAGCCACAACCCAGACATTTGAACAGACATGGGCAAATACTGAAAAAATGATTAGCAAACATATTGGTGAATTTCAAACAGAATTTCCTGTTGTTGATAACTTTTGTAGCTGAACTTTTTATTCTTTAACAATTGTATGAACTGAAGCTCACAAATGTTTATGAAAAGCAAATTTTAGATAAAGAATCAAGATTTACTTAGGCTCTGAGACAGCAGACCACTTAAATATATGCTTAACTTGGAGTCTGTGGAAACATTTGCATACTTACAGTTAAATCTATTTTTACGTATTTCACTGAATTGGGTCTAGAATCAGAAAATCATACTAGATTTATGATTAAATGAATCACATTGTGGGAAGAAACAGGTTGTGAAATTTAAGTCAGCAATCCATCTGATAGATAACCAGTTACAGTCCAAATGCTGTGTAACACTATTAATTATTTCTGTATTAAGCAATTCAAAGAATGAAATTCATTGACACATGTCACTTGAGTGGTGAATGAAGTTCTTGAATATAAAATTGCTGCAAACAGTGCATTCCTCATTCCCAAGTGCGTACCCAGACTTACATACTGTTAGGTAGAAAATTCTGGGGCAAATATAAGGCATTGCACCCAAATGTAGACACACCATAAAGCTAATGTGAGCAAGAACTAGGTTGGTTTTGTTGGAGTCTGATGAAACATCTATAAGTGGTAAATTATTTAATAAAAACATTAAGGTGTCAATGACTGCAGCAGAGAAGCTGAAATTTTCCTAAGGGTGGAATGAGCAATGGAAAGTTTCCTCATCAAACCAAACTGTGTTTTCCACAATTTACCTTATAGGCACAGAAAGAAATGCTTTCTGTATTCAGAACTGATAATCTTGGATATGACATTTGTCTGTTTCTTTAATGAACTTGAAGTCTAATCGGCCTGAAGACAAACAGAATATTCAGATTTTTCTTTTCTAAAATATTTTATGGATACAGAATATATCCACTGTTGCCATAATATTCAAATGCCTTGTGCTAAAACTTTCTAACATATTGGCCCCATTCCTTTCCACCAATTTACTATAGCTGGAATATAATGGTTTTAGTAGATTTTTGAAGATTTTTAGTGTAGGTCTGAGCAAAGTCCTGAGCAAAAAGTCCCAAGCATATAGCTTTACTTTTCCTAAAGGCAAATGTTATATGTTTATAGACAGTGCAAAGTCAAGAAAAAGAAGCCAATGTTTTTCTCACCAACTTGTCAATGAAAAATGTTCCAGTGCTAGTGAAATGACATCTCTTGAAACTTTAATATAAAATCTTGAGTAACTTCTTATCCCTTGGTGTTTTCTGTTGGAAGTATGTTTGGCATCTTTCAGAGCTTAATATCAAGGACTCAAATTTCTGTATTTCAATCTTATCTTGGGAACTCAACTTGGCCGTTGGCTTCTCAATATTTATCATATTCCTTCCCTGAACACTTTAAATTAGATCATGAAGTACTACTAGACAAGATCTGTTTTTCTCATTTTGTATCCCATTTTGGAAAATTACAGAGCAAACGAGATCAACAAACCATGGTCACTAAGAGTTGTCCTCCTTGTTAGAATAAATCAGCTGTAGGGTCTTGGATCTGCATAAATCCTTAAGATGATGAGCTAACATTTTGCAGAGACTTTAGATATGACATTCATCCCACCTAACTTTAAACACTGACAATGGATTGTCACCCTAGACTCCCTTTATAGTCAGTCTGTTGATTATGCAAAGTTGCTTTCAGTAGTGACTATCAATCAGACTCATTTAATGTGTAGTTCATGGGATTCATTTTTTATGCATGTTTTAGGAAGACTAAAAGTAATCTTTTAGGATAATGAGTATCTGTACCTTTTCTTTGATAATACAGACAGCCTGTGCTCACTGGTTCAAACGCAGACCTCTGTATTGCAGTTTTGTACCTTGGGTCACATGGATTGCACCTGGTTGTTTAACTAGTAGATGAAGACTGAAAACCCCAGACTATTACGCAATTATACATAGCAAGACCTACAGTGGGGTTTGGGAAGTACTGCATTATTGCATTGTTGCAATTTATTTTGTTTCCAATGTTATCTTCTACTTTCAACACTGAACTCACATCATTTAAAGAACTATCCTAAAAAGGACACTCAAAGCTTAACTTCGTTCTGAAATGTGGGTGCCTAGTGCCATTTGCAATGTCCTAGATTTAATGAGGTAGCTGCACAAGAACAAGTAGATAAAAGACCTAGAGAAACACTACTGGCCTGGCAGCTGCAGGCCCAACAGGATACCCTAGAAATTCTCAATGTATGGGCAATTGGAGTCAACAAGTGAGAAAAGTCAGGCTCAGAACATGAGTCTCTCAGGAAGTACTACCTCTAAGGGTTAAAAACAAATAGGACATATAATAGAGAGGTGATTTTCAAGTATTCAAAGGAAAAAATAGAGATGGCAATTTAAAACTGTCCCCTTCCTTTTTGCCTTATGAAATCTGTCCAAACTATCTACGGAAGGAGAGATTCCCTTTTCAATGCGTAAACTTTGGCTTTGTCAGGATGTGCAAATGCAGCCAGGAGCAGTTCACATTGTTTAGTGATGATAAGACCTCAGGCACTAAGATGGATCTGCCAAGAGCAAGCACCCTGAAAACACTAAGAAGGTGTTTAGCTATGCTGCCTCCTCTTAAGTTTTACAGATTTGGTGGGCTAAACTCGGCTTGCAGACAAGCACCTACCCAGCTGCTTGCTTACTCCCCCTACCCAGTGCTTGCACAGTGTTGAGGCTTTCTCTCCCTCAGGTGTTTGATGCTCTTTCTTAAGTATGTTTTCACAGAGGTGCCACAGACTTCATGGCAGACTTAGCTGTGTCCTGCAGTGGGCCTGTAGTAGGCCTGTAGTAGAGCTGGCTGGACCCAACTGTGTACAGCATGGGGCAGTCCCTGACCTCTTCTCACAGAGGCCACCCCCCATAACCTTGCCAGATAAACCCAGTACAACAGAACATGAAATAAGCCTTTCATCTTGGTGGGTCTCAGTTACTTTTGCTGGCCCTGTCCTCCCTTGAATTTTCTCTCTGCTCTCAGACATTTCCAGTTTCAACCTTTTTTCTCTTGGAAGGGTTCCTCAGTTCCTTCCTCACTACAGCTGGGCACATGGCAGCCTTCTCTCTGCTGCACAGCCACAGCCTTTTAGCATTGCACAACACTGTATGTTGCAAATAAACAAATGAAAACAAATGCCGTCATCACATTCATTATGGTTTTCCAGGGAAAATATGTGTACACAGAAAGGAACCCAACACAACATAATATTTTATAACTCTTTGAAGAAAATTTTTTTACAGCCTGAGTTAGGAAGATTGTCTTTTGAAGGTCTGGGGTATTAGGACCTTACTGCATCTTCCTGGTTCCCCTGGTGTTTTATTGACAGTCAAAATGTTATCAACACTGTAATGAGACCTTCTGTTGGGTTTCTGTGGCAAGGTTTTGGTAAAGGGGAGGCTGCAGGGGTGGCCTCTGTGAGAAGAGACCAGGCGCTGTCCCCATGTTGGGCAGACCCGGTTCCAGCCAGCTCCAGAACAGACCCACTGCTGGCCAAAGCAGAGCTTTGTAACTAATACTTGTCCGCGTATTTTGCTATTCGCGTTCATGCCCATAATATATCCATGAAAAAGGTGAAGCTTCAGTAGTGTCAAAGCAGAATCAAACCCCATTTTTCTGGTTAAAATTGTATTTCAAAATAAATAAGAACAGCAATAAGAAAACTATGAAAAGTTAATTGAAATCACTTTCCTTAAGAAATTGCCATATGAGCTGAAAACTGGCAGAAGGCCCATTAAACGAGATAATTGTAAATGGGATCATATATTCAGCTGGGAGGTGGAAGGTATTGGGATGCTGTAGAGCTGTGAGCTTTAGGATGATAGAACAGTCAGAACCGATGCTGACAGTGCTGTGGAGGATGCAGAACAAGTTACAAAGAAGTATTGAAAGAACAGAAATGTAGTAAGAAATTGCAAAAGGAGACTCAAACAGAGACATAGCTGTGAGTCCTGTCGGGGAATACAATGCAAAATACAAAATCAAGGAAAAAGAAATTAGGTTGGGTGGCAGGAAAGTCTATGTGACAATGAAAACTATGAAAAGATGGAATAGTTCCCTACAGGGAGACATGGAAGCTCCTACACAAAGCAGTAGAACAAACTGGTAATTAATCTAATAATTGGCAGGTGACTAGGCTGGATGAATTGATTTCCTTGCAGTAGGCATGTTCATGCCTACATACCCCCTCTCAGTTAAAGGAACCTTCAAGTTACCTTATCTCACAGGTTTTGGTCCCAAGAAGGTGCTTGATGGATTAGAATTAAGAAGAAATAACATTATGAATCCCTTAATGAAAAAGACATCAGGGGATATTCCAAACACAGGTTCATCCCATTCTTTCAGTTTTATGCTTCTGACATACTTTCTGTATAAAAAATCAAAGAATAAGGTGATATATTAAGTGCAATGAAGTGCAAGCATATCTAAAAGCTATTACAGGTAAAGCAAGGACACCCATATCACATTCCTCACCCAAGTAATAATATAAAGCCTCTCTGAGTCCCTTTTAGGATTTCACACTTAGAAAATAAAATGTGCAGTTTATTCCTGCTGAAGACACTTTCTGTTATTATGAGCCCTCAGACTGCTGTGTTAAGCAAAATACTAGAGTTACCATCGGCTGAGCTCTGAAGCTGACTTACCTCTTTCATTTATTCTCTCAAATTTGTTCATTCCATACATCACCAGAGCATCTGAATCCCAGGCTCTCTTCTCCAAATCCCCATCTAAGACCTGCTTTACTGCCTTACACTGAGTGTCACAAAGCTCTCTCTTCCACTGGAGCTCGTGTTGACTGCCTTGCTGGCAGTGTCATCATCTCATGACATTGCAAGATGATACAGCAGGACTATTTGTTTATCTTGCATCAACTGTTTCAGTGTATAGAGGAGCCTCTATGTCAGAGAACGTCTTCCAAATACAATGTCTTTTCTGCAAAATTTTCTGACCCATGCAACTCTGTCATGCACAACAGTAACAGGAGAACTGTTGATCAAGAAATCTGGAAGATCCCCTCTAGGTTTTCAAGCATGTCCTTTGATCTTTGTTGTCCACATTGAAGAGACTGGGCATTCCTTTCAAATTTCATGTCCAAAAGAACTTGCAAATCAAAACTGGAAATGAAGTAATGTACTTTCAGGCATCCTTGAGAGAATGTGAGGCTCTTGCAGGTGTGATCCCTGAAACATCTACCTACCACTCATTTATACATTGCCTTCGTGCAGCTGTCTGTATGCACCACCAGTGTACAGTATGAGCATTTGCAGTACAGTACTCAAATTCTTGGCCTGCTTGGTATTTGCTATCACTATGCTTTGCCACAGCTGTCAGATTAATCAGTTGTTTTTTTTTTTTTCTTTTCTGTTTTTATCCGAGTTGGCTTTATTCCCAGATTCCAGATAAAAGTGATAGCATTTTGCTTGACCATCCCATTCCAAGCGTTAAACACTGTGGCTTCAGGGTTGAATGCTCTAATAGTGTGCTAAAACTGTCCAATTCTCACTGCCTGCCCTCCCCTCTGCCCACACATGCACACACATAACAAGCCACTGGTATACAATGCTAGGGTGAAGCCAATGTGTGGAGGCTCTAACCAAGAGTGTGTTCAGCTGCTAGTGGTTGGAAGCTACAGACTAGTCAGCAGGGTTAAAATAAACACAATGTAGAGACCATAGCATCTGGCTACTGATATAAATTGAAAGCAAGTGGAGCTTTTTCAAGATTTTCCCTTAAGCAATGGCAGGGCACTGACGTTACACATTTTTGTGATGAGAAATTACAGAAGAAATTACTGACACTCAAATGAAACAAAACCTCCATCTTCTGGGAAGTTTCATCAACAGGTTGACTTTTGACAGAGAAAGTGCTTGCATCATTTGGTATTTTATTTACCCCACTTAGGTCTCTGTTTGTGTAGTACAGTAAACCTATTGTGTAGGACTGTCTATTAAAAACAAGAGACGTCTACAGGTCACTTCATAATGCAGTGCAGTTCTGTACCTCTCATGTTGAACTGCAAAACTGCGTATCTCTGGGTTTGGATTGTTTTAACTTTCATTCTGTTGATTCCACCTATGGTCAGCTATCTAAGTGGTCCAGTTTAGGCAATATCTTAATGCTTTACTCAATTTAGGTGTTAAAACTTCAGTTACTCAGCTGTTCTGCTCTCCTGGCTCAAAAATTACAGAAGTTTTCACCAAGCAGGTCTTTGATATGAGCTGCTAAAACTGTAATGTTGAAGGGCTGCTCCTTCTCACCTCAATAATGAGAGATCATTTGAATGCGATTTTAGCTTTAGCTTTTTCTTAAATCAGGAGCTCTGCATCTCTAAATATCTGTTCCTGAGACAGAAGTCAAGGTGCCCAGTACAGGCACCATTGTCTGCAAGATGTTTCTTCCCTGTCGTCTTGCCACATGAAACATGAGAAAGATGATTGTGACTGGTTTTGGGCCCCCAATGAAAGAGATATCGACAAACTGGAAAGTATTCAGTGAAGGGTCATTAAAATGGTGAGGAGGCTGTGGAATGTCAGAGGTAAAATGAAACTGATTAAGTTGGTTTGCTTAACCTGGAGAAAAGGAAACTAAAGGGGATGGTGAGGATCTAATTGCTCTCTTCCACAATCTACAGAGAAGATGGAGTCAGGCTCCTTTCAGAGGAGTGCAGTTAAAGAGCAAGCAACAAAGGATGGCAGATGCAACAACAGATATTTTGATTTATGGAGAATAACATTTACATAAGTGCAGGCAAATATTGGAGCAGGATGTCCAGAGATGCTGTGAAATCTCTGCCCTCAGAGACATTCAATACTCAGTTGGTCAAAGTGCTTTTCTACCTACTGTAATTTTGCCCTGGTTTATGCTGGGGGTTGGATCAGAAGATCCCCAGACATCCTTTCCAACTCAAATTATTTTATGAGTCTATAATTCTATCAAAATTATCTACAGTGCAATAGCAGTCAAAATATCTGTGGAAGATCCTCTAATCTGGAAAGGCAATGGAGAAACACATTAGCATTTCATGCTTGTTTTCCTTTTCTTTGGAATTCCCCCTAGTACTGTCATTTGGTACTTGTCGCATTAGAACAAAACAGTGCATCTTTTGGCACATGTAACATTTTATAAACAAAGGAACTAAGTTGTTTGGATTCAGCAGAAAGTCAGAGGGACACTAACACAACCATACAAAACAGTTAGAGGAGTCAAACTCTGAAAGAGCTTCTTTATTTCAGCTCAATTACCTATTTCAGTGAACATTATGAAAACAAATGTTGATTCCAGAAAATCCAGAAGGTAATTGGAAGCTTCTTTTGCAAATTCTGGCCACTGCTAATGTGAAAATTTTCTTCTCTGAAGCTCCTGGCACCCATGACAACCTCAGTATCTGTCACTTTGACTCCTTTTAATTTCAGACGTAAACTGGAAACATTTTTTTTTTTCTTCCTCAAGCCAATATCTTTTTCTTTACCTCCATGCAGTCACTAGAAATGCAGTATGTATGTGAAGAGTGAAAAGGGATCACATGATGAAAGTAAATTCAAATCCCCTTAGAACATGTCATACTCAAATGCATAAATCCAGAGCTTCTTCAAGACCTGGATTCTGGGCTGCAAGACTTCAGTACAAGGTTAGGTTCTTAAATCAGTGTTTTTATTCCACTTTAAAAGAAGAATGATATACAGAAAATGATGAAAGACAAATAAAGAGACCACATGCTAGTGTATAAATGGATAGAGACAGAAAATTGTTTTTTATGGTTTTATTTAACACAGCTTAGAACTAGTGGCAGTCTATTGCTCTATATTTGAACCATGCCACTCTTAATAGATCATAAACTGTTACATCTAACCTCTTTTTCTTCTCACTATTCAAAATTGATGACAAAGGTTGCAGTTTGACTATTCTTTCTCGATCACCCAGTAAGTAGTGGTCAGGCATCTGAACATTGGTTTAAGTGTATGCATCTCTCTTGTTACAGAAATGATGGAGCAAAGCTGAATTGCTGTTGATGTGGCACAAAGTCTCTCCTGACACCAGTAGACCACAGCTACCTCACTCCTAATGATCCCATTTAGTTGAGTACATTTTCTGTCTCTCTAGACCTTAGGCTATTTTCTTCATTGTTTTAGGCTGAAGGAATTTACCTAGTCTGCAGGCTTATCCTTAGCCTGTCTTGCTGGAAGGTCATTCTTTTTCTCTTGTCTTCTGGCTATGAGGGCCACCATTGTGTTTTCCCTTGTCTAATGCTTTTTAAACTACCACTCTTTCTTCCTTCTAACACTGCCCGTACCCTCTTTCCCCAGTTTCATTAGGCCAGGTAAGTGGGAGAGCTGGGAAGGGATATGGAAGAGTGAATTATTTATCTCTTTTCTTCTCTTCTCAGACTGGCTTAAATGAAAAGGGTTAGAATTTGAGGTCTTAAAAATATGAGGTTTTAAAAATTCTCCTGGGAAATTTAAAAAAACCCACAGAGGTTTAGCTGAATCTTAAGACTAATGGCCTACATATTTTTTTAACTAAGCTGTTTATTGTCTGGAACTTGACTTATTTTACTGAAACTGGGGAGAAAAAGGAGGATAAAGACAGGAAAAAGTGTTTTTAGGTAAGTGAAAATAATTTATACGCATGCATGTAGCTAAGCAGACAAACATATTATACCTATACGCTTCCACAGACACAGAGAAGTTGGTCTGTATCTTAATGTAACCCAATAAAGGCATTTGAGAGACTAATTTTGGGCTGACAGTTTGCTTGTTTCAGTTCATTGTGTTTTCAAAACTAAGATCCTAATTCCAAACAAGACCTGGCCTTGAAGCACAGCAGTCATAATATGCTAGTACAGTATATAATGCCTGTGTCACTGTATGGCTGCCACAGCAAGAAAGACACTTTTATAATTAAGTTCATTAAATTACTCTTCTATGGAAGTTCAGATTTTGTGATATTGGACTCCATACCTAAACTGCTCAGTCCAAACCCTTCCTTTTCTTTGTGTGTGCAAAAAGCAATTTTAATGCTAAATTTGCTTTTGATATGGTCCAATAACAATGCAAAATGGATGAAGTCTAATAAAATAACACAGAGTTAAAGGCAAGTCTGGATTCTTGGCTTCACTATAATTTTACCTGGATTTGATAAACGACATTGCTTGCATAGTAGACAGTACGAGTTGTCATATTTTTCTAAGATCTTGTCTAGTGGAAAAGTTAATGTATTTTTTTTTCTCCCTCTGAATTTCTCAGTGTGGTAATTGCTATGTATTTTTTAATTTAATTTAATTCTTCTAGATGAGAACCTTTAAGTTGTTCTGTCAGGATGTCCTTTGATGCCAGGTGCATGTCAAATTTGTGGACACACACTTGGGTTAGAGACTCTATTCATACTTTGCACATTAACAAATGAATCATCTAGAAACCATATTATCAAATTTTCTTTGACAGCCCCAAATTCATTTACTTGACATTAGCTTTTTTTTTTTCTAAAAAGCTCGCATAATTTTTTCCTTTAATCTACCCATTTGCTATGAAAGAAGGATGTAAAGAATTCGAACTTGCTGAATTTTCATTAATTTTTTTTCTGTCTCTAACTTCTTGCTAGAGATTTTGCAAAAAGTATTTTAGCTCTGTATCAACATTCGAATTCTGGGATTTTTTAGTTTTGGATACTCCTAAAGATTAAATACACAAATTCAAAGATATGAATAGAATCATGCTGCATTGTAAGATTGTTTTTCTTTTTTTTTTACAATTTTGTATCTTTTTCTAAATAAAGTTTTAATAGATGAATGAATTTAACTTTGTTTTGGTTTTGAGGAAACCCTGTTGACTATCTTTGCAAAGAAAATGGGGAAAGCAAGCTAAAAGAATTGTTGGGTCACAGAAAGTGAAGGAATGTATAGGTTTTGGCTGGGATATTAATTTTCTTCATAGTAGCTCTTATAACCCTATGTTTTGTATTTGTGACCAAAACTGTTAATAACACACCGATGTTTTAGCTATTGCTGAACACAGTGTCAAGGTCTTTTCTGTTTCTCATGCTGCCCTACCAGCAAGTAGGCTGGGGGTGCACAAGAAGCCGGGAGGGGACACAGCTGGGACAGCTGACCCCAACTGACGAAAGGCATATTCCATACCATATGATGTCATGCTCAGAAATAAAAGCTGGAGGAAGAGGGAGAAACGGGGGATGGCATTTGGAATTATGGAGTAGTAAATGTTATCTGTGATGAAGCCCTGCTTTCCTGGAGATGGCTGAACACCTACCTGCCAATGGGAAATAGTGAATGAACTTATTTTGCTTTGCTTGCATGCACCACTTTTGCTTTCCCTACCAAACTGTCTTTATCTTGACTCATGATTTTTCTCAACTTTTCTGTTCTGATTCTCTCTACCATCCCACTGGGGAGGAGTAAGCAAGTGGCTGTGTGGGGCTTAGCTGCCTACCAGGGTTAACAATAGGGAAAAAAATCCAGTCATCAAGGATGGAAATGGAGTGAAAAGTTCAAGATAAGAATAGCTCTGTTTCTGTTAAAGACACGTCTCAGAAAGTTTTGCCCAAAGACACAGAAATCATGATTCTCTATGCTTCCTCAAAAATGTGCAACTTGCCCATATGAGTTGAAGATGGAAGGAAGACAAGAATTCTGTGCTTCAAGCTTTGATTTCCTGTCTTAAAGGATGTGAGAATTGTTCTCATCTTTCCTCTCTCCTGCCTTCTTGTACAATTGGGCTACCATTTTCTTCTCTGAAGAACCAGACAATGGCTACAGTTGAATACAGCAGGAAGAGTTGAATCTTCTGCATTGTCTTCTTGGTGGAGGTTCACATTCTCAGAGTCGAGTTGATTACCAGACTTGCTTTTAAGAACAAATTTTGTCTCTGTCGTGGTTTAACCACAGCCAGCAACTAAGCACCATACAGCCGCCCCCTCCCTCCCTCCAGGTGGGATGGGGGAGAGAATTGGAAGAGTAAAAGTGAAAAAACTTGTGGGTTGAGATAAAGACAGTTTAATAGGGAAAGCAAAAGCCGCGCACGCAAGCAAAGCAAAACAAGGAATTCATTCACTGCTTCCCATTGGCAGGCAGGTGTTCAGCCATCTCCAGGAAAGCAGGGCTCCATCACACGTGACAGTTACTTGGGAAGACAAACACCATCACTCTGAATGTCCCCCCACTTCCTTCTTCTTCCCCCAGCTTTATATGCTGAGCATGACGTCATATGGTACGGAATAGCCCTTTGGTCAGTTGGGATCAGCTGTCCTGGCTGTGTCCCCTCCCAGCTTCTTGTGCACCCCCAGCCTCCTCACTGGTGTGGTGACGTGAGAAGCAGAAAAGACCTTGACTCTGTGTAAGCACTGCTCAGCAGTAACGAAAACATCACTGTGTTATCAACACTGTTTCCAGCACAAATCGAAAACATAGTCCCATACTAGCTACAATGAAGAAAATTAACTCTACCCCAGCCAAAACCAGCACAGTCTCACATAAGGCTGAAAGCAATCATTTCAGGATTTTTTTTTCATTCTTCTCTAACAGTTTATGACCTAATTCCCCAAACTTGCTGGAAGCACTTCAGCTTGAGGACTTGGACAATGCCCTTCATCTCTCCTGTTCTCTCCCTGTGGGTATGGCAGTTCTCCAGGCTTATGGTCTTTTGTTCTCAAGGTTTTGAATCTGACTTGGGGTGCTTCGTAGCATATGGTTTTTAGAAGACATGAATGGATGTTTATTCATGGATATAGATTTTGCTTCCTGTCATGACAGTAACAATAGAGGAAATAGATCACCGAAGTAGTCAGTGTGGTCCCTATAGTCCTCTGGAAAAGCAACTAATTGCTGAGGTCAATTAAAAAGTGTAGAAATAGAAATGAGGTCAGTGATTAAGATGAGGGCTGGTAAGGAGGGGAACCAAGCAGTGAACCTAGAATCATCTGTTGAATATAACCTGGTACATTAAGACTCCATTCCCACCATTGCCCAGGAGAAGTACAAATAGCTAAGATAAGAGTAATTGTAACCTACTGAGGGAAAACTGAGTTTGAGATATATGAGTGTCCCTTGGTAGCTGCAATTATATCTACACAATACTTCAGCTGCAGGTAAAGCCACCTGACAACACTGTTTATCCAGGGTATAAATTCTTTAATTGCATACACGACCAGAAGTGTGAATTAACCTACATAAGTGTGAGACATTTGGAGAGCGTAACAGGAAAACTCACGCATATCACACACTTTTTTGCTCAGAAACTGGATCCTTTTCCTTCAACAAACCAAGCTGCCATACTCATTTCATATGGGATTGCTCTTCTGAGTATGTTGAAGAAAATTTGCCTTGTGCTTCATTGTTGGTTTTTCTATGGGTTTCTTTTCCACCAGCTTCTCTGCCAAGAAATACTGCCTGCATTTCTTCTTGTGAAAGCTACTTCCCCTCCACATGTTTAACATAAACTTTAGTATTATAAAGAAATTAATTACTGTCCTAATCTGTTTGCTGGTGTCTATCTGATCCCTTCAGAGTCATATATACTTCTAAGATAGCCTCTTTTTCTCTACTATAAGCCAATCTTCCTTCATAACTTATGCACTCAGACCCTTAATCATTTAGCATGGCCTTCACTGCTCCTTTTCATTATCAGCGATGTCCTTCCTATAATAAGTAGAGTTGATTCAGCTGATACTCATTAGATATGCTGTCTCCTCCAAATACCAAATGTTCCTGCAATATTCAGAGGAATTTCAGTGAATGTGGTATGGGGAGGTGAAAGTGAGGGAGGCAACCATCTAATCTTCCAAACTTAAGTGTCATTTGGTTTGCAATGACTTTGAATATTAATTTACATAGTTGTGAATCAGCTGTCATGTTGGTTGTATATTGTGCTGGCTCCATGTATGATCATGTCCCTTTCTAACACTTTCCTCTCACCATAATCTTACAGAGGGGAGAAAATTCTGCATTTGCTTGAGATACAGTGATGTGAGTTGATGGAACCCCTGTAGCCCTTCCAAACAGATCCCAGTTCACTGTGATAGGAGATGGATGGGGCACTGATACCAGCTTCTGCAGATGCTGACTTGTTCCTCTGCTCATGGGCTTGGTCTATAACTAAATGACATCTTGATTTGGCCCTGAATTTCTTTAGCAGTAAGATCAACACTAATAATATGAGGTCAAATTATGGTCCTTGTAATTCTGAAAACTTTAAAAGGGCTGTGCAACAGGTGAATTAGTAGGGAATTTGGCTTAAGCAGACCAGAAGTGCACAATATTCCTAATGTCATCTTATTACTGCCCTATTTAACAGAAAAAGACACTGATTATATGTACAATGTAAATCCCAAGGCCTTTTCTGCTTCTGCCAAACACTGTAGAGAGGGATTTACTGCATTATCCATTATCACGTCCAAGTCTATTCTTGGTTTGTATTGTGCTTCATTTTAGGCTATAGTCTCTGTGGATAGTTTTGATCCTCCCTTCTCTCATTACTTTATACTTCTCTATGCTGAACTGTATAAGCCAATTATCAGACCATAAACCTCATCTATCCAAAACATTTTGAATGCGTATGCTCTGTGCCTTTGTGGCTGCTGCCCTCCTCCTATTTTGTGCCATTATCAAACAAAGGCATATTTTAAATATTGTCATACACGCCCCCCCCCAGCCCCTTTCAAAGTAATTCTTAATTAGATAATGATTAATTAGATGTTTGTAAAGTACTCTGAAAAAGCAAAGTGCTATAGAAGTGCAAAGTATTGTTATTAATATGCATCATTGTCAATGTTATTAATACTGAGCTTTGCTGCGGCAACCCTGTCATTACTGTTCGTCATCCCGAATTGTCCGCTCTTCTCCAGCACAAACCATTTCCTCTTTACAAGCCAGCTTTTAATCCAATTCAGTGCATTTACCCTTTGTAATGTGCTCACTGACTTAGTAAAGAAAGCTCTCTGTAGTGTCATGTGGCACCAGGAGCAGTTGTGAAATGCAGACCGATTATATGACCATCCTTTTCCCCTGCATTAACAATCCAGCAATGTGTTCAAAGAATTCGAGCCAAATTGGCACACATGCTTTTCTTTTTAAGAATCCATGTAGTATCACCCTTACCAGGGGGTCGCACTATATTGTGAGTACCCCTGTTGTGCAGAAAAAAATGCAGAGAACAAGACTGCTGACCTCGTCAGATGAAGCTCGGCAGGAATGCAGAAGATTGTCTTGGTTAGTTTCAGATGGTGAATTAAAAGAGGGAAAAGAAGGAAGGCACATTTAAAAGGGACAAGGCATTTTTTTATGATAATGCCCTGTTCCACTCCAAGACATCATCTATCTCAAAGTTTACAGAGAGTTTTTTTAGAAAAAATCTGCTAAAAGGCAGTAAAACAGTCCTAAGCCTAAAGCTATCTAAACTGTAAGTAGCCTTTTCAGCTGAAAATTATGCCTTCAGTTAACACAACTGATGCAAATACACTCACTTGGCAGTCTCTGCTCATCTACATCTGTTAAAACAGTGTGAGATCTGCTTGCCTGTTGGTCAGAGCCTTGCTCCAACATACAGGTTCCAGGCAATTATAAGTTTACATGGGCAGACTTGAAAACAGTGTGGAAAAATTCGCTTTTCTTCAGGAAGTCCCTTCACTGTGCCAGCTGAACAACATTGGCAACATATGCCAGCTACAGTCAATTACACTAGCTTATACTAATATGACATGCAGAAGTAAAGGCAGGCAAAGAGTCCATGGCTCTTACTGGCTGCCAAAAAGAAAAGCTGTATTGCCCTAGGTGCTGCAAAGCCCATAAAGACCACATTGGGGTATAAGCATTAGAGCCAGATGGAAGGAAGAAATATTGAAATGGTTAATAGAAGAAATTGAAATTTGGAACTTGTCCCAAGAAATAGCCGACAGTCTACCAGCCCAGAGCTCTGTGGTAGTCAGAAGCAGCCCTATAGCACAGGGGAGTAGAAAACAAGACCTATAGTCAATAGCCTTTATGTCTAGGAAAAGACCCTGAATGGGACTGTGCCTAGTGCAGTTATAGCTTAGCATAGCAGGTTAGCCATCTGAATCCTAGTCAAAGCTAAGACAAAAATCAATAGGAACCCCCCCCCTATAGCTACATGATCCAAAGCCAATAATGCTGGGTACATTTTCTGTAATGAAAGTTGTTTTGCTTTTATGCTGCTGACCTTCCTAAGGCTAAATATATAATCAGTGATTCTATAGTTTTCTATGTTCGTTTTGTTTGTCCTAGTACGTGTCAGTCTCTGCAGAACTGAGTCTTTGTTCCCTATATTTGTTATATTAACACTAGATTGCCTTTTAAAAGACATTTTTAGACATGTTTGTGAAAATGGCCTATAGATGTTAGAAACAGCCTCCAAAGAAACTTGTAGATATCAACATGTGATGACCAATACGTCTAATACAGATGTTCCAGGAGAATGAACATCTGTAGGTGGTAAACTCAGAACACAGGATACAACTCCAAACCATGTAGTTACAGTTTCAATGGTTTCTCATCATAACATTTAAGGAAGGAATCTGGGCTAGGTTGCTGATTTTGCTTTGTGTTTTGTTCTCATTACAATTTAAAAAGAAAGTCTCAGTCCTGGACGTTCCCGATATACAGGAAATATTATTTTAAAGACTAACTAGTTGTGCAGAGTTTCAAAAAAACACACCTCTCATATTTTAGTGCAGATGAATGATGATGATGAAGCTAGCTGTGCTTTCAACCACTAAAGGCTATCTGGTCTCCCCTCTACAAACACATCTTCCATATTTGTTTAAAAATGTGCCACAGAAACATAACACCTCACTGCTGATGACTGCAGTAGATTGCATTACTTACTTCTGGGAGCTCTACAGGAGCAAATATCACAGAAGGAGATGTGCTGAGGTCAGCCATTGTATCCGGGATAGTCACAGCAGCACAATCTGAGTCTCCA
Source organism: Nipponia nippon (assembly GCF_047370975.1). Classification (NCBI taxonomy): domain Eukaryota; kingdom Metazoa; phylum Chordata; class Aves; order Pelecaniformes; family Threskiornithidae; genus Nipponia; species Nipponia nippon. The sequence continues at coordinate 117,953,197 of NW_028262358.1, read as the reverse complement.
CCTAGGTCTTCCGCTATAAAAAATTCATAAAGAGAAAAAAGGGGGTTTAATGAAAAAGAGCTTCAAGCTGTGGAGATCTCAATAAAAACTGGTTTTAGCTGGACTTCTCTGTGCTACCAAAAGACAGCAGATAAAAAATGCGCAAGCCCAGGTGTGTGCATCAGCCTGAGTGGTGCAGCCTAGCCAACTTACAGAGGTCTTGCAACCCACTCCTAAGACAGCTGTGTGTGAGGTGTGCCTCAAGTAGCACAAAGGGTCATGCACACGCAGATCTATCATGGAGTCTTTATAAATCAGGCTCCATATATCTCCAGCTTTATTTCTTTCACTTTATAGGCTCTATTCTGCTCTGTATCTACACAGGTAAAATCTCCTACTACCTACTTCTGGCCCTTTCTTATGCTCTTTTCATTATTTGCTTAATCAATCATTTCCCAGTTTATTTGAACTTTCTGCCCATGTACCCAATGGCATATTCCCAGAGGCCAAATTCAGGCGTGACTCCAGTTCTAGGGGGAGTGGCAGGAGGGAGCCTGTTAGTATCATGCACAGAACTAGGAATAAAGAAGAAGGTGTTTTACCCACCCCTCAGTTAAAGTTACTCTCTAATTATGCCCTACAGCCACTGGGGCACCATAAAGAGACCAGAGGGAAGCCAGGGCCAATTCTTCAGCAGTGTAGATGTAGCCAATCTATTCCAATGTACCTGAAAGCAGAGAAGAGTCCCTGACCCTATTTTGTTCAGTGTTTTAGATATAGCCTAGGAATCCATCACACTGCTTCTTCTGCTTTGTTAAAAATGTAGAGCCTTCAGGCTCCCTTAGAAATTTTGGCATCTATGTACAAGAATACAAGGAAATTCAGACCAACAGAGTCAGAGGAGTTCAGAGGCACCTCTTGTGAGTCAGCAGGGTCCATCCCTACCAGAATTTTATATCCTTTGGTAAGATCTTTCCAAGTCTCACTTGCCTCTTGTACTAAGTGTGGTTGGTGAGCATAGCAGCACCAAGCCAGTATGGGAGGTATATGCCATACAGGAGGCACACTGTACCTGCATGGCAGCTCTCAGAAGGCATTTCCCTCGTTATTCTCAAGCTTGAAGAAATGGGTATGGGGCAACTTGGGCTGAGCATGAAAAACTTGTTTAGGACCATGTTAGAAGGTCCTGACAGCCTATATTCTGAGATGTCCTTCAAGATGTGAATGGTGAGATCTCGTTGTGCAAGTGTGTACTTCAGCCCTACTTTTTATGATGACATTGATCGAAGCAGATTTATTGTTTTGAAAAACAAGTTCAGTAAAGTCACTAAAGTGTTCTTGTGCATTTGTGTAGCTCTTGCAGATTTTGCTGGCTATCCCTAAACTTGCAGAGACAGGTATGTGACAACTCAGGCTGAGTGTGAAAGGTGCTTATGTAGGAGAAAGCTTCAAGGTCCTTTGCAACGTAATGGACAGCTTTTCTGTTTTCCAATAACAACTAAATAGTCTTATCTTGAAGAAATAATGAATAACATACACTGTTGTCTCTTTCTGCATGTTACTTTTCTCTTAACCCTCCTTTGTGTTGTTCACCCCCCCACCAAGTCCACCACAATATTTTCCATTAAGACCCAAACAAGTAGAAAACATAAAAGTCACTACTGCTTGAAAGTGTCTGAAATAATATAAGGGCTGTGTTGCAAACCATCGAAGTGATGTTTTCATAGCAGAAAAATAAGTGTTGCATGTCCTAGTTTGTAGCATGAGGTCATGTGGAAATCTCTGAGGATGCAAAGTCTGCAGGGGACAGGTGGCAAATCCTGAAAAGAAAAGGAGCCCAAGTTGGTGCAGTTTTGTTGTTACTGCCTACATAGAAATTCTCTCTTGTGCATTAGTGTCTGATCAATGCCCGTGCAGTATTTGGAAGAGTGCTAACTGACAAAAATGTCATGAGAGTTGAACGCTCTGGACAATCACATACTAGTGCTTAAGCTTAGACTCTTTTTTTCTGTCTTCAATTATTTCTAGCAGTAGTAAAAGCAGTAATAGTATCTATTTTAATATTAAGTATAGCAGTGGAAATTATTCTGCTCTTTTGGGATTAATACCTTTGGAATCCTTTTTTCAATAATGCCCTTGAATTTAGACCAGCATTTTGAAACTTAAAGCTGGAACTTAAAATCCACATTTATCTGCTTAAATAATAAAAGCTTATGTGTCTGGATCTGTACCACTAAGTTTGAGCAAATCTTAAGGTCAGTGTAAATTAATTGAACTCAGTATCTTTAAAAACAAGGTGATCTCTTTATTTGAGTAATGTGAATTTAAGAAGTCATCATTAGTTCTTAATTTTTCCTCTGGCTTATATTCGACAGCTACTCTTCAGTTATTTCTTTCAGACATTAAAGAAAACATTCCTTCAGAAATAAGAATACAAGAAAAAAAGAATTAAGCTCTGGGATCACAGCTGGTATTTCTGAGTTAGATAATATAACTGGGTTCATTAGACATGAAGTATGTAGTATAGATATGATACAGTGTCTCTTGAAGGAAAAAGGTTTCCTGCTGCTTTCTTGCGGTTTTGGACTAAGCTGAGTAAAAAACAATTCCTTTACCACTGACTAAGAGCATGCATATGGATAGCTCTTGTGGCACAAGCAATGCATAACTTGATTGTCACAGTAATTTGAGTGTCTAAGCTTTTAAATGTCCATAATATGTCAAATATTTTTGCTTAGATGCAATTTTAGTGTCTCTTTGAACAATACATTGCATGTTTTCCTCTAGGTTCTCTTTTGAAAGGTATGAAGGCTCCTTCTCTACACTAAATCACAAATATGTTTGTAAAGATATGGATTTAATGACAAAAATCTCACAAAAGATTCTAGTTGTTTGGCTTAGAAGAAAGTATAATAGACTAATTTGTCAGACACTTTTGACCCGTTCTGATTGTTACCCAAATAATAAACAAAACATACAATAATACAGAAAGTTTTTGTATAAAATAATAACTTGGTAACAGTTTAAAGCAAAGCACCCATTCCCCAATATTTTTCAAAAAAGCAAAAAATAAAATAATTGTGAACAATTTCATGGGAAAAAATATGAGTAAATTTACAATTATTTTCATAAAAAACATTGTAATTCCCTAAATTTTTGTTACCCAGTTTAATATCATGAATATATCCTTTGTTGAGCTACCAATGGCTGGGAGTTTACATGGTACTGAATAATCTAGTTTACTATTTCTTATTCCATGGCAAAATCATTTTCATAAACAGGTCTTATTGTATAGATAAGAAGAACACATACTTTTATAGACAACAAGAATACAATCTGAATGCTCTGTCTGAATGGGGTAACACAATTTCAGATAATAAGGTTGTCTTCATCTCACTTAACTTCATCCATCCAGAAATTAGATATCTATTCAGAGGTAATTGTCTAGCCTCTCTCTGTTGCCATTGTAGGCAGAAAGGAAGCAGAAAGAACATGCAGGCAGTTAAAATTTGTTTGGATAAAAGCACTGCTTGAAAATTATTAGTTAAACTGAAGAAGAGAAATCAGAGTAATTTCTGAGGTATTCAGATAAAAGGCCATTTGGTTGTGCTGAGGGAGAATGTAGTGGTTTCAAGAGAAACTACTGTTGATATTTCTTGTGGACTGGTTTTAAGATTAATCTTATTTAATATTTTAACTAATGTTGTCTGTGAAAAAAAAATTAGAGGTTGTTAAAAATGAGATAATGACAAAAAAGAGGTGGTGTAATACAGAGAAAGATAAAAATCTCTCAGAAAGAACTGGCTGACCTTGAGAACTTTTATGTAATTGAAATGGTCTGACTATAAGTGTACAATGTAAATTAAAGTTATAAGTCTACTGGAACTTGTAGTAAGATTTTTCTGTGAAAACTAGAGGCCCATCAGCAAGAATCAGCAAAGGAAAGGAAGGTCCTGGGAGCACAAGATGATTTTAGAATGACTGAATGACCATGAATGTGTGATGAGTCCATTCAAAAGTTAAATGTATTTGTTGTATGGATCAGGAGAAACATTTCCAAATTCTGCAGAGAACTATATTGACATTGGAAACTACCATAATGAAGCTCCATCTGGAATTTTATTCAGTTCTATAGTTGATTAAAATAAAGGTTACATCCACACTCAAACAAAACTAAAACAGAAGCCCAAAGTTGCTTAAAAGACAAATAAGTTCTCATGGGACTTAGATAAATTTAATCTGGATATTAACAGAAAGATTTTAACCACCAGAGACATGAAGTTCTGAAGTAGCCTTCCCATAGGAGCAATGAGAATAAAAATGCAAAATAATTTCATAATGGAGTTTATTACATTTTTAATGAGATTATATGACATGGTCACGTGAACAGGAAGATACTTCAGAACTTAAGAGATCTCTTCCACTTCTATATATTTATGTCCCTAGATGCTTGTTGTAGGCTGAGTTATGCTTCATTAGAAGAAGTGGCGATATTTTAAATGTCGTAGACTACTTTTCCCATGCAGGAAAGGTACACTAGAGACTTCTCTCCTGGGTCTGCTTGACAAACAGCCTGAGTTCAGCATGGTTAAAAATAGGTGTTTGTCAGACAGGTCATCTGTGACTTCTGTGGGAAGAAGTACTCGAAGGAAAAAAAGTAATTGGGTAGAACCATTTTGGTTTAGAAAGTAAAAAAAAACAGAGGTGTGAGTTACATAGTGGATTAAGTTGAATTTCTCCTCTTTTATACTCAAATTCTATTAATTTTTTTAGCGCGCTCAGTATAATAGTTTTTGAACTAAATTTAGAAAAGCCAGAGTTTGGAACAGGAGAGATTTTCCTCCGCCTATAGTCTCCTCTTGGAAAGTGTGGCAGGAAGGTCAAGGAGAGTTAATCCAACTGCTGGAAGATTAGGAATTTATTCGGATACAAATCTTGGATTTGCTGTACCATTTTATAGATTTTATCTAAAATATAGATAAAAATTGTTTGTGATCAAGCATAAAAGACCAAGCCCTTATTCTCAGGTAACATAATTGTTGCAGGTTTTCTGCATATGAAAAGCAAAAGGAGAAAAACAGTATTTCTTGCAAATATTTTAATCTACGAGAGTTTCAACTAGCCAGAAGTTCCACAAGGTAATTGCATAAATAAACAATTGCCTTTTAAAATAAGTAATTCAACTGAGCCATGGGAAATCCAGTCTAAGTTTTGTGCTAATGAGGAAGTGTCATAAATATTCATATTTTCTTACCATTAGCCTTAAAATTTACTACCTACAGGTATGGAGATAGATGAAGAATCTTACACTTAAACCTTCACTGTGGAGTAATGAAGAAGGAAAGAAAGAAAATTAGCTTACTCAGCTACATTTTCAGTGAGCAGCCACTAAAAACAATTGTGCAGGAACATCATTGATCTTGGGCAGACAGACTGAGAAAGTCAGAAACAGAGTGATATAAAAAGTAGAGCAGTGGAAATATACAGTGAATAGTTATGCTGGCAGGATATGCTGTTACTGTGATAGGAACTCTGAGGGTGTCTATTTATTATTTGTGTACGATATCATGAGGACAGAGTTCATAGAAATTAAATTTACCAAGACCAGAAAAGTATTCTATTTCTGCATCTGTACTGCTGAGGCCAGCAACTCAAATAATAATTTTGTCTTGACCCTGTACAGTCTGCAAATGGTTTATGAATGGGAATTATACAGACTCCCTGTTTTGCATGAACATTCACTCCCTTTGTTTGTACACACAAAAAATGGTGATGGACTATCATTATCCAAATTGATAGCAGCTGTGCTTACTAAAAAAATGTTTTCCTCAAATCTGTTGACATGTCAGTAGTAATAAAAAAAATAAAATATGTCATATGGTACACTGAAACTCCTGAATTACTTGTCACAGCCCATTTAAATGTGTACTATATTCAATCCAAGAAATCTTCTGTAAAATTAATATATTTGCTAGGCCTTTTAGTACAGATTCTACTATCCTCAGGGGAGATATTTTGAAGATATCCTTAAAAATCTAAATATTTAACTTCTTTTCACATTTGCATAATTTAATTGGAAGTTTTATTTTCACCTTCTTTTAAAAAAAAAAATAAATCAAGTTGTCCAACATTTTGTTGCTTGAAACTAATGTACTGTCATATTAACTGACCAGGGACCAACCATGAGCTCCCTCTGTAGTACCAGGTGACTGGAAATTTATTTATATTGTATTTTGCAGGAGGAAACAAATAAGCTCTTCTTGCAGTCAAAACTGACTGGAATCCATGTGGATAAAACATTGGGTCAGGTCCTAGCTAATAAGTCTTTCCAAGTAGCTGGGTGTATTAAGTGCCGCTAGGTTGTGTTTGGTGCCAGGCTAATCGCAGTCATGGCTTCCATAGCTGCTATCAGCTCATTCTCAGAGGCCACCTGCAAAATATCACACACTAAAAAAAGCACCCAGCACTGCTCGTAGGTATCTGCAATAAGGAATTTGTTTATTATTAATATGAATTTCTGAGCTTATAATTTTGAAGCTTGTGGTCACAATCTATTAAATGGTCTACCTATCTTACTTTCTCCATTAGCACAGCCTTAGGTTTCTGGTGAGATGCAGTTGTGGTCAGATGCAAAAAGCAAGTGGGGGAGAGGTTTTTTTGGGGTCATGTTGCAATCTCACAGAAAGTGTAATATTCCTTTGAAGTTCAAAAAATGTGCATTTTCTGAAGAAATCAGTGGCTAGTACATAGGGAAAGCCCTGCCTTGTTTGGGTGTCATTTGATGGTATGTCCAATTTGATTGCATGGTGCCTACAGACAGCAAGTGCAATTGAGGTGTTTTTCCTAATGATGGTACAGACATAGGCAACGGATGCAGGTCCCTGCTCAGGGCAGTTTACAGTCCCAGTTTAACAGACAAGGAGACCTCAGGGAGATGAAATAACTCAGTGTTGTTGAGGACCTGAGCCAGATTTAATGCAAGGCTTCTAAACCTCAGTGCAGTGACTTGACTAGTACATCACCTTACCTTCTGTTCTCAACAAAAAGCAAAAGAAAACGTACAAAATCAAGTGATATAGATAAGATAGACTCTAAATAGAGGAGATCAGAGACAGGCAAAAGCCACTGGAAACCTAAGTTCAAAACAGGGAGCACTGTGGAAATACAGAAGGTCACAAGCAGCAACAGAAAGAAAAGGGAAAGATATTGTAAGACAGCAAACAGTGTGCGTGTTTCCTATTCTGAGAACAAAAGTACGTTTCTGCTGGATGTGCCCTCCGAGAGGTTTAAACCCTCAAGTAACAGAAGGCACCATAAAGCCAATTTCACTAACCACATCATGACAGGCTGGCCGAGTCCTCCGTTCGCAGGCCTGGAAACTGCAACTCCCTGCTCCCAGAGCAAAATCAGGAGATGAGGTCACTCATTACCTGATTTCTATGGCAACAGAAGGCACTTCAGCCTCTCATCTGCTCCTCCTGCTTCTCCCCTTTTTCTGGGGACCTGAAACTTCTGGCTGCGGATTTATGCTCCAGTTGAGGCTGACATCACTTCTGACGATGCATAGAAAAATAAGAAGTGCCTCCCTTTAGAAAGAGTGATATGAAAAATTCAGGAGAATGATGTTTTCTTTCACTAAGTAATTGAAAAAAGAAAGGAGTTGGTTTTGAAGGAAGAGGGTTGAAGACAGAGACTACCTATTTTTGTCAAGACAATGCAGAGTGCAAAGATATATGAAGAAAGTATAATTGTCAGTCACTTTCCCATGAAGGATATTTTATGCAGTAATAAATGAGACAAACAGGCACTGAATAGGACTTTATGGGAAGCAGTTTTGGCTCAGTTGTACCTCTGCCTCTCAGGGTTTCTCCCATTAGTCACTCAGCTGATGAATTTGCTCAGCAGTGGTGGCAGCTTCTAGAAAAGAAGAAACAGCTCTCAAAAGATTCAGCAGTTTAGTTTAAATACATTTCCTCTCCCACGCCTGCTCCACACTGCTCTCTCTGCAGCTGTTGCCTGTTTCACAAATACCCTCTCCTTCATGTTAATCACCCACATCCGTCCTTGGAGACAGCTGGAACCAACCAGCACCATCTTTTCACAGCTATGTCATGGGAAGATATTAGGCTTTTAGAGCCCGCAGAATTTAATCTGAAACCAGAAGAAACCAAGATTTTTGTTCAGGATTCAGAAGTATTCAGTAATTTCTTGGGATTCAGAAGGTTTGAGTTCAAGTCTGATGTCTCCCTTGAGGCTGTGGTTGCCCTCTGGTGTGGCTGGCATGGTTACCTCATAGATGTAGCCTCATCTGCCTGAGCTGGTTCTGCATGAGCTAACCATAGACTGCTAATGCTAAGGAAAATGGTGCAGAAAAACTCAGTCTGTCCTTGCCCAGAGCCTGCTTGTATCTGAAATCTGTGTAGCTGCATTGCATGGTGTTTTTCTCAAGTAAGTCAACCTGATCATGAATACTTTTTGGCTTGATCTGGCAGTAGTTTGAGAAGCTCTGTACTGCTTTCTGTAATTTGTTATAGGCACTGTTTCCCCCTATTTAAAGTAGAGATAATGTTACTTGCAAAACATGCTGAGATTTGTGCTGGGATGCAAACTCGAGGTAATATTGCAATTCCTCTAATGGCTTCTTTTCAATCTCTCAAGCAGGGCCATATGAATTGGTTCTTCAGCTGAATTGTGGGATTTAAGTCTATTTTTGTGACTGACAAACACTAATCCCTCACACTACAATATATGATTTTCCCATTTACCCTTTACATGGCATTTGATGAAGTAAGCTATTAAATAATAATTGTTGTAGTGAAGGGCAGTCTATTTGCCCACTTTTAGAGATTTCTGAAATGTTAATACATGGAGCTATTGCTGCAGCTGTCTCAGATGCGCCTGCCCTGTGTATGGCATGTACTGGATGCTCTAATTAAACCCATTTTCATTTAGTCAGTTAAAAAAAAAAATGTTTTTTGCACCAGGTTGGTTATTAAATTGGAATAGGGAAAATGAGGAAGCAGAGGAAGAACAAGTGAGTTATCCCCAGCAAGAGACTGAGAATAAGCACTTTTTGCTTGAAAAATCATTGATATCAGTCATTGTCTTGAAATTAGCCTTTAATGCTACTCACTGGATTTTTGTCCCAAGCTGGTAGTGGGATCTGCAGATGCTGTTGGAGTTACACAGCTGAGGTATGATGAAGTGATTTCTTCAAGGATAATGGATTCCACTGGGACTTGGATAGCTAATGGGATTGAAGAGTTTTCCCTAGAGGTTATCAGTTGTGACTGAACACATTAAAATGAGAGAACAGTTCAGTGGCTTATGTAAAATGAGATGGTGGCATGAATCCAACTATTCAGTAC